>NW_026928612.1:0-344612 GCF_032062105.1 Saccostrea cuccullata | reverse complement strand
AATCACAAGAAAAAAAATAATTTCTATATTAATCAAATTTTAGAAGGAAACGACTGAACTGCTTTTTTTACAGAGTAATCAGCTGAACGATAGAACACATGGGACAAATGCACTTTTCGGTACGTACAAATTACATGGAAATAGCACGTGATCTTTCTCTATAAGAGAGTCACGCGTCAGCGTGACAAATTCGTTGAAACGGCAATAAAATGCAAAAATAAACTGTTTTTTTTTTAATTCTTCGTCATTTTTTATATTAATAAACTTTGTTTAATTAACGAAGTTTATTAATTACAAATATCTGGTATTCCAAAATAAACCTCTTACATCCTAGTTCTTGACCGCATTCCAAAGTCATGACGTTGTTAGTCATGTGACCTAAACGTGCTCTCTGATTTAGAGGTAAGTTACGTTATTTTAAGTTATAAACACGAAACAGCTGATTTTACAAGATTTACTATGCCCATCGTCTGTGACGATATTTATGAGGTTTGTAAGAACAGAAGATTCCTAACAGATTGGCTTCAAACCAAGGGACTATTAGGATATTTTCGTAGTTTGTGTGATATTTTTGAGAAGGTTCGTTAATTCATTTCGTCTTGTTGAAGATAATTCCTACAGCAAAGATGATGTAGTATGGAGGTGCACAAACCGCAAGTGTAATAAGAAAATATCCGTCAGGGAAGGATCGTGGTTGTCAAAATTACACCTGTTACTAGAACAGATTGTTAAACTTACTTATTATTGGATTTACTTTACCAGGCTTGCTTCGGATGCTGAATCTGACCTACATTTTCCGGTTGAGTGAACAGGTTAAAGTTTTTGGTGCAGGTTTCATTTCCAAGTAACTACGAGACCTACGTTGACCAAACTTGCATGGATGATACATCTAACAATGGATACTACCAGGCTTGCTTCGGATGCTGAATCTGACCTACATTTTGCAGTTGAGGGAACAGGTAAAAGTTTTTGGTTCAGGTTTTATTTCCAAGTATCTATGAGACCTATGTTGACCAAACTTGCATGGATGATACATCTAACAATGGATACTACAGGGCTTGCTTCGGATGCTGAATCTGACCTACATTTTGCGGTTGAGTGAACAGGTAAAAGTTTTTGGTGCAGGTTTCATTTCCAAGTAACTATAAGCCCTATGTTCACCAAACTTGCATGGATGATAATCTAACAATGGATACTACAGGGCTTGCTTTGGATGCTGAATCTGACCTACATTTTGCGGTTGAGTGAACAGGTAAAAGTTTATGGTGAAGGTTTCATTTCCAAATAATATAAGACCTATGTTGACCAAACTTGCTTGGATGATTCATCTAAGGATGCATACTACCAGGCTTGCTTCGGATGCTGAATCAGACCTACATTTTGCGGTTGAGTGAACAGGTTTAAGTTTTTGGTGCAGGTTTCATTTCCAAGTAACTATAAGCCCTATGTTGACCAAACTTGCATGGATGATGCATCTAAGGATGCACACTACCAGGCTTGCTTCGGATGCTGAATCTGATCTACATTTTGTGGTTGAGTGAACAGGTTAAAGTTTTCATCAAGAGATGAAAATTTTCAAATTTGCTTCAGATGCTGGATTTTGATTACATTTTCATGAAGAAGAACTAGGTTAGATTGTTTATGTAGGTCTATTTCAAAGTATCAGATCAAAATTGCTTAAATATTTTCATTTTTGGAATGTACACTTTTTGTTGGTTAATTGTGTGACTTTGCCCTACTTAAAGACAACATTCGTTGAGGTGAGCTCTGTAATCTCTGATTACCTATGTTTTAATAACGTCGAGTCTCGATGTAGATCACTCGCATGACCTGTTCCTGATAATATTTCATACTTTGTATTTATTTTTGTAACATAAGTTCCTTTCAAATAAGATGTACAACAATTCTATAGGTATATTGAACTGTCATATTTGATAACATAAAACTTTGGGTCATTTGATGAAATTTGCTTTTTGCTGATGCTTGTAGAATTTTTGACAAAAGAGTGTCACAAAAGTTTTTAATTAATAGCCATGTGCTGTATAGAAAGCCTGAAGCATTGTTTTGTAGTGTCTTAAAACATATTTAAATATTATGACAATCATAGTTATCAATCAAAACACCTGAGGAAACATAAAATATGACTCATTATTTACATCATTACATGGTTAATGTAATAATATTTCAAACACAAGAGAAAATACACATTGTTTTCCTCAGTCCTCATTTTACTTGTGACTTGTACAATTGCCTTTAGACATACAGTAAAACACATGTGTAGCAAACATGCTTAATAATGAATTGATGATTATAGAGAATCGATTTCCATTCCTTATGACTTTAAAATATATTGAATATTGAATAACGAATTAATATTAATATGTTTAAGTTTATAATGAAGCAAAATTGTTGGTCTTTGCCACTTCCTTATTTTAAGCATGTTTTACTGTTTAAATGATTAACTAATTTAATAATGTGATTAATGTCTAATCATATATTGAATACAACATAGTGATGTGGTTCACTGGAGATATTTGATTTTCTTCACATTTTGTTTCCTGATTTCAGCAACAAACAGATTGTCATTTGTATCTGAACACAGTCCCCATGGATCACTCAGTCCACAGTCTATGTAACAAAGGAAATTTCCATCCTGGTCTATGATGTGGACACAGTGATTCCAATAATCAGCTCTAAGGACGTGACTCTGACTGTCTGTGGTGATTCCTCGTGGACTGAATGGTTGGTTCTTTGGAGCAGGAGTATGTCCAGTGTACCTGAATCTCAGTTTTCCGGCCTGATTGACCACCACTACTGCTCTTGCTCCCCAGTCAGACACACAGATATCCAGGTTCCTGTTCTCAGTAATGTATCTGTTATAATAACCAGAATAGAGAGGTTGACCTTTATCATCAAACTGAATGGTTTGTTTCTCTGTGGAGCCAGAGTAACGGACAACTTTTGTATGACAATGTTTGTAATCATCACTGTCCATGATAACCAGGAGGTCACCAGAGGAGGTACTACAGACACCAAGAGGTTTCCAGTTCTGTAGTCTGATCACCTTCTTTATCTTCTTATTCTTCACAATGTTCACAGTTCCATCTTCGTAATCGTTATCAGTATATACTAGATCTCCACTTTTTGTCACTGCTATGTCAGATGGTATTTTCCCTGACTTGGTTGTGATTGACTTGAGTAGTGATCCCTGATTGATGCTGTAGAGTTCCATGGTTCTGTCACTTCCACTTGTCCAGATTTCTTCATCACTCAGACAGGCCACATTGTAAAGGTATTTACACCCAGTGTCTATGGTGGTGATAGTCTCTGGTTCATCAAGCATCTGTTTGACTGGAGGAGAGGATCCAGCCTCCGGTGATTTCTGTGTTGTCTTCATGCTGTAGCCGTGTTTATCTGAAGTTAAGGAACTTGATGATAAGACGCCAAACAATTTATCAAGTTCTTGGATTTTTCCTGGAATGAATTTTGGTAAGATTGGTTCAAGTTTTTGTGGAAGATTTCTGTATGTATTAATTACACTGGCCATGGATGTGACACTCAATAGTTTTGACAAGTCATTAGTGTCTGTAACCATTTCAACTGAATCTATTTCATCCCCGATTTCGGACATTGTCTTGTTTATTTCATCCAGATGTTTCTGTAGAGTTTGTAACTGTGTGTTTTTCATCTCATCAAGTTCAGCTTTAAGTTTCTTGACAAGTTTGTCAATTTGTCTGTGCCAGTCCTCTCCATGTTTTGTTATGCCTGTTGAGAGATCTCCATATTCCTTTTTCA
This sequence comes from Saccostrea cuccullata, assembly GCF_032062105.1. Taxonomy (NCBI): domain Eukaryota; kingdom Metazoa; phylum Mollusca; class Bivalvia; order Ostreida; family Ostreidae; genus Saccostrea; species Saccostrea cuccullata. Next base: position 340,817 of record NW_026928612.1, on the reverse strand, counting down.
ATTGACTCATTCTGTTTTGTACATCAGAGGCAATGTCATGGTAGGTGGGATAAATTGTCTCACGTAATTCAATGACTTCTTTGATAATTATGTCCTTTTTTTCTTCCGCAATTTGTAAGATGTCTGACAACTTATGACCTAAATGTTCAACAGATGCTAGACACTTTGTACAAACAGGAATGTCACATTGATTACAGTACATTGTACATTGTTGTTTGTTATGTGATGTACATCCAGGGTAGAGGGGGGTAGATTTCCTGTCCTGAAACTTGACGACCTTGTGATCTTTGGTTTCACCTGTTGAAATGTGATCTCCCACACAGGCCTTACACAAGTTGACAAGACATGTATCACAGTGCATCTGTACCACAGCGGTCTCACACACGTCACATCGCATCACGTCCTGGGCACTGGTACGGGTGTCCATCTTAAGTTCTTGTTACTGACAATAGATAGATAGATAGATATATATATATAGATATATATATATATATATATATATATATATATATATATATATATATATATATATATATATATATATATATATATATATATATATATATATATATATATATATATATATATATATATATATATATATATATATATATATATATATATATATATATATATATATATATATATATATATATATATATATATATATATATATATATATATATATATATATATATATATATATATATATATATATATATATATATATATATATATATATATATATATATATATATATATATATATATATATATATATATATATATATATATATATATATATATATATATATATATATATATATATATATATATATATATATATATATATATATATATATATATATATATATATATATATATATATATATATATATATATATATATATATATATATATATATATATATATATATATATATATATATATATATATATATATATATATATATATATATATATATATATATATATATATATATATATATATATATATATATATATATATATATATATATATATATATATATATATATATATAGATAGATAGATAGATAGATAGATAGATAGATAGATAGATAGATAGATAGATAGATAGATAGATAGATAGATAGATAGATAGATAGATAGATAGATAGATAGATAGATAGATAGATAGATAGATAGAGAGAGAGAGAGAGAGAGAGAGAGAGAGAGAGAGAGAGAGAGAGAGAGAGAGAGAGAGAGAGAGAGAGAGAGATAGATAGATAGATAGATCAAATGCTCATTTCTCATTATTACCTGAATGTAATAATGGCGGCTGTCTTGTTTATCTCTATGCACTGCAGTCACGTGACACTTGTGTTAGCTTCCTTTCAGGTATTTATACTTCCTGGTCTAGAAGGGATTTAAATTACAATCTGTAGTTACGGGAGAAGTATAATGCCCTAATAAGTAGAATGCCCTGATTGACCTGGTTAAGAATCACGAAGAGAATGCTAAATGAAAATATTTTTATGAAGTTTTATTTGACATAGAAAATTGACAGGGGTATAATGCCCTGATTTTGGGGTATAATGACCTGATAACCTGATTAAATAAAAAACTATAATAAAAGCAAGTTTTCATCATATTTGATTCATTTTTCAAATCTTATTTAAATGAAAAATTAAAAAGAAGTTTTTTGATAAATATTGATTTTCAATTGCTCAAAAGCGCTTTCAAACTAAAGGGGTATAATGTCCTGATTTTTGAATGTCCTGAGTTTTGTCCCCCGCTTGAAAAGTGGGGGATATTAATTTGGGTGTGTCCGTCCGTCTGTCTTTCTGTCTGTCTGTAACGCTTTCGTTTCCACACGTTATCAACTCCCTATGGACTAAAGAAGAACCTTATTGATTTTGAGGTCAAAAGGTCAAGTTAATGAATTCGCATATTCTGTCTGTTATAACACTTTCGTTTCCGCGCGATATCTCGAGAACCCTCTGAGCTTTTGCAATGAAATTTTAAATAACAGTTCTCTGTGGCCCAAGGAAGACTCCTGATGATTTTGAGGTCAAAAGGTCAAAGTTCAAGGTAGTAAATTTACATATTCTGTCTGTGTGTAACACTATCCTTTTCGGGCGACATTTCAAGAAGATTTTGAGCTTTTGGAATGTAATTTTATACCAAAACTCCCTTGGACCTCTCACCCCTCTTAAAGTGCTTTTTTTAGTAGTATTTATTGTACTATAAGACAGGTGCTCGGTGGACTTAATATACTTATTACATCTATTAGAACTGTTTAATAAAGGTTAAATTAGACATCGTGTATTGTGTAAAATTTTGACAGTATCGAACATGAATATGTACAATAATGTGCATGACTTCATCTTCGCAAGCAGTACTAGGAGCCTGGATAGGTGTCGGATTCTGATTGGCTAAGAGGCTGGGTGGGTCAATGGAGTGCAGGTTTGACCCCAAAGACTGCTGGTTGGGTCAATTAAGTAGCCCCTGGGGTAGGGCTAGGTGGGTCAACTAAGTACAGGCCCTGGATTTCTTTTTACAGGTAACAAAACTCGTAAAATGTCGGATGATCGGCTTCAAAAACATATACAAAAAAATGGTAAATTCAAACTCCCGCGTACAAAAAAAAACATATCAGAAAGTAAATGTAAATTACCTTCTTGGTGTATTCCTCTTTATACTGCATTCAGGGAAATTCTCCACCCACAACTGAAGAGGATTCCCACACCAAACCAGCAGCCAGACAGAAACCAAAACAGAAGAACAAGGCAGCCTCTACAGCCACTGGGCCCGGCAATCAGCAGAGAGTTGTCTCCCATGGAGCGTCACATACTCTGTCTGACTTGGATAGTGAGGGGGAGGCGGTGGTCCCTCAACCCCCAAGGGTAAACATGAATTGTCTCATAGGCAGTAAGCATAAGTAATTAAAAATATACATGTACCAAAGTTTCTTGGTCCCCAGTGTGAATCAGATAGTTCATGGTATAGATACTCGTTTAATTGAAAACAAGGTAATGCATTATTAGCTGTGTAAGTGTGTACATCATTTAATACAATAGATTATTTGGAATGTTGACCACTCTACACCACAATAAACAATCTCAAGTCCTTCCCTCAGGAAAATTTGTGAAATACATGTATATGAGTTTATTTATTGACTTCAGAAAAGACAGAGATCTGGACTATCGAGTGGAGAGAGGGAGTATATACCAGCCTACAGGTCCGGTCCTTATGCCCTCCTTATCACTCTGTACAGAGACAGACAGGTATACTACCACAGTACATTATTAACCTTCTACACACCACCCAGTCAAGATATTTTGTAAGGGTATTTGATATTCATTTCTTGTTTTTCCTCATAATTGTACATGTACATTATTTTCAATATATTTAATTTTTTATTCAATTTAGTCTGCAGATGGAAGAGGATTCATGACGAAGACCGAACTCTGTAACAAAGCCCAGCCATTGGCTGACAAATCCTTTACTCTGGTGAGTTTTAAATAACAAAGCCCAGCCATTGGCTGACAAATCCTTCACTCTGGTGAGTTATAAATAAAGCCCAGCCATTGGCTGATAAATCCTTTACACTGGTGAGTGTTAAATAACAAAGCCCAGCCATTGGCTGACAATTCCTTTACACTGGTGAGTTATAAATAACAAAGCCCAGTCATTGGCTGACAAATCCTTTACACTGCTGAGTTATAAATAAAGCCCAGCCATTGGCTGAGAAATCCTTTACACTGGTGAGTTTTAAACCATGAATCCTTGCAAAGAACTTCCTCAACTATGCACATATACTGTATATGTGTATGTGTTTACAGTAGTCTGTAGTATAGTGTCAAGTTTGAAGACAATATCCCCACATAGAACCACATATGTACATGTACTTGTGTTTACAGGCAGATCCAGGTTGTCGGTACACTGCCTGGTCCTCTATGGGGACTCTGATCAAGAAAGGCCTAGTGGTGAAGGAGAGTAACCCAGCCAAGTACAGCCTGACAGAGGCGGGGTCTCAGCTGGCTCACCGGCTAGAGGCAATTCAGGCTGACGATCTCCCACTCAGGCCAGCCTCCAGCCAGAGATTACCAGTAACCCTCCCTGGACACAGGAATCAAGACCATGGGTAAGATAACTGTGTACAGGGTTATTTTACCCTGTGTTATTGTCACCATTTCACACTTACAGACAATTTTGCCCCGTTTTAAATTTGCCCATCCAATAAATTTTGATAAGAAATATTTTGTATTCTTTGATTTCACCCCGTTTTAAATCCAGCCAAATAAGGGTTTTGCAAAAGGGAAGAAAATAATATTGGGGCAAAAATTTCCCTGTATAAACAGTATGTGGTGTTAGTAGGGCTTAATAAAAAGTGAAGTAAGAATCATCAGTTCTTACATGTAATGCATTTCATTTACCAGATCACTTCAATACAAGTACGTATCAAATGAAGGGGATGAGGGGAACAAGAAAGACAAAGCAGCAGTTCTTATTGATGGTGAGATCAAAGATTGGTATCAATAGAGAAATTTACATTCTACAGATCTTTTCCTTCTCAACCACGTACAGTATTTAATAGACAAAGAGAAAGGAAGAAAAATCACTTTTGAATTAAAAAAAATTTTTTTTTTATTTTGTATTTTTTCTTTGGTCTTGACATGCTATAAAGCTGACAGGTACACATTCAATTATATTTTCACGTATGTTTATTCAGTGCATCTGCATCTTTTAAGTGCATGACTTATATAGCAAAGTAAAGTTTTAAAAAATCATTTCTGAGAGTTAGGTGTTCCACAAATTTATTTTTCAGATGATTTTGGGCTGGGATTTCTGATTAAAGTGAACTACCAGCAATTATTGTCCAGTGGGAAACGTTACCGACTTGACACCACTAGGTCTGAAAATTCATTTGTATTGTTCATAATTAATATAACTGGGCCAACGTTGATTCAATATATAAATCACATCTTTGAAAGACCTAAACAAAATTACACTTGTGTGTATTACAAACAATGTGCCAAAGTTGGCCGAACATACTACTATCAACTGATGGGACACGCACTTTAAGGGTGTATTACAAACAATGGGCCAACGTTTGCCGAACATACTACTACCAACTTGATAGGACACGCACTTTAAGGGTGTATTACAAACAATGGACCAACGTTGGGCCAACATACTACTACCAACGTGATAAGGCACTTTCTTTTAGGGTGCATTACAGACAATGGGCCAACTTTGGGCTAATATTCTACTACCAACTTGATAGGACACGTTCTTTAAGGGTGTATTACAAACAATGAGCCAACGTTGGGCCAACATAATACTACCAACTTGAAAAGGCACTTTCTATAAGGATGTATTACAAACATGGTGCCAACGTTGGGCCAACATACTACTACAAACTTGATAAGGCACTTTCTTTAAGTGTGTATTACAAACAATGGGCCAACGTTGGGCCAACATATTACTACCAACTTGTAAGTACAGTATTATAAACATTGGTCAAACGTTGGGCCAACGCCATGATTCTTCCTTCTTTGGAAACTAAAGTGAATGGAAATTGCTTACGTTGGACCAACGTTGGGCCAACATAGGAATTCCGTCATGGTCGAGAAGGTTGACTTGGTAACATTGGTCCAACGTTGGCCCAACGATATTCTCCCAACGCCAACCATACAACCTTTAACAAATGTTGGCCCAACATAGTCATGCTATCTGGGTACTTCTATATTCAGATGAAACCATTGATACATTTGATATACTTATCACAAAATTGTTTTGACTGATTTCCTTTGTTATATTGATTTTCTTAACTTTCAGGCCACTAGGTGATAATGTGTATGTTTACTTACATGAAGAGGAGGCTGTGGATTGTATTGTTACTCAGGACACACCTCGACTGCCCTCACTGGACGATTTAGAGGAAACCCCAGCAATTACTACAGGTAAGGTCAAAGGTTAATAAAGAATTCAACAATCTCAAATTAATCAGCATCTTGACCAGTTATTTTCTCATTTCTGTAAGCAATTTTAAGTGAAATATTGTGTCCCTATGGTATCCATGAAAAGATATTTGTGTAGAAATATGCAGGTAAGTGGTAACTTTAAAAAAAAATTCAGATAAGCACAAAATTAAATTTAGGTTTAGTGAAAAAAAATATACATATGCTTGTATATAAATGTTTAGAAGTGAATTTTTCATACAGATGAATATGTGTACAATGTATATTTAATTTGTCTATAAAGATTAGTTTTACATCTTAATCTTAATTATTTCTTAATTCAATTGCAGTCAAACCTACAAAGGAAGCAAAGAAGAGAACAAAGCTTCCTAAGGATGTGATGTCATCTCACTCAGCAGAGCCACAGCTTCTTTCATTCCAGAATTCCTCTCCAAAACCAGCTAGAATTTCCTCTGTCAGAACTCTTAGTCATGAAAGGGCATCAGAGAGTGAGAATTCTCAGGAGTCCACCAGTACTAGCTGTGTACCTAACTTTGTGTTCCTACCCGGGCAGTTTGAAATCATTCTGTGTGTCGACAATGCTGAATTCTATGGAAGCAGGTATCGTTTTCATACTTTGAACCAAGTTGTCGGTAATCAAAAAAATATATACTCTGTTATATTCAACCAAGTTATGAAACTAAATGTTTAATATTTCAAAGATTATAGTAAACGCACTAATAATGAATTAATTCATACAGCAAAGAGATCTTCATTCCCCAATAGTTTTAAGATATATTGTGTTAACAAATCTTAACAGATACATAATGAACTACATTGGCAAGAGAGCAAAATCATTTGTTTCTGGTGCTTCATTTTGAGCATGTTTTACTCTTACCAAGTACTTGTAATAAGTAATAACCTATTGTACTGTACAATTTATGCATTCTAATTTTACACTAAGACAAGGAGGGGGGAAGTCCTTACTCCCTGACCTCATTAAGAATGGTGTGACCTGTGACCTCAGAAAACTCCATGTGGGGGACCTTCTGTGGGTCGCAAGGGAGAAAACTCAGCAGACAGAAGTTGGTAAGGGACATAACTTTTGACTTCCTTCACATTTAATTGTTGATATTTCTGAGATGTACTAATTAAGATGATGATTGACCTTGCCTGGTTTACCTGGGATAGGGATGGATCGGCCCAGGGGGAGAGAACTGGTGCTGGATTACATTATAGAGAGGAAGAGGATGGATGACCTTGTACACAGCTGTACGGACGGCCGACTCCCGGATCAGAAGGTCAGGGTCAAATATAAAACTAACAGCTCATCTAGAGTCTAAACGAGGATCAATTGTTTACCTTTTTAGGTCACCTGAGTAACTCAGGTGACCTATTGCTATCTGTTTTTGTCTGTCATCATTCATCGTCCGTCGTGTGTTAACATTTGAACATTTTCAGCTTCTTCTCTGAAACCACTGAACCAATTTCGACCAAATTTGGAATACAGCATTTATGGGTGAAGGGGAACAAAATTGTTAAATTTTATGGTCCCAGCCTTTCCCCCCCCTCCCCCCCCTTTGGGGCCTCTTGTTTTAAAAGTACTGTAAAACTTGGATGTAAGAAAGTCACTGGGATGTCAAATTTATCTGCCTTTTAATTCTTTAAGAATTATCCACTAAGAAACACTGTAAACAGTTGGGATTTCAAAAAAAAATATCTTCAACCAAAATTGTCTTTCAAGCAAGTTTGTTATAACCTATTTTTACTGTATATTGCTTCATGTAAAAGAACCACATTCTTAAAAAATTGATTTGAAATTTAACTTTGCAGTCTTGTTTAATTTACCCACACAATTGTGTTTTAGTTCCGCCTGAAGCACTGCGGTCTGAAGAAGCCAATCTTTATGGTGGAGGATTACGGGTTCCTGCAGCACTTCAGTATCCCAGAGGACCGCATCAGACAGACCATAACCAATCTCAAGGTGACCTTTCACATTCAGTAAAACTAGATTATAAGGAAGCCACTGGGACTCATGAACTTACTTCATTATATCTGTAATTTGTTACATCTGTATAAGGAATTCATAAAATTAATAAAACTGGGGTTCCAGGATAACTTTGCTTTAACCATGTTTGTACTAAATGAGTTTCGCTATTTTACAGCAAAATACGAAATGGCGGTTAAATTTTCAATAAGCTGCTGGATAGCTCAATAGGGTATTTAATTTGGTCTAACAAGTATCACATTAGGTTTGAATCTAGGTCACAAGGTTACTCAGGTGTATCATTGGTTTTTACAGGTAAATGTGAGTTGATTTCAATGTTGTATGAAGCCACATGTATGTGCCAAAGTGTTATACAGTAAATACATGCAATACTTTTCTTTAATTGCAAATACTTTTTGCAGAATTAGTGAATGACAGCCCCCCTTTTCCATTCTTACAAAAGGTATTGTTATCAAAGTCAGGACATAGTTAGCCCCACTTTTCCCACTTAATGGATTATACATAAGCAGACACATTAACTGAATAATGTCATAAATACTTGGAATGATATAAATAGCACATATAAAATGTATTTAATTAATTATGATGAACATTTCTACACCCATCAAATTTCTCTATTCATATCTGTTACTCTCTGAAAAACTGAAATTTAAATTGATAAAGGGCTTAATTGTTTTACAAAAGAAATTATGGCTAAGATTAAGTGCTCTTGCTATTTATTCTATTCTTTACCATATTCAATTCTTATTTTATTCTTTCATATTTTAAAAAATAACATAGAGGCAAATATTAAAAGCATCACAATTACAGAATTCTTCACTGCTAGGAGAGTTAAAAACTTTTAGTTTATATTAATTATTTTTAAACCTATATTTATAAATCTAGCAAAACTATAAAATCCAAAATCATGGATAATTAGATTTTGACATGCAACAAATAATGTACTCAAAAGTTTAGAAAAACCATTATATTTGAATGCTGGATTAAGCAATGTTAAGCAGTTTAATCTTAAACATGGGTGCTGGTGCTATTGTTTACTAACATTTGTCTAAAAGAGAAATTTTACCCTGTGATATGAAATTACTTGTATGTTAATTATGAAAATAGATTACAATGTGTTTTTATATTTTTAGTGACAAGACTTGATAGCAATTCGGAAAGACAGTGTGCAGAGGATATATGCATTATTGAAGTGCTGGAATACAATTTTGCTGAAAAAAATATTTCAATTAAAGAAAAGTATTGCATGTATTTACTGCATAAAACTTTAGCACATACATGTGGCTTCATACAACATTGAAATCAACTCACATTTACCTGTAAAAACCAATGATACACCTGAGTAACTTTGTGACCTAGATTCAAACCTAATGTGATACTTGTTAGACCAAATTTAATACCCTATTGAGCTATCCAGCAGCTTATTGAAAATTTAACCGCCATTTCGTATTTCGCTGTAATCGTACATCCAATCAGATGGGCTGATGAAATAATTTGCAACTCACAACTCGGATATGGCTGAATTAATTCAAGGTTAAAAGTCAAGGTCACTTTTATCTTACAGGTCATTGATGGTTTTCAAGTAAAGAGAACAAAAAATGTGAAGGAGTCTGTGGCCTATCTAACAGTGATGACACGCTACCTTCAGAGTTACTACAAGGTGGGTACTATCATAGAGTCTGTGGCCTATGTAACAGTGATGACACGCTACCTACAGAGTTACTACAAGATGGGAACTATCATAGAGTCTGTGGCCTATCTAACAGTGATGACACGCTTCCTACAGAGTTACTACAAGGTGGGTACTGTCATAGAGTCTGTGGCCTATCTAACAGTGATGACACGCTACCTTCAGAGTTACTACAAGGTGGGTACTATCATAGAGTCTGTGGCCTATGTAACAGTGATGACACGCTACCTTAAGAGTTACTACAAGGTGGGTACTATCATAGAGTCTGTGACCTATCTAACAGTGATGACACGCTTCCTACAGAATTACTAGAAGGTGGGTACTGTCATAGAGTCTGTGGTCTATCTAACAGTGATGACACGCTACCTTCAGAGCTACTACAAAGTGGGTACTATCATAGAGTCTGTGGCCTATCTAACAGTGATGACACGCTACCTTCAGAGTTACTAGAAGGTGGGTACTGTCATAGAGTCTGTGGCCTATCTAACAGTGATGACATGCTACCTTCAGAGTTGCTACAAGGTGGGTACTGTCATAGAGTCTGTGGCCTATCTAAAAGTGATGATATGCTACCTACAGAGTTACTACTAGGTGGGTACTGTCATAGAGTCTGTGGCCTATCTAACAGTAAAGACACGCTACCTTCAGAGTTACTACAAGGTGGGTACTGTCATAGAGTCTGTGGCCTATCTATCAGTGATGACACGCTACCTTCAGAGTTATTACAAGGTGAGTACTGTCATACAGTCTGTGTCCTATCTAAAAGTGATGACACGCTTCCTTCAGAGTTACTACAAGGTGGGTACTGTCATAGAGTCTGTGGCCTATCTAACGGTGATGACACGCTACCTTCAGAGTTACTACAAGGTGGGTACTGTCATAGAGTCTGTGGCCTATCTAACAGTGATGACACGCTTCCTACAGAATTACTAGAAGGTGAGTACTGTCATAGAGTCTGTATCCTATGTAACAGTGATGACACGCTTCCTTCAGAGTTACTACAAGGTGGGTACTGTCATAGAGTCTGTATCCTATCTAACAGTGATGACACGCTTCCTACAGAGCTACTACAAGGTGGGTACTGTCATAGAGTCTGTGGCCTATCTAACAGTGATGACACGCTTCCTACAGAGCTACTACAAGGTGGGTACTGTCATAGAGTCTGTGGCCTATCTAACAGTGATGACACGCTACCTTCAGAGTTACTACAAGGTGGGTACTGTCATAGAGTCTGTGTCCTATCTAACAGTGATGACACGCTTCCTACAGAATTACTACAAGGTGGGTACTGTCATAGAATCTGTGGCCTATGTTACAGTGATGACATGCTATCTTCAGAGTTACTACAAGGTGGGTACTGTCATAGAGTCTGTGTCCTATCTAACAGTGATGACACGCTACCTTCAGAGTTACTACAAGGTGGGTACTGTCATAGAGTCTGTGGCCTATGTAACAGTAATGACATGCTATCTTCAGAGTTACTACAAGGTGGGTACTGTCATAGAGTCTGTGGCCTATGTAACAGTGATGACACGCTTCCTACAGAGCTACTACAAGGTGGGTACTGTCATAGAGTCTGTGGCCTATCTAACAGTGATGACACGCTACCTTCAGAGTTACTACAAGGTGGGTACTGTCATAGAGTCTGTGGCCTATCTAACAGTGATGACACGCTACCTTCAGAGTTACTACAAGGTGGGTACTGTCATAGAGTCTGTGGCCTATCTAACAGTGATGACACGCTTCCTACAGAGTTACTACAAGGTGGGTACTGTCATAGAGTCTGTGGCCTATGTAACAGTGATGACACGCTTCCTACAGAGCTACTACAAGGTGGGTACTGTCATAGAGTCTGTATCCTATCTAACAGTGATGACACGCTACCTTCAGAGTTACTACAAGGTGGGTACTGTCATAGAGTCTGTGGCCTATCTAACAGTCATGACACGCTTCCTACAGAGCTACTACAAGGTAGGTACTGTCATAGAGTCTGTGGCCTATCTAACAGTGATGACATGCTACCTTCAGAGTTAAGACAAGGTGGGTACTGTCATAGAGTCTGTGTCCTATCTAAAAGTGATGACACGCTTCCTACAGAGTTACTACAAGGTAGGTACTGTCATAGAGTCTGTGACCTATCTAACAGTGATGACATGCTACCTTCAGAGTTAAGACAAGGTGGGTACTGTCATAGAGTCTGTGTCCTATCGAACAGTGATGACATGCTACCTTCAGAGTTACTACAAGGTGGGTACTGTCATAGAGTCTGTGGCCTATCTAACAGTGATGACACGCTTCCTACAGAGTTACTTCAAGGTGGGTACTGTCATAGAGTCTGTGGTCTATCTAACAGTGATGACACGCTTCCTACAGTGTTACTACAAGGTGGGTACTGTCATAGAGTCTATGGTCTATCTAACAGTGATGACACGCTTCCTATAGAGTTAATACAAGGTGGGTACTGTCAAAGAGTCTGTATCCTATCTAACAGTGATGACACGCTACCTTCAGAGTTACTACAAGGTGGGTACTGTCATAGAGTCTGTGGCCTATCTAACAGTGATGACACGCTTCGTACAGAGTTACTACAAGGTGGGTACTGTCATAGAGTCTGTGGCCTATCTAACAGTGATGACACGCTTCCTACAGAGCTACTACAAGGTGGGTACTGTCATAGAGTCTGTGTCCTATTTAAAAGTGATGACACGCTTCCTACAGAGTTACTACAAGGTGGGTACTGTCATAGAATCTTAAAGATTTTTTATAGATTGCTGTTTTTACTATTTTATATTCACATATCCAATTCGATTTTTGTTTTAAGTCACCGTACAACTCTTGTAGAGTTTTAAATTTACCATTTTTGTTAAAAAGGTCTTTAATATGTGTTATCCCACTTTTGATCCAATGTTTAAAACATATTGTTTTGTTTTCATATTTAAACATATTATTATTCCATATTGGTTGTTGAGCAAAACTTACATTAGACAATTTTGTTTCATCTATGTATCTTTTGCAATCGTTAAAACTGCAAAATATTTCTTTATAAAAAACCGGAAGGTTTGAAATGATTTGAAAGTCTGAGGGTTTTGTCTCTGATAATGTTAATAGATAGTTAATATCAATATTAAGGCGATTTAAATATCCTCTTACTATTTCGCCGATTATACTGTTTTCTTTTATTAAATATCTAGTCCATGCTGCCTTTAAGGCCTTAAATTTCAATTCAATATCTATCACACCTACTCCACCATCTTCCTGTTTTCCGATCACAGTATCTCTTTTAATCCTATCGCGCTTTTTCCATATAAAATTAAATATACTTTTCTTAATTTGTCGAGTATGTTCGGGATCGGGCATTGGTAATATAGAAGCCATGTATATAAGTTGTGACGTAGCTAAAGAGTTAACGACACATGCTTTTCCAAAAATAGTCAATTTTCTTTTTTTCCAAGATTCAAAGAGTTTTTCCATGTTTTGAAAAGTCTTTAGCCAGTTCAATTCATAACATTGAATTTTATTATGACCAATGAATATACCTAAACATCGAACAGCATCATTTGTTACCTGGATACCTTCTATGTTAGTGTATTTATCTATTAGACTACCCAATAATATACATTGTGTTTTGCTTATATTGACCTTTGAACCAGCGTGTTTACAAAAATCATTAACAGTCTTAACTGCAACCTTCAACGAAGATATATTTTTTAAAGCCAATGTGATATCGTCTGCATGCTGAATATTTTTAATATCCCTTTTCATATTTGAAACATTGATACCTTGTATTTCATTGTTAGTTTTTATTTTTAAGGCCAGTATTTCTGCCACAAATAGATACAATAGAGCTGAAATAGGGCATCCTTGTCTAATACCTCTATTCATGCTACATGTTTTAGAAATCCAACCATTGTTTTTAATTCTGAATATTGGTTTATTATATAGAATTCGGATCCATTGAAGAAAATTATCACCGAAGTTAAATTTTTTTAAAACTTGAAAAAGAAAATTCCACTCAACCGAATCAAAAGCTTTTTCAAAATCTAAAAATAATAATATTCCGTCTTTTTCATTTTCCATGCAGTATTCATAAATGTCTAAAATCAATCTTGCATTTATACCTATGTAACGACCTTTGATATATGCTGATTGTTCATTACTAATTAATTTATCTATGACGCATTGTAATTTTTTTGCGAGAACAAAAGCTATAATCTTGTAATCGGTATTTGTTAAACTCAATGGTCTGTAGTTTTTAAGGTTATTCTTGTCTCCCTTTTTAAATAAAAGAGTAATAAGTGCCAATCGCTGAGAATATGGTAATTCGTCTTTTTCAAATACAGTTGACAACACATCGTAAAAGAGAGGTCCAATTTTGTTCTAAAAACATTTATAAAATTCCCCTGGTAATCCATCTAATCCGGGAGATTTGTTACTTTTTAAATTGTATACCACATCCGAGCATTCATCAAATGTTGGAAATGTGTCACAAAACTTTCTATCGCGATCATTAAGTTTTGGACATTCAATGTCTTTTAGATATGAAGAAATATCGTTTCCATCGACAGATTTGCTTGTATATAAGTTTTCGTAAAAAAGACACATTTCTTGTAAAATTTCACTATTACTTGCAAAGGTTTTATCATTCTTTTTTAATTCAGTTATTGTATTATTCGTTTGATGTTTCTTTTCTAGACCTAGAAAGAAACTGGTATTTCGCTCTCCCTCACTTATCCATTGCGCTTTTGATCTTATTTGAGCTCCTTTAGCAATTTTATCATACATTGCATCTAGTTCTTTTTCTAGTTTTCGCTTTTCATTCATATTAATTTCTAGACTAGGCAAAGATTCAATTTTATCGATTTTTTCCTCAAGCAGTTTTATTTTGTATTTTATATTATGTTTGGATTGTTTCGCGTATTTAATAGAGTAATCACGTACACTTATTTTAAAAGTTTCCCATTTTAAAATTGGATCTAGCGTTTCATCAATGTTGTTAAATAATTCCTCTATACCTTGTTTGTAATCATCATTCTCAAGGTGAGATACATTCAATTTCCAGTAACCTACACCTCTATCTAATTTATTCAGATATAAAGTACATTTAAGATATCTGTGGTCACTTAATCGAGTGTTATTATTATGAGTACCAGGAATTCGTCTGACAATGATATTTTTTACATTTTTTATAAAGTCTTTACTTACAAAAATATAATCAATCCTACTCTTAGGACAATTTTCTGCATCACACCAGGTGTAACCGTTATTATTAGGATTCTTATTAAGCCATACGTCGACTAAGTCCAGTTTATTAACCAGTTTACTTAATTTTTTATTGGATTTGTCATTTTCTTTATCAAAATTGCAATTGAAATCACCTCCTACTATGATTGAACTATCTTGCGCAGAGAACGAAGAAATATATGTGTTTAGAGTTGATAGGAATGCTAATCTATCTGACTCTTTGTTAGGTGCGTAAACGTTAATAATTGTAAATAAGTCACCGTCTATTTTTGCATTAACAAGAATTTTCCTACCGTCATTAGACTTATGAACATTTAAAATATCTACATTACATTCTCTTTTAAAAAGAATAGAAACACCTCTACTATAGGGAGAGTCTGAAAAAGCATGAATTATTTTCCCATTCCAATTTCTATTATAGTTTTCTACATGTTTTTCCACAAAATGTGTTTCTTGTAAAAGTATTATATCTATTTTACATTCTTCTAACCATGTAAAGATTTTTGCCCTTTTTTCCGGCGAATTAAGACCTCTTACATTCACCGAAAGTAAACTTAAATTTTCCATTTGTCTGGTGGATATAAATGTATAATAATTTTATGAAAAAGAAACGGGGGGGGGGGGGGGGGGGGGGGGAATTTACGTCTTATCACTAAAAAGTCAAAATAGAACATACCAATTCAATATAGCATTTTTAAAGTATGCCAAAAATGTCTGTAAATAAATATAACTAAGAACATACCACATTTCATGCAATGCTGCGCCAGTCTGATCGGAGATAAAACAGTTACTTAGACGTATCATCACCGGAACTCTCCGTGTCAGGTTCATCACTATCGGACATTTCTCTCAGCTGATTAAGCATTTGCGGTATTGTTTTTTGTTTCGGAAGATCTTTTTGTTTTTGTTTTCTTTCGTTTTTTGCTGAATCGCTAAGCTTTCTTTTCCGAACCTTTCTTGCGATTTTTTTCATGAGGACACCAAGAATGTTTTTTCCTGGCCATTGTTCGGGTTTGGTGTTGCATGTACCATCCCGGTCAAGCCCTGAGCCCCATTCGTTGTTGTATGTTGTTTCGACGAATACTGTCGACTGCTTGGAAGTGCACAATTTATCGCGGAAAACAGGGACCTGGACACATTTGTTTTCCAAAATCTCCTCCATAACAGCCTCCTTGGTAGAAACCCACTGTAACTCTGAAGATAGCATGTCATCACTGTTAGATAGGCCACAGACTCTATGATAGTACCCATCTTGTAGTAACTCTGTAGGAAGCGTGTCATCACTGTTAGATAGGCCACAGACTGTATGACAGTACCCACCTTGATGACACGCTACCTTCAGAGTTACTACAAGGTGGGTACTGTCATAGAAACTGTGGCCTATGTAACAGTGATGACACGCTTCCTACAGAGCTACTACAAGGTGGGTACTATCATAGAGTCTGTGGCCTATGTAACAGTGATGACACGCTTCCTACAGAGCTACTACAAGGTGGGTACTGTCATAGAGTCTGTGGCCTATCTAACAGTGATGACACGCTTCCTACAGAGCTACTACAAGGTGGGTACTGTCATAGAGTCTGTGTCCTATCTAACAGTGATGACACGCTTCCTACAGAGTTACTACAAGGTGACTACTGTCATAGAGTCTGTGGCCTATCTAACAGTGATGACACGCTTCCTACAGAGCTACTACAAGGTGGGTACTGTCATAGAGTCTGTGGCCTATCTAACAATAAAGACACGCTACCTACAGAGTTACTACAAGGTGGGTACTGTCATAGAGTCTGTGGCCTATCTAACAGTGATGGCACGCTACCTTCAGAGTTACTACAAGGTGGGTACTGTCATAGATTCTATGGCCTATGTAACAGTGATGACATGCTATCTTCAGAGTTACTACAAGGTGGGTACTGTCATAGAGTCTGTGGCCTATGTAACAGTGATGACATGCTATCTTCAGAGTTACTACAAGGTGGGTACTGTCATAGAGTCTGTGGCCTATGTAACAGTGATGACACGCTTCCTACAGAGTTACTTCAAGGTGGGTACTGTCATAGAGTCTGTGGTCTATCTAACAGTGATGACACTCTTCCTACAGTGTTACTACAAGGTGGGTACTGTCATAGAGTCTGTGGTCTATCTAACAGTGATGACACGCTTCCTACAGAGTTACTACAAGGTGGGTACTGTCATAGAGTCTATGGTCTATCTAACAGTGATGACACGCTTCCTACAGAGTTAATACAAGGTGGGTACTGTCAAAGAGTCTGTATCCTATCTAACAGTGATGACATGCTATCTTCAGAGTTACTACAAGGTGGGTACTGTCATAGAGTCTGTGGCCTATCTAACAGTGATGACACGCTTCCTACAGAGCTACTACAAGGTGGGTACTGTCATAGAGTCTGTGGTCTATCTAACAGTGATGACACGCTACCTACAGAGTTACTACAAGATGGGTACTATCATAGAGTCTGCGGCCTTTTTAACAATGATGACATGCTAACTTCAGAGTTACTACAAGGTGGGTACTGTCATAGAGTCTATGGCCTATCTAACAGTGATGACACGCTACCTTCAGAGTTACTACAAGGTGGGTACTGTCATAGAGTCTGTGGCCTATCTAACAGTGATGACATGCTACCTTCAGAGTTACGACAAGGTGGGTACTGTCATAGAGTCTGTGGCCTATGTAACAGTGCATGATGGCACACTGCCTTCAGAGTTACTACAAGGTGGGTACTGTCATAGAGTCTGTGTCCTATCTAACAGTGATGACACGCTTCCTACAGAATTACTAGAAGGTGGGTACTGTCATAGAATCTGTGGCCTATCTAACAGTGATGACACGCTTCCTACAGAGTTACTAGAAGGTGGGTTCTGTCATAGAGTCTGTGGCCTATGTAACAGTGATGACACGCTACTTTCAGAGTTACTAGAAGATGGGTACTGTCATAGAGTCTGTGGCCTATGTTACAGTGATGACACGCTACCTTCAGAGCTACTACAAGGTGGGTACTGTCATAGAGTCTGTGGCCTATCTAACAGTGATGACACGCTACCTACAGAGCTACTACAAGGTGGGTACTGTCATACAGTCTGTGGCCTATCTAACCGTGATGACACGCTACCTTCAGAGCTACTACAAGGTGGGTACTGTCATAGAGTCTGTGGCCTATCTAACAGTGATTACACGCTTCGTACAGAGTTACTACAAGGTGGGTATTATCATAGAGTCTGTGGCCTATCTAACAGTAAAGACACGCTACCTACAGAGTTACTACAAGGTGGGTACTGTCATAGAGTCTGTGGCCTATCTAACAGTGATGACACGCTACCTTCAGAGTAACTACAAGGTGGGTACTGTCATAGAGTCTGTGGCCTATCTAACAGTGATGACACGCTACCTTCAGAGCTACTACAAGGTGGGTACTGTCATAGAGTTTGTGGCCTATCTAACAGTGATGACACGCTACCTTCAGAGCTACTACAAGGTGGGTTCTGTCATAGAGTCTGTGGCCTATCTAACAGTGATGACACGCTACCTTCAGAGTTATTACAAGGTGGCTACTGTCACTACTGTGATCTTACTGATCTACATGTACATGGATTTGTCCCATCTCAAAATAAGAGGGTCAATGATTATCAGTTGAAACACTACAAGAAGACATGTCTCTTCTTTTTTTGCAAAGTGCTTTAGCTCTATAAGGAATGTGAGTCAGCGGGATTATTACAGAATTAAGAAAGTCTTAATGGTAACCTCATGACATCACTTTTTCCTCTATTTACAAGATGTAAAAACTAATACGCCGGTATAAAAACAAACAGGAAAATGCAGACATCTGAACTTTACCGTGGTATTCAATTTCAATTAGAATATTTGGATCAGATGACAGAAGTTACCTTTTCTTTAGAATAAGACACTCCATGCCTGTAGCATTGACGACATCAAAGAACAGGAGTGGAGTAACGACATAAATGACCGAGAAATCAGACTGATGGAGTTTGGGGAGTTTAACCAGGGGTCTGTCAAGTCTAGGGTAAGAGCAGATTTCAACCTGAAGTCAACACTCAAAAGAAAATTTTACATACTTAGGTATTTTGGGCAGCATAGATTTAAGCTTCTCTTTATAATGTATATCTCAGATTTAGCTGGATGTGTTGCGAGAGAAATTTGGTGGGGGCTGGCAGTTACTTGCTCCTGAGATTGGTGCTTTCATTTTAAATCTTAATTTTGGTTTTCCACATGGAATTTATTTTTAAAAAGTTATCTTTATTAGAGGAAAACTCTTGAGAACTTTGGGGAAATTGATTTTAGTTCTTTCTATCAGAAATGTTTTAGATGCATGTACATTTGTAGAATCTGAGTGTTCGGGACATGTTATGTAAACAGCTGAGTAAAGTGAGTGGGATATCTGGAGAGAGGGCACAGGCTGTGACTCAGATCTACCCCACAATAAGTCAGTAAGTAATTCAAATCTAACCCACAATAAGTCAGAAACTCAGATCTAACTCATAATAAGTCAGTAAGTAACTCTGATCTACCCCACAATAAGTCAGTAAGTAACTCAGATATAACTAAAAAAGGCAGAAACTTAGATCTACCCCACAATAAGTCAGTAAGTAACTCAAATCTACCCCACAATAAGTCAGTAAGTAACTCCGAAAAGTAACTAATAAACTCAGATATAACTCAAAATAAGTCCATAACTCAGATCCACCCCACAATAGGTCAGTAAGTAACCTCAAATCCACCCCACAATAAGTAACTCAGATCCACCCCACAATAAGTAAGTAAGTAACCTCAAATCCACCCCAGAATAAGTCCATAACTCAGATCCAGCCCACAATAAGTCAGTAAGTAACCTCAAATCCACCCCACAATAACTCAGATCTACCCCACATTAAAATAGTAACTCAGTTCTACTCAACATTAAGTCAGTAAGTAACTTTAATCTATCCAACAATAAGTCAGTAAGTAACTCAGATCTACCCCACAATAAGTCGGTAAGTAACTCTGAAAAGTAACTGATACTGTAAACCAAGTATCATACGCGTGCGATAAATATCTGCGAGTTCCGCGAGTAACCTCTGCTCGTGGATATTTATCGTCGCGAACGAGTTGTTCATTATATTCCTATGTTATGATTAGAGATATTTGCCCTTTTTTAGCTCACCTGAGCCAAAGGCTCAAGTGAGCTTTTCTGATCAAAATTTGTCCGTTGTCTGTCGTTGTCGTCGTCGTCGTTGTCGGCGTTGTCGTTGTAAACTTTTCACATTTTCATCTTCTTCTCAAGAACCACTGGGCCAATTTCAATCGAACTTGCTACAAAGTATCCTGCGGTGAAGGGGATTCAAATTTGTTCAAATGAAGGGCCACGCCCTATTCCAAGGGGAGATAATCATGAATTAGAGAAAAAATAATGGCATTATTAAAAAATCTTCTTCTCAAGAACCACTGGGCCAGGAAAGATGAAACTCATGTGGAATCATTTTCAGGTAGTGTAGATTCATGTTTGTTCAAATCATGACCCCCGGGGGTAGGGTGGGGCCAAAATGGCCGATCAAAGTTTTACATAGTAATATATAGGAAAAATCTTTAAAAATCTTCTTCTCAAGAACCACTGGGTCAGGAAAGATGAAACTCATGTGGAATCATCCTCATGTAGTGTGGATTCAAGTTTGTTCAAATCATGACCCCCGGGGGTAGGGTGGGGCCAAAATGGCCGATCAAAGTTTTACATAGTAATATATAGGAAAAATCTTTAAAAATCTTCTTCTCAAGAACCACAGGGCCAGGAAAGAAGAAACTCATGTGGAATCATCCTCATGTAGTGTAGATTCAAGTTTGTTCAAATCATGACCCACGGGGGTAGGGTGGGGCCAAAATGGTCGATCAAAGTTTTACATAGGAATATATTGGAAAAATCTTTAAAAATCTTCTTCTCAAGAACCACTGGGCCAGGAAAGATGAAACTCTTGTGGAATCATCCTCAGATAGTGTAGATTCAAGTTTGTTCAAATCATGACCCCCAAGGCAAGGGTGGGGCCAAAATGGCCGATCAAAGTTTTACATAGGAATATATAGGAAAAATCTTCTACTCAAGAACCACTGGGCCAGGAAAGATGAAACTCATGTGGAATCATCCTCATGTAGTGTAGATTCAAGTTTGTTCAAATCAAGACGCCCTGGAGAGTTGAAGTTCCCCCACCCCCCAAGTAAACTTTCAGTTCTGATCTGATATGTGCTTTTTCCTAGCCAATTGCTCAGGTGAGCGATGTGGCCCCTGGGCCTCTTGTTTTGAAAACCGATCCCGACACTACAATTGGTAATCACAGAAAAACTTGATTGTACTGAATGCAGTTAAAATTTAATTACAAACATTCAGTAAAATAGATAAATGAATGGCAAATCTAAAACTATTTGTCTTAAAATGATTAAAATGTCAATAATTATATATATTAGCTTGTGTTATTATTGTTCATTTATTGTCACAGACGAGTTAGAGATAGCCTGGTTAATTACGACTAATCATGGCCCAGTCATGCTGTGTCCCAACCATTTATGATAATTGCCCTTTGGCTATGTAAATTTTGGAAAGCGTCGATTACCCAATTGGTACTATTGAGAGTTTTAAATCAACTTTAATCTCCTTGATTTTTCCAGATTTTTATTCGAGCGGCGTGAGTAATGAGTAAGAAGTATATTCATGGTAACATTTTACCCACTTTAGGGGCGGATATAAGATTTTAAATGGACGCAATGCTGTGTTACAACGCACTTTGAAAAATTACGCACTTTGAAAAATTTTTTCAAAGTGCGTTAAATTTTGGGACTTAGTCAACGCACTTTGAAAAAATAAAATTTCTTTTCAAAGTGCGTTAATATGGACCATATTAACGCACTTTGAAAAAATGTGTATGGATTTGTCAATATTCCTGTCAATCTCAGGTATGATAAATAATTGAACCTGTTCGATAATTTTTCTGTGAAGAGGTCACGCACTTCAGGATTTGAAAGTGAGCGATTTTGATTTTTCCATACTTTGAAAATTCTTTCTCGCTTAAATGCTTTACTGTACTTAATTTTCTTTTTCAAGTTTGCATGCATTTTATGTTACCTTAAATTTATTGAAAGTTTTCAACGTCATACCAGTTATGTAAACACATATATTTGGGTGTAGCATAGGCATCAGTACCGGAAAGGGGGTTACATGTAGGCTTATAAATATTTTTCAAAGATATACATAATATAAACATGTATGGCACGCCAAATTCACAAAAATAAGATAAACCTAGTTTCACAATTGATAAACTTGGTTTATCGACTGTAAACTATAGTTTACAAATCGTAAACTATAGTTAACGATTCGTTAAGTATAGTTTTCATCTGTAAAACTATATTTAACGGTTGTGAACTATAGTTTACGAATGATAATCTAAGTTTACCTGTCTGTTAAAAGTGTTAACAATAGATTTTGTTGCTAAAAATAGATTCACAGTTGTAAACTGTAGTTTACAATCGTAAACTATGGTTAAGAGTTGTTAATCATAGTTTCACAAATCGTGAAACTATATTAATCAGATCGTTAACTATAGTTAACGGTTTGTAAACTATAGTTTACAAATCGTGAAACTGTATTTATCATATAATCTATGTTTTGCAATCGCAAATGATAGTTTTCGGTGTTAAGTATAGTTAATGGTTGTGAAACAGATTATCGCGTTAGCTATAGTTTACAGATGTAAAATATAGATTAACTTTGCAAACTATAGTTTATAGTCCGTAAACTATAGTTTACAACCGATAAACCTAGTTAGTTTATCGATTGTGAAACTATGATTATCTCATTTTTGTGATTTTGGCGTGCCATAAACATGTATGCATTAAAAATTGGGGCTTACCTGTGGGGTCAACTTTCAATTTGCTACCGACGGCTATTTACAATGTTTAGGAAAAAAAGAGTTGGGATGAGAGACCTTCTACTCGTCTTCTCTTTGTTCTCAAAGAGGTTAAATGGGTTCATGTAAATTTAAAAATGTTTTTCGAAAGATATAATTATTACAATTTGATTTCCTCTATTACTAAAATCTAAGTCCAAAATTTTTATTTTCATACATATCTTTTTTTCAAAGTGCGTTAAATGCCTCCATGGTAAAAAATGTTTATGTGCATTCTTAACGCACTTTGAAATTTTTTTTCAAAGTGCGTTGAGAGTGTAAAAAAATTGACGCACTTTGAAAAAAATTACGCACTTTGAAAAATTTTTTCAAAGTGCGTAATTTTTTCAAAGTGCGTTGCCACAATGCACAGATAATCGCGGAAATAAATCATCGCAGATTAGTTCTCTAGCGGTCAGTCGTGAATAAAAAATGAAGCGTATAATAATTGGTTTACAGTAACCTCAGATATAACTCAAAATAAATCCATAACTGAGATCTACTCCACAATAAGTCAGTTACTGAAATTTACCCGACAAGAAGTCAGTAACTCAGATACACCCTCAATAAGTTGGTAAGCAATCTAGAACTCAGTAAATAGTGTTAATGAATTAAAGAATTAGTCATTTTCATGGTGTAAATTTTGATAAAGTACATTGTATATTACAGATTTTAAGTAAGTCAAAAACTCAGAGCTTGGATTTCATTTCTTCTATTCATGTTCAAAACAGTACAAGGACTTTATATACATGTCCTTACATTTAGTTGTACACATGTCCTTTCTTTTTCTACATTTTGTTTAATATCCTATCCTTCTTTACAGCTTACTGGAGGCCTACAGATCCTGTCCCAACAAAATGGCAGCAGAGCGACTACTTTCCACAGTCAAGGTCAACAAGTCTCTCAGGTATGTGTAAGAATCACTCTTACAAAAAAATTCTTGTACTGTCCTTGATTTTTTTGCCCCACAATATTATGGCCAACATGTCCATCTCCCATTAATCAAATACTGAGAGATTAGAGAAATTCCACAGTCCTATTACTTTCAATGCTTGAAAAGGTAGCACATTGTTTTGGGTCTATATGTCAGTAAAATAAATGTTTTTGATATCTTGAGAATCATTTCATGAGGTGTGCAGAAATTTTAAAAAAAATTATTTCCCTTTTCTATCCATAAGCAAAATATTGAAAAAATAAGTTTTTGCCTTTTTCTTGGTATCTCAAAATTTATTAAGAGTATTCACCTAAGGTACACTTGAACTGAAATCTCAAGCAAAAAACACCCAATACTTTTATAAATATTTGACTTTACTGTAAATTACAACAATTAAATCAATGGCATTTCACAGATATAAAAATTAAAAAAATAGCTCGTTTATTAACTGGCTCCAAATTTAAGACCATAGAAACGTAAATACAAAACAAAGAAAAACTGGATACCAACACCTTGAGGTTAAAATTGTGGAAGATTCTCACGTGTGGATACCGAAATATATTCAATAGGGTCTGTAAAGTTGTAAATTTAAAGATATGAAATAGATCACCAACTTTTTTGAAAATGCAGCAGTATATTTAGTTGACCGGCTTTGACCGGGGACGGTCATCATCAGAATGAAAACATTTTAATGCCTTTAAAGGCCACATCCTAAGTACATTTTTGAATTAAACAAACTTTGATATAACCTACTTGGGAATATTTCAGTATCAAATAACGTAAATTAATTGTGATTATTTCTCGATTAAATACAACCGTGTATCCTTTTTTTTCCACGGTGATCTATTTTTCGCCTTTTTTTGCGATCATTTTTAATTCACAAAATATAAAACCTGCAGAAATTATTTCAGCTAAAATGTGACATAAACATTACCATTTTAAACAAAAAAATCTTCAATCATAAAAAATAACTTACGCAAAATATAAATGGTACTTATCTGGCCCCTTTTTCGCAAAATTCCAACATGCCAAAAAAAAGCTTGATATACGATATTTCCATATTATATGGAAGCATCATCAGATAGCATACAAATTATGACCAATTGGGATAGGATTGGGCAGTAATATGTCAGCTAAGTTTTACATAAGAATTGTAGGGAAAAAAAATATCATGAAGAACAGAAGGGCTTAAATTACTAGTACTCATATGAGCTCAAGCCCTATGGGTCTCACACTTTATTTTTTCAACTACAAACTGTCAAGTGTTTAAATCAATATGTTATAGAAATTGAGTCATTTAAAAAAAACTATACAGCACTGGTTTTTAAAGCCAAATAGGAAGTTTTAAATACATGTAATGAACAAATTTCGAGAGTACTCAGAATCCACTTAAGACAAATTGTTCTATACATTTCTTTTCATGTTACAGTACAAATATACATTGGATGGGCCATTCATATCCTGTTAACATATATTTCTAACTTTTCATGATAAACAGTTTGGGTTATTATTTACAGGAATTTAGGAATGAATCCAAGCAGACTTATTCATCAACTGTACTCCACAGAGGGGCCACTAAAGTGACAATTTACCAGACATCATCTCAACTCAACAACCTGAGTGTTTTAATGTGGTGGTGTGTGATGTCTCTTGAACTTCTAAGATTGATACATACATCTCAGTGCTACCTCACAAACAGATGTTACCTGTGACAGAGTACCTACTGAATCACAACTGTATACCATCAATCCCTAATAATGTAAAATTTAATGTTTCCTATGCAGTCCGAGTCTGTGACAAATTATTCGCAAGTTAAAAGAACCAATAGGCTCGCCAACCATCTACGGCATGCAGTTAACTTTCTGCAAATACATTAATTACTAAAATAAACCTGTACTTTATTCGTCCAATTTTTTTGGGGAAAAATCATCTGATGAAATATAAACAGTTATAAGAGGAATATACAGGTACATGTACCTTCCATATTCTGTCCATTTCACAGTGTATAACCAAGAAACTGTTTTGAGTGTCAGAAATACAAGTATTTCTTCAATCAGGTCCATGTCTCATGCTTTTGTGATGTACATGTATGTACTACATTTTATTACATTTTTTAATAACATCTAGTCCAGATGTAGATTACTCGCATGATTTGTTCCTGATAATTATATTTCATACTTTGCATTTATTTTTGTAACATAAGTTCCTTTCAAATAAAATGTACATTTCTGTAGGCACAGCTGTACATTGATCTGTCATATTTAATAACATATAACTTTGGGTCATTTGACAAAATTTGCTTTGCAGATGCTTGTAGAATTTTTGACTAAATATTTTGAGGGTCACTTAATTTTTTAATTAAAAAATTACATTCTGTATAGAAAGCCTGAAGCATTTTTTTGTAGTGTCTTGCAACATATTTAAATATTATGACTTAGTTAAAAAGCCTGAGGAAACTCTAAATGTACTCATAATACTCAGGTGACCAGTTGGTCATCCTACTAACTCATTACTTACATCATTACATGGTTAATGTAATAATATGTCAAACTCGGGAGAAAATACACATTCATTTTACTTCTGATTTGTACAATGTCCTCTAGATGTACAGTAAAACACATGTATAGCAAACATGCTTAATTATGAATTGATGATTTAATAGAGAATCAATTTTCATTCCTTATGACTTTAAAACATATTGAATAACAAATAAAATGTATTATGTTTATAATGAAGCAAAATTGTTGGAATTTGGCACTTCTCAATTATAGCATGTTATACTGATAAATGATTAACTTTTATAACAATGTGAAAAATGTTTTATCATAGATAGATGAATATATATATATAATCGCTAAATTTGCGTCTCGCTAAAAATTCCACTTATACGGTATATTGAATATGACAAAGTGATGTGTTTCACTAGAGATATTTGATTTTTTTCACTTGACTGTTTCCTAATTGAGCAACAAACAGATTGTCATTTGTATCTATACACAGTCCCCAGGGTTCACTCAGTCCACAGTCTATGTAACGGAGGAACTGTCCATCCTGGTCTATGATGTGGACACACTCATTGTTATAATCAGCTGTAAGGATGTGACTCTGACTGTCTGTGGCGATTCCTTGTGGATAGAATGGTTGGTTCTTTGGAGCAGGAGTATGTCCAGTGTACCTGAATATCAGTTTCCCGGCCTGATTGACCACCACTATTGCTTTAGCTTCACAGTCAGACACACAGATATCCAGGTTCCTGTTCTCAGTAATGTAATCAGAATCGGATGAATAGAGAGGTTCACCTTTATCATCAAACTCAATGGTTTGTTTCTCTGTGGAGCCAGCGTAACGGACAACTTTTGTTTCTGTTAGATCATCACTGCCTATGATAACCAGGAGGTCACCAGAGGAGGTACTACAGACACCACGAGGTTCCCAGTTCTGTAATCTGATCACCTCCTCTATCTTCTCATTCTTCACAATGTTTACAGTTCTATTTTTGTTATCAGTATAAACTAGATCTCCACTTTTTGTCACTGCTATGTCATGTGGTCTGTTCCTTGACTTGGTTCTGATTGACTTGAGTAGTGATCCCTGATTGATACCGTAGAGTTTCATGGTGCTGTTAGGTCCACTTGTCCAGATTTCTTCATCACTCAGACAGGCTACATTGTAAAGGAATCCATACCCAGTGTCTATGGTGGTGACAATCTCTGGTTCATCAAGCAGCTGTTTGACTTGAGGAGAGGATCCAGCTTCTGTTGATTTCTGTGGTGTCTTCATGCTGTAGCCATGTTTATCTGAAGTTAAGGAACTTGATGATAAAGCGCCAAACAATTTACCAAGTTCTTGGATTTTTCCTGGAATTAATTTGGGAAAGACTGGTTCAAGTTTTTGTGGAAGATTTCTGTATATACATGTATTGGCCATGGGTGTAACACTAAATAGTTTTGACAAGTCATTAGTGTCTGTAGCAATGTTATTTGAATCTATTTCATCCTTGATGTCAGACATTGTCTTGTTTATTTCATCCAGATGTTTCTGTAGAGTTTGTAACTGTGTGCTTTTAATCTCATCAACTTCAGCTTTAAGCTTCTTGACAAGTTTGTCAATTTCTCTGTGCCAGTCCTCTCCATGTTTTGTTATGGCTGTTGAGAGATCTCCATATTCCTTTTCTAACTGACTCATTCTGTTTTGTACATCAGAGGCAATGTCCTGGTAGGTGGGATAAATTGTCTCACGTAATTCAATTACTCCTTTGATAATTTTGTCCTTTTTTTCTTCCGCAATTTGTAAGATTTCTGACAACTTATGACCTAAATGTTGACCTAAATGTTGACTAGATGCAAGGCACTTTGTACAAACAGGATTGCCACATTTATCACAGTGCATTGTACATTGTTGTTTGTTATGAGATGTACACCTGGGGTAAAGGGGAGTAGATTTCCTAGACTGAAATTTGACGACTTTGTGGTCCTTGGATTCATCTGTTGAGATGTGTTCTCCCACACAGGCCTTACACAGGTTGACAAGACATGTATCACAGTGCATCTGTACCACAGCGGTCTCACACAGGTCACATCGCATCACGTCCTGGGCACTGGTACGGGGATCCATGATTAGATCTTGTTACTGACAATGATGACTGTACAGTGTAAAAAAAAATAAAATAAACATGTAGTTTATCTTTTTAAGTAACAATAAAGCCAAGAAACAGACAAGGATAAAAATAATAATAGGTATGTCACTCATACAGTCAGAACGAAATATGGCTGAAATATTGCCGCCTCGGCGTTAAACAAAAAAAAATCAATCAATAATAACTAACTGAATCTCTAGGACAGGGACATTTTTGGAATTCAAATATACAGAATATTATTTCTCTATATTACCTGAATGCAGTAATGGCGGCCTAAATGATTATCTCTATACACACAGATCATGTGACATACTTGTG
Source organism: Saccostrea cuccullata (assembly GCF_032062105.1). Classification (NCBI taxonomy): domain Eukaryota; kingdom Metazoa; phylum Mollusca; class Bivalvia; order Ostreida; family Ostreidae; genus Saccostrea; species Saccostrea cuccullata. Next base: position 312,100 of record NW_026928612.1, on the reverse strand, counting down.
TTAGTTACCTGTCAGGTGTTTATACTTCCTGGTCTAGAAGGGGATTTAAATAACAATCAGTTACGTAGTAGACAATTTACTCTGTTCTGCAGTAAAAAAAAAAGACCAGTACATACAGAAGCTATTGGAAAGTTAATAAAATATACCATTTGCAAGTGCATAGTGGGGAGGTTGATCAACCTGGGAAAAAGTACTTGTATGAATTACCTGAAAGTTTTTCAAATGGGAAAGGGAATTACTGTATTTTTGCTATATGATTATTAGAGTTCAACCCTAACTCCAAAATCCCTGATCATGGAGCTCCAATTTTTTCAAAGATTTTGAAAGAGGTTCATAACTATATGTCTATTTCATATGCTGTATATAGAGAAAAACGGAAGAAAATTTTAAAAGAATTTTACGAATGAGATCATTAGTTATACTGAACTCTTGTTAATGGATGATACGTTGTCGACATTTCTAACTCTCGGGTTAAAGCCCATGTCAAGTATTTTCTTCTTTTCAGGTACACAATTTTGGACAAATTCTTCCTTCATGTGATTATAAGAATATGTCTGCAAGAACGATATAGAGATAAAGAACACTATTCAGTTTCAAAGTTCATATTAACACAATACAAAATAGAAGCAGAGCAAACACCGACCTCCGAAACATCAGAGGTGGGATCAGGTGCTTTGGAGAAGTGAGCAACCCCTGCTGATCGGTCACATCTGCCGTGTGCTCCTTGTCATGATCAGGAAATAAAGGTAAAATCAGTAGTCAATTTAGTGTATAAATAATGGAATAACAATTAGTATGAAACACGTCAGTCAGCATTTGACTCATAGATAAACTGTATTTGATGACAAGTTCATTGTATCGACTTAATTGTAAGATTACCATTATCGTCTTTTTCAAGTAAAATATCCAAGTATGAAACATAATGAATATTACCTGACGATACATTGTCGATATATCTGAAAGTAGAGCTGAAGGCCACAGAAAGCGTTTTCTTCTTTTCATGCATATGATTTGCAGAAATTCAGCTTCATATGAATATAAAAATTGGCCTGCTAATAACAGACCGCAATCGGTACCCATGGGAATTCCAATAGATTGTTGGATTACCAGATCTCCAAAACCCACATAAATATTGTCAATCAGAAACTCAAGCATCTCTTAAATAACAGGATGCAATTGGTAGCCATATGAACTCCGATAGATTTTTGGAAGATCTGGTCTCCAAAAAAAACACATATATATTATCGATAAGAAAATGGATCATTAAAAATTTTAGTTGTCTATGATATCAATGAGCCTGGACTTGAATTTATCAGGGGGAGTGGTTGTGTATACAGTAACTGAAAAGTCGTAAGTTAATTTTGCTGCTGTTAATTTCGGTAAAATTATGCAACTTACTCATCATAATCATGCATCCAATATGTCTGCTTAATACCTATACATATACGAGGATTGTCCCCAAAATGTAGACCTAATATATTCAATGTTCTTTAAAATTGTGGATTTTGAAATATATATCTTTCATATTGATAATATTAGGACGATTTATATGAGGGCCGATAAGGTCTCTCGGCACACGAACAAAATTCTGAATATTTTACGCATATAACTATTACATTTACTTTTATTTCTTTAGTACTATGTAAAACATGAATTTAAATTTACATCAGTAAATTCAGAATCAAAATCTTAATAAAATGTCAAATTTTCATATAGATAGCATTGGAAACAGACGATTGGTGTCATGATTTTCAAGTATTGTTGGAATTGTTTTTGATGAAAATGACGTCGTCAAACGCGTAGCCAGCTCACGGATATGTACTAAATTGTTTTGAATATGATTTGTATACATTTAAGACGAGGGGAAAAGTACAGAAGTGACATTACACAATAGATTCAATAAGAGTTCTTCCTCTATACCAGAATTAGGGTAGTTAAAACATGTAAGAATTAGAGTACTGTTTTTTTAAAGTACACAGACAACGGGGAACTATCTCGGCCACGAACGACGTCAAACAATGTATTAGCTGCTCCCCATAATGTATGGCGATCTTTTGACTAAATTTCGACTAAAATTTGATTCTGCTTTAAAAAAAGATCAACAAAACCTTTCAGTAGTGAATTTAAATAAGTCCCTTGGTCAAAAGTGGTCTTTCAATTAAAAAAATATTGAATGTTAACAGACGCGTGTGAAGCAAAAAAAAAATATATATATCATAACGTTATATGAAACGTAAATAACGCTTGCTTTTTTGCGCCGATGTACACTTACATGCTTTCTTTATTTTTTCATAATTTCCTTATTAAATGTGATATCATTATAAAATTTGAAATGCACGATCACAAAATGTTTCTTTTTGTTATGAGAAGAAAAGAAATTTAATTCAACAAAGAGAAAATAAGCTGTTTTCCCTGTCTACGACTTTTTGGGACAACCCTCGTATATATAGGGACAGAGAAGATTTTAAAATAATCTTATGCATTTTCACTGTACGATCATTTAAGTTCGTCCTTTCTTCAGAGTTCCTGACCCTGGGTCATGAAATTAATAATTTTGGTAAAGTGTTCAATTCTTATAACAATCATACAAACAAATTGACTGCTGGATGTGCTGGAATAAAATTGAATATTTAAACAAAGCACTAATGTGATGTGATGGTTTAACTTCATTATTTAGGCCCCAGGGTGCAGAAAACATAAATTGCACAAATTTTGGGATCCCTTTACCAACTAATGCTATACTATATGCCAAATTTGGTTGACATTTGTTCAAGAGTTCAAGAGAAAAAGTTGAAAATGTTTAATTTGAAATGATTAGGACAAAATGGACAAAATACAGAAACCAACAGGTCACCTTTGTTCAAGCTGCCAGCTTTTGAATTCATAGGATTCCTTGGGTCTGTGTCCAAATCTATGTCATAATCCTATCCATTAATTTCTTCAAAAATATAATTTCATTTTCTTCCAGAGTCCAAGATATTATGAACTTTTTGTAATATGAAGGAAAAAAATTTAGCCTAAATCTTGTATCGGATTCAAAATTTATAAACTGTAATCAAACATCACAAATGATGGTATTAGAAAACACTGACTGGCAGGAGAGATATGGTCGCCAAAGAATAACAATTTTTTACTGGTCTCATAAAAAATCATGCAACAAAGGCTGTCATAAGACAATTTCGTCATGATACAAGCAAGTTATTTAAAATTTATTTATTTTGGTGTCCTGATTTAATTGGACAAGGGGAGGAGACTCATGCTGCACTTGTCATGCTTTGCCCAATAAATTAGGATACACAAGTATGAATACTGATTTACAATGACTAATACTTACTTTTTGTTAATTGATACCATTAAAAATTCCAATAAAAATAACTTCTGAAACGTCTTTTTCAATTTATCAAATATTGCCACCTTTAAAAAGGTATCAAACATCTTTTTTGTCTGTTTTAAACCATTAATTTTAATGATTTTTTAAAAAAAATGTACTCTCATCAGTTATGGAGTACAAAAAGAAAAACTTCTCCATTTTGATGAAGAATAAAACAATCAAGGTCACATAACAGTTTGTCATTCAATAGAATGTCAGTGTACAGTAATGATCTTCCCACTCCTGCTACATCCACTCTCTTTGGATCCCTAAACTTCTTCCATGTCTTCATCATCAGCTTCCTGTATCACCTGTACCATCTTCTTCTCAAGTTTTTTGGCTCGGGCTGTAGAAATACGAAAACAAGGAGATACATTTTACAAGTTTTTTGGCTTGTGCTATACAAAATAAAGAGATATGTTATATTGTCAAGATATCTGCGGTGATTTTTTTTGATCTTTCAAAGTCTAATCCCAAATAAATTTAATTCAACTTATATATCAAAAAAGTAAATGCTGATTTTTTTCCAATTATGAACTTTGCAGAAAAATGAACATGTTATAGCTATTTCTTAGCCTTTAACTAAAATATCAAGTTTTCTAACTCATTCTTAAAGTTATTCAACACAGAATCTAATCCATTTTGAAAGTTACGGTAAAAATTCAAAACATAAAATAGTTAAACATCTTGATGTTTGTTTCCCTGTTTCTTTTTGTTTGAATGGTTAAACCAATCTTTCATGGTCTCAATCAAAAAGTTAAAGTCAAATTTACCTAAAAACGTCCATTTTCCACTCTTAAATGAATAATTTGTTGAAGCATATTTTCCTTGTTTCTTTTTGTTTAAATGGTTAAACCAATGGGTTCATGGTTGCAGCATCAATTCAGTTAAATTCAATACCCCCCTACATTTTCCACTCTTACGCAAATTTGTTTAAGCATATTTTTTTTAGTTTTTGTTTTATTTTTCAAAATTTCATCCTGAATCCTCATGCTGATAATTGCCGCACAGTTTTTTTTCTCTTTGTTTTTAATGTCATTTTTCAATAGGAAATTAAAATTGTCAGTTACAGAACATCTTCAACAGTCTTTCATCAAATAGCTGTTTGTTTAAATGGTAAAACCAATGGGTTCATGGTTGCAGCATCAATGTAGTGAAATTCAACACCCCACCCCACACCCATTTTCCACTGATGAATTTTAGATATTTTTCTTTATTTTTCTTTCATCTCCTCATCTCTGATGATTTCACATATACTTTCACTTTGTTTTTAATGTCAATTTTTAATTGGAAAATTAAAATCTGTCAAAGTCCATCAAATAGCTGTTTGTATCTACCTTGTGCCATTTTAGACAAGATTTCAAATATACCTTTAAAGTCTAATTTGACTGAATTTTACGTTGTCCATAAAATATAATTATATATTAAGTGGGAACACTGCACAGCTACATATGTAGAAGTGGGAGGTGGTTTTTTATGTTTGATTGTGTCACATGTATATATGAAGACAAATTGACAGATTCTGTATCATACAAACCAAATGCAATTTGCTGTGCTTATGGCCCAAAAATTTGTATCTATGATACAAAACCAGCCTTGTTCTCAAAGCAATTGTCTGAATTTGTAATCGTTTCAATTCTTTTGAATTAATACATAATGCTGAAGACACCTTCTTGATTCTAATAAAAGCATCATTTAAAGTTATACACCAAGTTTTAAAGATTTTTTGTTGTAATAAATGTAAAGGAAAGAAAACAAACCCGCTGGTGCTCTGATTAAGTGTATATTTGTTTCAACCTCCTTCACGTTCGCTTCTTTCCTGAGTTCTTTGCCCTTATTTAATCTGAAAAAGAAATTTTGTTGTCAATGTGATTGAAATAAATGCATTATATACCTGTCTAAGGTCCGTATTCCTTCAGTTACCTACCTGTTAAGAATAAATTGGTTTTGTCTTTTTACTCGAATCTCCTCTATTCTCTTCATTGCTTTGACTGAAAACACAACAACATATTCTAAGTCCAGAAATAGAGTGACAAAGGACACAGTTTTAGGCACAAATGCTATAAAGCACATAACTATGATTTAGTTGTAAAATATAACACAAGTAAGTGGGTCATGTGATCCCCATACAGAGATTGTACAGGTATTTGGCCAACAAGACAGACGCCATTAAATTTTGTGGGTAACAAATGTGGGTCATGTGATTACCTGGCATACAGAGATCGTACAAATATTTGGCCATGATTTTAGACAGACCCTGCAGGTAACATTTATGGATGAATTCATTTGATAATTTTTGCTTAAACAATACAGATATCTTTTTTTATAAACAACATGGACTAAATTTGCTCTTACATTATACTGATTGTACATTGTAACTTTATGTACTAGTCTACAAATTATATTTATGTTTTCTAATTAAAGACTCTATACCAATAAAGAAGGATTATTTAAAGCTTAAAAAAATATGACTTGTCTAGTACTTGCGATTCAGTACTTTGGAATGCATGGATTATTCTTATTATGAAAATATAATTCGAGAAAAAAAATGCTGGGTAGGACCTTGGAAAATCTTTGAGAAGTGATGTGAAGATGCTATGGACAGCATATCATGTGACTGCCTTCACTGTGGCTAGAACAAAGGCTGTAGAATTTGTATACATGTAATAATATAAAAAGAGAAGTTACATTTACTTTTCAGAATAAAAAACACTAAAACCTGATTTGGTTTCTTTTATGGAGATTATCAAATTTGTTTGGCAACTTTTTTTGTTGTAGGTTTTGCACTTTTTTCTTACTGTCAGAGATTCACACAATAAGATTGGATGATTGATTGAATGTTGTACATTAAAGTAAATTGTGTTTTCTCCCGTTACACTGCGTTTAAATGCAGTGTAACGGAGAGAAAACCTGTGGGTTCCGACGATGGAATGTTGTTTAATGCCCTGCTCAAGAAATTTTCACTCTTATGGAGAGCCACCACTTGCCGATGGAGATTGGAGAGCTACGAATTTTGTCCAATGCATGCTTGGCACTTAGGGCCATTGAGCATTGATGGATCTTTTTTGCAACAAGGGACTTTGGTTTATACTGTTTCATCCAAAGGACCGGTCTCCATGTCCCACAGTGGGATTTGAACCCGCGATGTAAGTGCCAATTTCTTACTTCGTGACTCTAAGATGTTCTGAAAACTGTACTGCCACGCGCCCGGCGACATTGATGATATCATCATATCAACATGACCTTATCTTTTGTTCTCTTTCATTAAATAAATATGTATACAAGTTTTAAAAATGTTCTGCCAAACATTTATTTTAAAGTGAAGGCATTTTATAAAATAAATTAGCAAGAAATATACTGTTTACTTATAAAAATGTCTAAAAAATAGAAATTTGAGTTATTTCCCTTTTCAATGATCCATGCAGCCAGTTTTTGACCTGATCGGTGTCTGAGAATTGAGAAATTATTGATGAGTGGTAATTTTTTTTGGCCTTGTTTATTTTATTGAAGTGATCTCAGAATGTTTTAACAAGTGCCTTTTTTCATGCTAGGTTTACTTAAATCATGGACCCCCGTACCAGTGCACAGGACGTGATGCGATGTGACCTGTGTGAGACCGCTGTGGTACAGATGCATTGTGATACATGTCTTATCAACCTGTGTACAGCTTGCGTAGGAAAACACATGATATCTGATGAATCCAAAAAACATGAAATTGTTAAATTTACTCTGAGAAAAACTACCCCCCTCTACCCTGTATGCATATCTCATGATAAAGAACAATGTGAAATGTACTGTAAGCTATGTGACGTTCCTGTGTGTGCTACTTGCCTTGCTTCTGATCAACATCTAGGTCATAAATTATTGAAAATTTTACAAGTTTTAGATAAGAAAAAAGAAAAGATCACAAAGGAACTGGCTGAATTAAATGGGACGATTTATCCAACCTACCAGGACATTGCCTCTGATGTACAAAACAGAATGAGTCAGTTAGAAAAGGAATATGGAGATCTCTCAACAGCCATAACAAAACATGGAGAGGACTGGCACAGAGAAATTGACAAACTTGTCAAGAAACTTAAAGCTGAAGTTGATGAGATGAAAAACACACAGCTACAAACTCTATGGAAACATCTTGATAAAATAAACACAACAATGTCTGATATCAAGGATGAAATCCATTCATTTAATATTGCTATAGACTCCAACGAAATTTCAAACATTTTTAAATTTGCATCTGTTCAAATAAGAAGATATAACAATCTCCCAGAAAAAATTGTGCCATGTTTGCCAAAATTCACACAAGGCAGGATTCAAGGAGAAGAACTTGCCAAACTGTTTGGAACTTTATCACAGAGCTCCCTTACATCACAAAAACATGGTTACAGCATGAAGACAACACAGAAATCACTAGACGCTGGATCCTCTCCTCCAGTCAAACAGCTGCTTGATGAACCAGAGACTATCACCACCATAAAAACTGGGTATGGAGAACTTTACGATGTGGCCTGTCAGAGTGATGAAGGAATCTGGACAAGAGGAGATGACAGCACCATGAAACTCTACAGCATCAATCAGGGATCACTACTCAAGTCAATCACAACCAAGTCAGGGAACATACCATATAACATAGCAGTGACAAACAGTGGAGATCTAGTTTATATTGAGTACAGTGATAGAACTGTGAAAATTGTGAAGAATGAGAAAATAGAGGAGGTGATCAGACTACAGAACTGGATACCTGACGGTGTCTGTAGTACCTCCTCTGGAGACCTCTTGGTTATCATGTACAGTGATGATAAAAAACAAACAAAAGTTGTCCGTTACTCTGGCTCCACAGAGAAACAAACTATTCAGTTTGATGATAAACGTAAATCTCTCTATTCATCTGATTCTGATTACATAACTGAGAACAGGAACCTGGATATCTGTGTGTCTGATAGTGGAGCTAATGCTGTAGTGGTGGTCAATCAGGCCGGGAAACTGAGATTCAGGTACACCGGACATACTCCTGCTCCAAAGAACAGACCATTCTATCCACTAGGAATCACCACAGACAGTCAGAGTCACATCCTTACAGCTGATTATAACAATGACTGTGTCCACATCATAGACCAGGATGGACAGTTCCTCCGTTACATAGACTGTGGACTTAATAATCCGATAGGACTATGTACAGACACATATGACAATCTGTTTGTTACTGAATATAACAGAGGTCAAGTGAAAAAAATTAAATTTCTGCAGTGAAAAACTTAGAAACAGTTTGATCATTCCTATGGACATAAAATTTTACAGTGAGGCTAAACTTTCAAATAGACCATGAAAAATTTTAAGACATACATGAATTGTGTGTTTATGTTTGTGCACATTGTATAATCGACAATGTTGACATTAGAGAAAAACTTTAAATTGTAAAAAAATTGATACGAATAAAAAATACTATATGTTTACATTTCTGTACATATAAGAAACAACAGAATATGTTTTATGGTGGACCAAGGAATTTTATCTCACAGTTACTTCCCAGGCCCATAGGAAGCTATTACAGTTTATGGGGACTATGAACTACCAAAAATTTCTTATCAAGCTTAAAAAAAACAAGAGGCCCATGGGCCACACCGCTCACCTGAGCACTGTGGCTAGTAAAAGAATAAATTGGTTTATTATTGAAAAGGTAAAATCCAAAAGTAGTTCCATGAACAACCATGGATTTTCTATCTTTGTGAAGGTGATTTTTAAAGAATTTTCTTATATATTTCTATGTAAAACTTTGGTCGGCCATTTTGGCCCCGCCCTACCCCCGGGGGTCATGATTTGAACAAACTTGAAACTACACTACCTGAGGATGCTTCCATATAAATATGATGAATTATGGCTTTGTCATTCTTGAGAAGAAGATTTTTAAAAAAATTTCCGATATATTTCTATGTAAAATTTTGGTCGGCTATTTTGGCCCCGCCCTACCCCTGGGGGTCATGATTTGAACAAACTTGAATCTACACTACCTGAGCATGTTTCCATATAAATATGATGAATTATGGCTTTGTCATTCTTGAGAAGAAGATTTTTCAAGAATTTTCCTATATATTTCTATGCAAAACTTTGGTCGGCCATGTTGGCCCCGCCCTACCCCTGGGGGTCATGATTTGAACAAACTTGAATCTACACTACCTGAAGATGCTTCCATATAAATATGTTGAATTATGGCTTGGTTATTCTTGAGTAGAAGATTTTTAAAGAATTTTCCTATATATTTGTATGTAAAACTTTGGTCGGCCATTTTGGCCCCGCCCTACCCCCAGGGGTCATGATTTGAACAAACTTGAATCTACACTACCTGAGAATGCTTCCATATAAATATGATGAATTATGGCTTGGTTATTCTTGAGAAGAAGATTTTTAAAGAATTTTCATATATATTTGTATGTAAAACTTTGGTTGGCCATTTTGGCCCCGCCCTACCCCCGGAGTTCATGATTTGTACAAACTTGAATCTACACTACCTGAGGATGCTTCCATATAAATATGATGAATTATGGCTTTGTCATTCTTGAGAAGAAGATTTTTAAAGAATTTTCCTATATATTTCTATGCAAAACTTTGGTCGGCCATTTTGGCCCCGCCCTACCCCCGGGGGTCATGATTTGAACAAACTTGAATCTACACTACCTGAGGATGCTTCCATATAAATATGATGAATTATGGCTTTGTCATTCTTGAGAAGAAGATTTTTAAAGAATTTTCCTATATATTTCTATGTAAAACTTTGGTCGGCCATTTTGGCCCCGCCCTACCTCCGGTGGGTCATGATTTGGACAAACTTGAATCTACACTACCTGAGGATGCTTCCATATTAATATGATGAATTATGGCTTGGTCATTCTTGAGAAGAAGATTTTTAAAGAATTTTCCTATATATTTCTATGTAAAACTTTGGTCGGCCATTTTGGCCCCGCCCTACCCCTGGGGGTCATGATTTGAACAAACTTGAATCTACACTACCTGAGGATGCTTCCATATAAATATGATGAATTATGGCTTGGTCATTCTTGAGAAGAAGATTTTTAAAGAATTTTCCTATATATTTCTATGCAAAACTTTGGTCGGCCATTTTGGCCCCGCCCTACCCCTGGGGGTCATGATTTGAACAAACTTGAATCTACACTACCTGAGGATGATTCCCCATAAGTTTCATCTTTCCTGGCACAGTGGTTCTTGAGAAGAAGATTTTTAAAACATGCCACCAAATTTTCATTAATTGCCAATTATCTCCCCTTGAATGAGGGCGTGGCCCTTCATTTGAACAAACTTGAATCCCCTTCACCCAAGGATGCTTTGTGGCAAGTTTGGTTGAAATTGGCCCAGTGGTTCTTGAGAAGAAGTCGAAAATGTGAAAAGTTTACAGACAGACAGACAGACGGACAGACGGACAGACAGACGGACAGACGGACACCGGACAAAATGTGATCAGAAAAGCTCACTTGAGCCTTCGGCTCAGGTGAGCTAAAAAAAGATCATCATTTTTAAGGAGGCACAAACATATAGTAGCTAAGTTTTCAAGCCCTTCTGACCCCCTTATTGTATTCCAACATGTAATCCTAAATAAACAAATGCTTTAAATTTGAGGCCAAGGAAGATCAAGGCAAAATCTTTGAGGATGATAAAATCAATTTAGTGAGAGATAATACAACAAAAAGTTTTTTTCCCCGTTTTCAATACATACTGGTATTACTGTAGAAGCTCTTTTTTCCACTTGGTATTAATTTACGCTTTGTACGCGGTCACAAATTTTTCGTGGAAATTTGTCCAAGCTTACTTAATATAAATGCAAGGAACATAGTGACAGTCTGAGAAATCCGTGTAATTTTCAACCGCGGATTAAACAGAAAATGAGATTCGACAAAATTATGACCCCATGGAAAAAAGTACATCTAGAGTATTTGTAAAATTGGTCATTTTATTGCAGAGGAAAGAGGCTTAATGTGTTTTTAGTGCAAGAAGACTTTCTGTTACTTGCAATCTCAATATCTTTTGCACATGTGAAACACTTGGCAAAAAATGTGAAGTATCTTCACTGATGACAGGAAGCAAAACTTTGAAGGGTTTTTGTAACACTTATGCCCTATATGTCAGCTTTATGAAAAGTATGTCAAACTCCAGGAATATGGGGTCAAAAATACTGGTACCCAAAGAAAGTTCCCATTTTTTTTAAATACGTCTAAGGTCAATATCAAGAGGTCATAAATGTACTCAAATAAAGGTCTTGCTATGATGAAATGAAAATGTTAGCACTAACTGTTGTTAAGTTGTAGTCAAGGCTTAAGTTTTATAACAGTAGATCAAACTCCAAGGTCATGAGGTCAAAAATGTTGGTACCATAAAGTCTTGTCATAAGGAATAAACTTGTGAAATATAATAGCCTTTTTTTCTGAGTGATACATACTGACTGCGCTCTCTCTTTCCCTCATGGTCTGGTCCACAAACAGCTTGGTTTTCTTTGGGACGTTGAGGCGAGAGTTCTGAGCGGCGGGGGGACCCCCAGACAAATCCTTCTCCTCAAACGTGGCATTTCTCTTCAGGATCTTAATCATCAGTCCTCCACCTATAGAGGAAAAGGAACAGAGTCTTGCACAAGAAAATCATGATATAATTTTACTAACAGAAAAAAAAAAAAATTTCAAAGTCTTTCAAGGAGAGTTAACATTCAACAAAGCTAGCATGAAGCCCAATTTAAAGAAAAATTCTATATTCTATTAATATAAAAGTAACGTTAAATGGTGTACTTTAAGGATCATGCAGTTGTATTTATTACTTGATATCATCAAAAACCTGTACATTTTAACTTCAATCTATAGCCCAATTTAGACTAGGTTAGTTACATTTTCATAATTGAGTCTAACATTTAAGGGCATTTTTAATAATTTGATTTACTCTAAATTAATTTTGATAAAAAGCATGTTGAATTATTTTTTTTCAATGTGAAATTTTTCTGTTATTGCCATGAAAACTTGAATGTCAAGTAGCTTTTTGCCCAATTTATTGCACTTGCTACTGTAGATTCCTTATTTTTCGTGAAAAGTTATTATCGTGAATGGGCTCTTCAATGTCAAATCGCGAGAATAAAAATTTGTGAATGTACGTTTGCATGATTAAGAGATTTTACATAGATTTCAGCACCATAAAAATAAAGACGAGTAATTTAATTTGGCGTGTAGTGCTTCTTGCGAAATAACGCAATAATTAATTCCAGGCATATATTTAGGAATCTACAGTATTACAAACACAGCTTCCATACTCAATAGCTACCAACCTTTCAGGGTCATTATGAGAGTTCCCTCCTCCCGCCCAAACTGTCCAAACTTGAGCCCGGTGACGACGTCGTCCGTCTTGATGACATTGACGAGGTACTTCTCCTTGTAGATGTGGACCTGACAGTTATTGAGGGCCACTATCACCGCCTTAAAGCCCTTACTCTTGTAGTCTATCACCTCCATAGTCGTCATACTCCCCGGTAACTTTACCGTCCACAACTTCTTACCCTAAATATAGAATTTTAAAAGGGTCATTCTAAGAAGAGATAAACAATTTCATTGTTGCAGTTTATACAATGTATTTTCAAATATATCTCAAAACCTTGAATATCTCTTTAAGTTTTTTTTTTTGTAAGCTTGATTTTGAAGTCCTAACCCCTTAGCTTATTCTTTTTTAAAAGTATTTTAACCTAAATATCTTGAATTCTCAGCTATCTTGAAGTTTTTCTCTCAATCTCACTGAGCTGAATATAACAATTTCCAACAGTATATAGTGCTTTTACCTTAGATGTGTAGCAGTGAAGAGATTCATCCATCGTTCCGACATAAATTGTTTTGTTGATTCTCTCCAGACCTACAGGCTGAGAATTCAACTCAATACAGTTCTTTGTCGGGTCAGTTGTACCTCTGAAAATTTAATTTTGATTTTGAGACAAGCTTAATTTGACATTAACCAGATAAATTCTGTACATCTATTAGATTTATAAAAGTTTAATTGTGATGCACTGACCTTTTTAATGTGTATATACATCCATTACGACAAGCTACCACGATCCTATACTCCACGTCATAAAGACCAGTCACACTGAGAAACACAGGTACCGCCGGCAAATCTAGCTGTAACACAATTACAGATACAGTGTAGAACTGCAAGTCTGTATGATTCAATATATCTCTGTCAGAAAAAAATCATTTATATATTCTTAATTAAAACTTTTAAATTTCAGTCTAACTTTGGTATCTCGAACATCAAAGAATGAGGTTTTGCTGTATTATTTTTAGAAAAGTAAATGTTGTACTTTGGATAACAATATTGGTGCCACATTGTATTATCTGTACTTTGTAAGTTTTCTGTTGTAATTTTGACTTACTGTGGTGAGTACAGTGAAGGCCTCGGGGTCAAGGACATACACGGATTTACTCTCTGTCCCCAGGACCAGACAGCTGATGGCGTCTTCCTCAGCCATAGACTTCTTCATAGTACTTAAACAAGTTATCACAGTCTACAATAGTGTACAAATTGTGAAAAAAGAAATGCATGATGATAAAAAAAAGTTCTGTGATAAACATGAAAATTTTGTTCTTTAATCATTTAACCTCCTGTCTTGATGAATAAAGAAAAAAAAATGTAATATTGCACTGTAAACATGTTAAGTTATTTATATGTTTGGTTATTTAGTTATTTATATGTTTGGTTATTTTCTCTATGAAGTTCTGCAAAATTATTTTTTTAAGGTAGAACCTATGTCGGAGAAGTCTTTGTCACAAGATTTTCAAACTTTTCCTAATGATAAATTAGCACTTGCTTATCAATCAGTTAAAAGCACATGACATGTTTCCTTGTTATTAAATGTGGTGCAGCCAGTTAAACATGGAATGATAAATACATACTTCGACTTCACAATTTCAGTCATTTTAGGGGTACTTGTCATGCAAAGAAGACAACAAAATCCCAGAATTGCTTCTTTAAACATCGTTGATATTATTGTTTATTAACTGAACAGTATTAAACAATATTTCCCGAGAATAAATTCTTTTTTATTCAATTGACTTAAAAGATAAGTCCACATTTTCAAAACTTATAGGCAAATGAACTCAATTTATTTTCAGTCAATTTTCGGACCTACATTTGTAAATATATATCAGAAGTCTTTGTCACAATGTTTTCAATCTTTAATATAATAAAGAACATACCCAAATGATTACAAAAAGTGCTTAAAATATATACCTTTCCCCTCTAACGAATGAGAGATAGCTTATTTACCGATACTAATATTCTTGACCTTTTTGCACTTAAACGGATTTTATTATTAAATGACTGTTCGGGGCTACTTTCAGCTTCAAAATGTTTATAAAAATTGTACTTTTAATTTAAAAGATCATATTTAATAGAGAAATTGTAATAAAACTCCAAGAATATGAATAAGTAACAAATAATTATGAAAAGGAAAGCACATCATTTCATGATAGATATCACAAAATGTACACACAATCTACAACACGTACATCTTTGACTTAGACACATTTCATCAAGATATTACACTATTTACCGGTGGTTGGCAACTGATGATTTTTTGAAAAGATTTTTTTTGCATTCCTTCAAAATAGTTACATACCATTTATATTACCGGTATTACAGTTTGTTGTATACATGGCAATTTCATCACACAATATAGTCTTGGATTTGTCAACTTAATTAAGGTCAAGATCTATTAAATGAAAGGTGCCTACAGGTTTCTCTAATTCAAGAGATATATTGTCATTAAGAATTATATTAAAAATATTTATACAAATCGAATATTAAGATTATTTCAGCATGATTTTAAATTGAATTCTGTGAATTTCAAAATGCAGTTTTTCCTACCATTTCTATAATAAAGCTGAAAAGTACGGGAAATGACATTGAATTAATTATGACGTCATAATGGATCTAGCACAGGCTGAACACATTCACTAGTTATGATGTCATACGACGTAGGTTCTACGTTAAATGGAACTTCATTTTAATGGTGTGTTTGTACTAGAAATACCTGTCTCTTTAGTGGTGTGTGTTTGTACTAGAATTACCTGTCTCTTTAGTGGTGTGTGTTTGTACTAGTTTTACCTGTCTGTTAAGTGGTGTGTGTTTGTACTAGTTTTACCTGTCTGTTAAGTGGTGTGTGTTTGTACTAGTTTTACCTGTCTCTTTAGTGGTGTGTGTTTGTACTAGTTTTACCTGTCTCTTTAGTGGTGTGTGTTTGTACTAGGTTTACCTGTCTCTTTAGTGGTGTGTGTTTGTACTAGGTTTATCAGTCTCTTTAGTGGTGTGTGTTTGTTCTTGTTTTACCTGTCTCTTTAGTGGTGTGTGTTTGTAATAGATTTAACTGTCTCTTTAGTGGTGTGTGTTTGTACTAGGTTTACCTGTCTCTTTAGTGGTGTGTACCTGTCTCTTTAGTGGTGTGTGTTTGTACTAGGTTTACCTGTCCTTTTAGAGGTGTGTTTTTGTACTAGGTTTATCTGTCTCTTTAGTGGTGTGTGTTTGTACTAGGTTTGCCTGTCTCTTTAGTGGAGTGTGTTTGTACTAGGTTTCCTGTCTCTTTAGTGATGTGTGTTTGTACTAGGTTTACCTGTCTCTTTAGTGGTGTGTGTTTGCACTAGGTTTACCTGTCTCTTTTCTGGTGTGTTTGTACTAGGTTTACCTGTCTCTTTACTGGTGTGTTTGTACTAGGTTTACCTGTCTCTTTACTGGTGTGGTACTACATTTACCTGTCTCTTTAGTGGTGTGTTTGTACTAGGTTTACCTGTCTCTTTAGTGGTGTGTTTGTACTAGGTTTACCTGTCTCTTTAGTGGTGTGTTTGTACTAGGTTTACCTGTCTCTTTAGAGGTGTGAGTTTCATACATGTCCAAGAACAACTTTGATGTCGATATCGACGATATCCACAATTTTATGTCGATATCGTATCGATATCGATCGTGATAAGAATTGTTAATTGGAATACCTGGTGCCATATTGTGTGTTTGTACTCTATTTTACGTCTCTTTAGATGTGTGATATCGACAATATCATGACGATATCGTATCAATATCGATCTTATTTGCATAATTTATATTTACATTGAGGTATAACATAATTTTACAAAGTCACAATTGAAGTCAAAATTGATTCATTATTGGCGTGAATATGAAAATTTATGATGTGTGTTTTTGAGGTTATTGTTTTAGATGTGTGATTGAGAGTAAGATGTTCTTTAGTGGTGTGTGTCTTGAAAATGTTTTGATAATTATGATTCGATATCGATATGAAATCGTCGATATCGACGATATCGACAGTAAGGTTAACTTAATAAACACAGAAGTGTTGTAAAAATAAAGTTTTTGTATAAAGGTGTGTGATTGGTAAAATAATATGCTTTTAACAGTGTGTGTTCGATATCGATACGTATCGTCGATATCGTGTGCAGGTAAAATCTTCGTAAAATTGTGTGATTAAAAATAACCACATTCAATGTAACAGGGTGTGTATTTACCAATGGTTTACCGTGATCTCTTTATCGAAGCGTGTCGTCGATATCGACGATATTGACACTGTCTCTTTAAGATTGTGTTTGAAAGTTTTAAGTAACAGTTGTTAAAAACAGCATATTAGGGATGAAAACCACAATGCTTGGAGCAATCATGATTCAGGAAGTCTTAAAACAGGAAGTATTGTTATAAACACACGAGAATAGAGAAATATAATAGAAACTAATAGAAAGTAATGTGTCGATATCGTATCTACATCGTGTCTTGGACATAACTCGTGAGTTTGTACTAGGTTTACCTGTCTCTTTAGTGGTGTGTGTTTGTACATGTTGGCAAAAGTTTCACAATCTCCAACATCCTGTAGTTGTAGAAATCTCAGTGACCTCACAGTTAACACAATGCCTTCAGCCCTATATGAATACAACTAATATATAGAGATGTGACTTTAACAAGTGACAAATTTTAAATAAATAATATACCATAGATCTGCTTTTCCATTACAATGTTAACACTCTATTGAATAGACATCTGGTATGATGGAGTGCAACTTTACTCTCATAGCCTACCTACAGTCATACCATCTTCACTAGTAATAAGCAGGACTCTCTTACCTCATTCCCTCCAGCATTTCCCTTAGCACAAAAATATTTATCTTTTCCTGAAACATTCAATACGTTTTTCTATAACTTAACATCTATTAATTTACATTGTTTTTTATTTTTTCCGGCAACATTTGATATGTGATATTTTAACTGGTTTAAAAAAGCTTCAAGCCACAAAAATTCTGACACATTTGTCTTATAAGTTATTACCTCTTTGACCTGATTCCAGAGATCGGCCTCTACAGGGTTAACCTCTAGTGTTGGCAGGGTGAACTTGAAATACGGCCTCAAATTCTTGTATACATAAATGTACGGACCTGAGGCTACAGCTATGGCTGAAATATTACAGTAATTAATTTTTTACTTAAAAGATCATTAGTTTCATATGAATTATCAAAAATGTACATTGTTGCAAAACATTGTGAAATGTAAAAAAAAAAGCTGTTATGGTACTACACCTTTCACAAACATTCCAAATAGTATTATCACTTATTAAGTGATATCTATTATAATCGCATATAATTAGTTTAATCCAACTGATACCATAAAAGTTATAATGTCTTACAAATTCAAATGAACTTTGGGGTTGATATATCAATATTGTTAAAACCTAGGGATACTGAGCATAAATAACTGCTTTTTAGTTCTCATTTCTAGTGGAAATATTCTATACCTGGTGTCCGGGGTTCATGGGTGTCCATGTAGAATGTCACAACCCCTGTAGGTAAGTCAATTATCGTGTGCTCACTCATTAAATTTGTCCCTGAAACATACAAAAGGAAATTAAGTATAGGTTAATGTTTGAAGTTTTTAACAATTGTTTGCAAACTAAAAAAAAAGAACAACCGCATCTCCAGCACCAGTGATATTCCTTCCCTACCTTTGTAGACTTTGAGCTTCATGTTGTACGTTCCCGTCCCTAGATCCGCTATGATAAGTTTCCAGTCACCGTCGGCTTGGACGTCGGACAGACAGATACACTGGGTCAATGTGTAGAGAGAGGCCACTGGGTCCTTATAGGCATCCAGCCATTTATCATTTCCCATCGTACTACAAAAATCAGATATCGTGATAACAAAGTTTACTGTCTGTATTATTCTATGGAATTTACACTTAAATTTTAGAAACAATATGAATTGCTATAATAATTTTGTATCTCCATGTTTACCAGTATTTTGACAACGTACATGCATAGCAAATTAAATACAGGTGATAACTCAACCTAATACAATTACTATGAACAATGCAGAGAAAGATGAATGTCGATCAACATGGTATGGAAATATGAAAGGAGAACAAATGCTGAGAAATTTAACTTTCAGAATTTTTATCCATGAAAACCTGTTTTCACCCCTGCCACAAAATGAGTACTGGTTTTAAGATTAAGAATATACAGAGGTCGCAGGTCAGGAAATAGGTCAATTTTCGAAATTTCTCATTTTTATGCAAATTTTCACTAATTTTACAGCACATTTTCTTTCGGAAAACATAGAGCACACGCGTGCCTATCTACCAAAATTATATATTTTATAAACTGATATCAGATGCAGTATATGTGTAAAAATTTGGTGTGTCAGTTTTCCGATTTGGAAAATCCACCAGTTATTTACTGAACCCTGCTTCCATGTAGCCTTTGAATCAAAATTAGTGCTTGTCTTAAAGTAAGCATCATTTCAACTTCTTAACTACAAACTATCACAGTTTTATCAGTGTTCTGATTTTTATACCAAAAATTCGGCTATTACCCTATCTTGTCCTTTAACTGAATTTTTGTCTTTATATGGATTAATTTTGGCACATATAATCTCATCAAGGTTTGTTATGATTGATTTGGTAGTCAGTAATTTGGAACTTATTTACAATGCAACTCCCTTTATAATCTTCAAATTCTTTTGTGGCAAATATGATCCAATTTGCAACACTGCAACAATGCATAAGACATACTATGTTGATGTGTCTTGTGCAGTTTGACGATTAAAGAGGCAGATCGAAGATTTAACTGTAAGCTTTGTATAGGACTGCTATGGCATGCCAAATTCAAGATGAGCTTAACATAGTTTCATAGTTGATAAATTAAGATTATCAGTTGAAAACTATAGTTTAAGAACAATATTATTATATATTATAATTAACAATATTAATCTATATTTTACATCTGTAAACTATAGTTAACGCGATATTCTAATGCAATCGTTTTGTAAAACTCTTTTTCATTGGCTAATGCACTGATGTTTGAAGCAGTAAAACGAGCATTAACGAGCGTGAAAGCTTTTTCATTGTGACGTCATAAAAGAGCGATGCAAAAACACAATGCTCCATGACCTATTTCATGTAACAAAATTCATCAAAATAAGACGTAAACAACAAACAAAATGCATGGATTGCATTAGAATGGGAATAACTAATCTTCTAATTTGGTATTTGCGACTGTTAATGCTGATTTAACGGTCACAAACATCCGTTTTACCGACTCAGCTTACGGGTGGCCGAAAACACTCAATTTGCGACCAATAAATCAGCATTAACGGTTGCAAATACCAAATTAAAAGATATTTATTCACAACCATAAATTATATTTAACACCGAAACAATCATTTGCAATTACAAAACATAAATTATCTGATAATTACAGTTTCAAAATTTGTTAGCTGCAGATCTGTAGCTATCCGAAAAAATATAAATTGATACAATGTAGACCGGATAGCTACCGTGCCAACCATTGAAAAAACTGTATATTTATTGCGAACAAAAAAGTGCGCTAGGTTCTTGATTATTTCTTCCAAATTCTTACCTCAAGAACAAAAGAGGGAAGAATTTAAAAAGTTTCTCTCTCCTCTATCAAGTACATTCGTAGTTGACATACAAACGAAGCATATTGGACCGAATTATCTTTGAAACCAAAATAGCAGTTTACATAATCGAAATGTTCGATGATTACAATATCAGGGTCAGGAGGACTATTAAAAACAATTATGACAAAAGTTTTGTAGTGGAAAGAGTCAAAGAATATGTTAGGAAAACACGGTAAGTAATATTTTGATATTACAGTTTAGGAACAAGGAGAAATAAATCGAAAACTGAGCGCACTTTTTCGTGCGCAATAAATAATACATTTTTGTGAATTTGGAGTGGCACATAGACTTTGCTATCAATATATATTTTTCGGATAGCTACAGATCTGCAGCTAACAATTTGTTAACTATAGTTTACAAACTGTAAACTATAAGTAAGGATCTGATAAATATAGTTTCATGCTATTTTAAACTATGATCAACAACTCTTAACTTTAGTTTACAAATGTAAACTATAGTTTACAGATGTGAATCTATGTTTATTAACAAAATCTATTGTTAACGCTTTATAACAGACAGACAAACTTAGCTTAACATTCGTAAACTATAGTTAATGACTGTTAATTATAGTTTTACAGATGAAAACTATAATTCATGAATTGTTAACTATATTTAACGGCTAGTTTAATATACTTTACAGTCTATAAGCTTAGTTTATCAACTATGAAATTATGTTTAGTTCATTTTTGTGAATTTGGAGTGCCATAGACTGTGCTTCAGCTTGCCTAGATAGAATGTTCTATCGTTAAAATGATATCATCCTACAGACCCGGTTTAACGATAGAATTTGTTCCATATATTCGTAATGTAGCAAAAAGAATAACCCGCATAGTGCATTTACTAAGAACAATCTAGAGAGTTCCGAATGTAAACATCGCAGGTTTGAATATTGAGAGAAAAACGAGAAAATTTATTGGATTTTCGTATTTTTATGGATTATTTTTTAGGATAAAAGGCTTAAGCAATCTCAAAAAGGTTTGTTTTGATTATTTTGATAGTTATTCCCAGTGCAAATCATTTTATATTCTTCAAAATTGTTTCGGAGCGGATCTGCTCCGATCTGCTACGTTACAAGTACATGGGACGTATTCTAACTGAGGTGAAGGCTTGTACCGAGACACAGTTAGATTATTCTAACTAGTGCTTGCCCAACAGTCACACAGTAAAATTAAAACCTTGTCATAAACTTGTCCATGATAATCCATCAAAATAAAGAATATTAAGTTGAATTCATTAACTTAAGATCATTTGTCCTTTTTAAATTAGCTTTCCTACATAAAGTAGCAGAGTGCAATGTAAAACACACAAAATGGCAGAGAGCAGTGTAAAATTAAAAAATAAAATTACCCTATCGAGTCATTTTCCATTTGATCTTTGTCTTCGCTTGACATCATTGCAAATGTTTTATTATCTTCTCTTCAAACGGGGTTTTTGTTCGTTATTTACATCTGCTAGTCATCTGGTAATGCCTAGGTCACATTTAAGCCGATGGTCGGGCGACTAAATTTTTCTGGTCTTGTCGGCTGAAAGAACATGGTCGGCCGATTCTTCATCGGGCGACACGGAGCAGTCACATTAATTCCTAGGGACACCGATGACTTGAATAAATAACACAAAAAAATCTTTTTTCTTTAGAATTCAGAAATATTTTTTCATAGATCTATATTCAAATAGGTGACGTGAGTAATGTTTGCAAGGCAAAGTGGCAGAATCTTATAAAATTGTGACTCAATGTTGGAAATGCTTGCAAAATTTTGTATGGAATTGCATAAAAATGACAAATGGTACATATCTTAGCAGCAAAGGATACTTAAGATTTCTTTATATATTACGGATTAATTATTCATGTCATTACCGTTCAAAAAATTTATATCAATCCATGCATCAAAATTCTATTTGTGTTATGTATCCTTACTGGGTTAAATATTCACAAGTCGGCCAATCGTCGTCCGATCATCGAGCTCTGAGCTACAGTTCGATTTTAAGCGTAAGAGCAAATTTTGAACACCCTTTTCCAACGATTACGACTTTCGACTTAATAAACTGACCGCCGATGGTCGGACTATGATCGAAACACACAAAATGGAAGAATCGAGCCACCGTAAAATTAAAAAATTATAACTTGGACCGATGGACACAAAATTGGTCGGCCGACAAAAAAAGAGGTCAAAATCGGTCAAGACAACGGCCGAAGAACTGACGACTGTCACCCGAAGAATCCCATTTCTGCATCAAAATCCGTCGGCCGTGGTCGTTTTTGGAAATGTGACTGGGGTTTAAACCATCGATTTTGACTAAAAACTTGGTAAATTTGTTGCGAATGAAAACAATTTCACCGGAAATGCTCTTCGAAAATGAATTAAGTAACTCGACCATGATTGACACACAAAAATTCAGATTGTACATAATCTAGAGACTATTATGAGCAAAGGTAATATATCATTAAATTTTCAGTAAAATATAATCCATTTTTTAATATTTTCTAAATATTTTAATGTTAACAGAATCATTCGGTGACAGGATTGTCAAGAATACAATTGGCGCCATATTTCATATACATATATATTTTCAAGATCGGCGTCGTAACGACGTAAGTCAGAATTAACGAGGTTTTCTTAGATGATGTTTCAAGAAAAGATAATTTAATTAATTCATTTAGTATATTTAAAATTTTTACAATCATTTCAACTTCTGCAAAATGTACTTGACTGGCATTTCACGTTAAATTGACGCATTTATAACTTACATTTTCAATGCATCCTAAATGTTTGCACATTGTATCCACGATAAACATTCTGATATTACAATTGATTATATATCATACGTATTCTTAAATAGATGGAAAGTCAGGCTCTGTACGGAAAAAGAAAGAAGAAAAAGACAAAATCGCCGAATCCATTGTTTGAAATGTGGCTCAAAGAATGGAAAGAGGATGCAGCAGAGAAGGGCATAAAAACACAGTTTGTTTATGCCAAGGTATAAATTAAGTTGTCTTTTATAGAGGGTATTGTTGGGAACCCACTATAAACATATTTGTTTATTGAGGGTAACTGTCAAGCAATAAGAATTAATGAGATACTAAACTAGAACAGCCAATTTGATAAAACTGAATTTGAAGCTGGGTCCACTGAATCACTACATATTATTAACTCTAGCATGCTGCTACTCCTTTTGAGCTAATTTATGACTGACATAAAAATCCAGGCCCAGAAATTTACATTAATTAAATACTTAAATTTAAAATTGTAATGTTTTTAGAGTTAAAATAGTTGCATGTATACAGTAAAATTATTAAGTAACACTCATCAGAATCTTTGATATTTTAGGCATTAAAGTCACTACAAAGATATTTACTTGTTTTAACATCGGGGAGGGACTGCAAAATCTTGGAAAATTTTGGTAAAACTATTTTTTTTTCTTATGAAGATTTTTGTTTTACATTTCCTAATTGAAATAAGTTGCATAATTTTCCTATAACCAAGTTATGTTTCCTGATATGTATATGTTTTATTTTCATAGGTGACAAAACTTGCAAAATGCTGGATGATCGGCTTCAAAAACATATACAAGAACATGGTAAATTCAAACTTGTGTCCTAAAAAACAAAAAACATTTTCAGAACACAAATGCAATCTACTTCTTGGTTTCCTTCTGCTGTATTTAAGAATATAATTCAGTCTTCGAAATTAAGCGGTAGCCAAATGACCGAGGCTAGTAAAATCGGGATCAGGCTACCAAAAATTATTAACGCGCATGCCCGATGGGCTAGTTAGTAAATTTCCGGTGGCAAATTTTAACTATGATTCCTTTTATAAAATATCAAGAAGGGGCTATCCCAGGTCAGTGATTCACGAACAGGAGGGCTCTTTCAGAAGAAATAAAAGTTGTTTCACAAAATAAAGTTCGTAGAACAAAAAGCGTCAGCGAAATTGGCTGGAAATCTGACCAAGGACTTAAAACACCGGTACTACGAATCACCGAAATGCCCCTAGGAATCACCAAAATACCCCTTATTTTCTTATAAATAAATAAAAGAGTGATAAATATATGATATCAACTGTTCTAAAACCTAGATACATAGTTCAATTTTCATAATCTTACAGTAAGTATTTTTAATTTATTTAAAGAACTGTGCATGTCACACTGTTGACTGATGCAGCAAAGTGTTTAAAACAATTACCATGATCATGATGATTACTCAAAGTGTTTTTGAACGTTAAGTGATCAAATAGAATTAAATCAGAAATGCAAATGTGACTGCACTTTTTAAAACGTCATTTGTTATTACTCTTGATTAGGGCTAGTAAAATTTCGTTTGGGCTACCAAATTTTATACTTTCACTTGCCCTACGGGCTTATAATCAAAAAAGTTAAGTGCAAAGACTGATAATTGAATTGCTTGAAAGATGATCTGGTGATAGGTTTTCCTTATATTTATTTGTGGTCAAATGTACAGCTGGCTCAAGCCTTTGCAAACTTTATTATGTACAGCAGTGCTTGTGACAATGCCACTATATGCATGCTGACCATCTAAAGAATACAGCTTAAAATCTACTGATTATTATGCCCCCCTTCGAAGAAGGGAGGGCATATTGCTTTGCTGCTGTCTTTAGGTCCATTTAGTTTCCATTCATTTTCTTCACAACCGTTGCACATACTGAAATGAAATTTGGTATACAGGTTTATCAGGTAAATATCTAAGTCAAGTTTTGTTTTGGGTCTGATCACACCATTTTTGACAGTGTTATGCCCCTTGGACTTAGAAAAATTTCATTTATTTGCAGTTTCCTTTCATCTTCTTTGCAGGGGCTGCACAAATTGAAGTGATATTTAGTATACAGATTTATGAGCTAAATATCTAGGTCAAGTTATGTTTTGGGTACGATCGCATCCTTTTTGTTAAAGTTATGCCCCTTGGACTTAGAAAAATTCCACTTATTTGCAGTTTCCATTCATTTTCTTTGCAGAGGTTGCACATATTGAAATGAAATTTAGTATACAGAATTTTCAGCTGAATATCTAGGTCAAGAAATGTTTCGGATAGGATCGCACCATTTTAGACAGAGTTATGCCCTTATGGACTTAGAAAAATTCCAATTTGGGGGGATGGGGGCATAAGTGTTTTACAAACATCTCTTGTGTTATGAAATGTTTGTGTTTGTATAGATAATATAAGGACTACAAAAAGACGAATTATGGTTAGAACGGCACCTAGTGAAAATGGCACCTGGTGAAAACGGCACCTGGAATATGCAAAATGGCACTTGGTTAAAACGGCACTTAGTGAAAACGGCACTTGGTTAAAACGGCACTTAGAGAAAAAAGTATATAATAGTGTTATGATATATATTTCACATAAGTTCTTTTTAAGTCAAAATTTAATTTATTGACTTTAGAATTTTTTGTGGCTTCAATTTTGCTTTATTTTCAATCTATTTTTAAAGGTAGTATTTTTAAGCTATAACACAACAATATGTGGGATTTAGAATAACTATATTTGTAGTGTAGCATTGATAATATGAAAAAAGAAATGGTGTAAATGATTTTTTAAAAAAAATATTTACAGTAAGAGTCACTTTATCTCACATTTCTATCTAATTCTGTAGAAATTATTTTAACAATATCAACATTGTATATCTTCATTATAAAAAAACAAATGTTTTGTTCTTGTATGTACATGTTTATTATATTATTAAATGTTGTATGGCTACTCATATTTTATGTACAGTTGCGAGAGGACTATCTAAGTTTTTCTAACTTGTGTACAATCCATTTGACATTTTGTCGAGAAATACACAATAGTAGCTGTATATGATTGCAAATTGACGATCAACAGCTTATTGAAGGGGAGGTGTGAAATGGTCTTTTGTTTCCTAAACCTACAAGTGTATTCTTAGTAAACATACTCTAACTGGCTTCTAATTAGTCAACTGTGACTGGCAACCCCCAAAACAGAGTAGTATACATATTTGCAACACTATAAATTTTTTAATTTCAAAGGATCATAATAATATAATTGGGATTTGATCTCTTTTGTAGTAAATAAATATATATGATTTAAAATATAAATACATTTTAAAAATCTAACCCCTGTACAAAAGTATAATAATTTTCAAATGAATCAGTTTAATTTTTTTCCTAAAATATTTTTTTTAACTTTTTATCAATAATAATATACACATTTATTACTATAAATGTAAAATAAAGATCCATTTTCTGTACAAACAATATCAAATTCTCAAAATAAAAAAAGTGCCGTTCTAACTTTTCTAAAGTGCCGTTTTGACTACTCTCAAGTGCCGTTTTGCATATTTCCTAAGTGCCGTTTTCACCAGGTGCCGTTTTGACTTGTACCCCAAAAAGACTACCGGTATAAAGTATACATCGTACATTTATATAATCCCAGAAGATCCCCCCTAGATTTTATTAATGCTGAATACAGATAATTGCTGTTGTTGACACCAGATTTTGTAGATATAGTTACATGTACGTAAAATTTTACTTTCATTTTAGGCACAATTGTTCCACCCACGTTTGAAGAGGAAACACACACCAAACCAGCAGCCAAACAGAAACCAAAACAGAAGAACAAGGCAGCCTCTACAGCCACTGGGCCCGTCAATCAACAGAGAGTTATCTCCCATGGAGCGGCACATGCTCTGTCTGACTCGGATAGTGAGGGGGAGGGAGAGGTCCCTCAACCCCCAAGGGTAAACATGAATTGTCCCATAGGCAGTAAGCATGGGTAATTCAAAAAAATACATGTACCAAAATTTCTTGGTCCCCAGTTTGAATCAGATAGTTCATGGTATAGATACTCATTAATTGAAAACAATGCATTATAAGCTGTGTAAGTGTGTACATCATTAAATACGTCAAGTAGATTAATTGGAATGTTGACCTCTCTACACCAAGGTTAACAATCTCAAGTCTCTCCCTCAGGTAAATCTGTGAATTTAATGTGGTTAAGATTATCTTTTTGAATTCAGAAAAGACCGAGATCAGGACTAGCGAGTGGAGAGAGGGAGTACATTCCTGCCTACAGGTCCGGTCCTTATGCCCTCCTGATCACTCTGTACAGGGACAGACAGGTATACATGTACAGTTCTGAATCAGTATATTAGTAGCCTCATATACAACACACAATGAAGATATTCTATGAGGGTTTTGAGATGCATCCCTTTTTCCATATATTTTTACATGAACATTATACATTGTTTAATATTTTTATACCCCCCGCAAACGAAGTTTGGGGGGGTATATAGGAATCACCTTGTCCGTCTGCCTGTCTGTCCGTCCGTCCATCTGTCTGTGCAATCGTGTCCGGTCCATATCTTTCTTACAGAGGGACATTAGAATCTACTACTCCACACTAAGATTGCCCATGACCTAAGGGTGTGTCATGACTTCGACCCAAGGTCATTTGGGGAAGTTCAAGGTCACTGGAAGAAAAATTTCATAATTCGTTTCCGGTCTATACCTTTCTTATGGACAAACTTGGTAGGTTCTCATTTCACACAAAAATTGACCATGACCCAAGAGTGTGTCATGACCTTGACCCAGGTCATTTGGGGAAGTTCAAGGTCACTTGAAGAAAATTTCATAAATCATGTTTCATAAATATCTTTTATAGATAAACTTGGTAGGTTCTCATTTCACCCAGAGATTGCTTATGACCTAAGGGTGTGTCATGACCTTGACCCACGGTCATTTGGAAAAGTTCAAGGTCGCTGAAAGAAAAGTTTCATAATTTGTGTCCGGTCCAAATCTTTCTTATGGATAAATTTGGTAGGTTTTTATTTCACACAGAGATTGCCCATGACCCAAGGGTGTGTCATGACCTTGACCCAAGGTCATTTGGAGAAGTTCAAGGTTGCTGAAAGAAAAGTTTCATTATTCGTGTCCAGTCCATATCTTTCTTATGGATAAACTTAGTAGGATCTCATTTCACACAGAGATAGCCCATGACCCAAGGGTGTGTCATGACCTTGACCCAAGGTCATTTGGAGAAGTTCAAGGTCGCTGAAAGAAAAATTTCATAATTCGTGTCCGGTCCATATCTTTCTTATGGATAAACTTGGTAGGTTCTCATTTCACACAAAGATTGCCCATGACCCAAGGATGTGTCATGACCTTGACCCAAGGTTATTTGGGGAAGTTCAAGGTCACTGGAAAAAAAATTTCATAATTCGTGTTTGATAAATACATGTATCTTTATTATGGAAAAACTTACTTCTGTCACGTTTGTCATGTTACTTTTGTCACGTTTGGACAGTTCTAGTTTTAATTAAGGTCTTCCGTCTTCACGGAAGACCTTATAGTGATTCTACTGTTTCTTATTATTCTTTTTATTATTTTTTTGACTTTCTAATTTTGTGCACGCGATTTCTCGAAGACTACTGGATGGAATGACGTAAAATTTTCAGAAAAGATGTGCCGTAACATGAATTTTATATATCCGAGAGAAAATTTTGAAACTCACTTCCGGTGCCAAGTTACGGACAATTTCCTGAAATTAAAATGACATTTTGTCCGCGATTAAACTCAAAAACGGTAAAAGATATCAACATGAAACTTTCAGGGATAATAGATCGTGATATCTATCATCCAGGACGTGACATTTCGTTCGTCGTCTATACTTCCTGTCGTCAGGAGAAGCAAATTGAAAAAATCGTATTTTTCAACTTTTTTGTTTTTCAACATTTTTTATTCATTTTTGGAATGATAATAGAGACCTTTTGATCAATGCTTACTATATAATTTGTTTGAACATTGGTTAATCAGAACTCTAGATATTTATATTTGAAAATCTGAAGCGGACCCAAGATGGCGGCTGTCTCTGTCAACTCCGCCATTTCGTGAGTAGGGGTTTATGGAGGCAGCTGAGCGTTTGACTAAATGATACATGACAAGAACGCTGCAATTCACTGACAATCTTAAAACTTAATTTCTGTTTTACTGCTTTAGTGTAATTGTGGTAGATAAGTGTGTGTAATGTATTAAATTTACTTTCTTAGCGTCGAAACAAATAAAGGCGATCAGAAGTTGTTTAATTTAATATTTAATTTCATTGAAGCTATCACACCTGTTCGATAGATCAGTCCAAAAGGTAGGCACGAATATTTACTGGTGGTGTTTTTTCCGTTTTTTGTTTATGAATAGTGGCCCGCCCTTTATGATTCTTAGACAGGTGTACTGTTGCAGGTGTACTGTATACATATACATATAACTATATTTAGAGCAATATTCAAAATTTATTAGTTTTTTCACAAACGTAACCACTGTGTTTCCCTTGCATACTTGAGTCATATTAATCTAAAAAAAGACAGAAATAAGAAAACCTTTTTTAAAATAAGATCGTCTAATGGAGTTTTTATTAACATTCTTTTCTCAAAGATATTTAAAGTTGAACATTGAACATCAATGAAATCTGATTCCTTGACCGTCGAATGGCGAGACATGTCTTTCATCGAACCATTTCTACCTTTTCATGAAGGTGTAAAGGATCGGGTAAGTTCACTCTTTGGATAAACGGGTAATTAAAAAAAAGTTAAAAATGATTACCATTTCACTTCTTTTGTGTTACTTACCTATATAAGATATAGAATATGGACAATCTGTTAAATATATTTTCTAAACCTTGAAATTTAGGCTGAAAGAACGTTCTGTTTTCTTTATTCTATTGAAGCTATCACACCTATTTAATAAAACATTCCAAAGAAAAGGCGCACAGATTAACTTGTGGCGTTTGGCGCGAAATTATAAATTGTGGCACACCTTTCGTGATACTTAGACAGGTGTATTGTTGAAGAAGTATATTCAAGTACATTAAGAGCAGTGGACTCAAACGCGTAATTTAAGCGGGTTGTGAATAAAGAGGAAAAAAGTGCGTTGGATTTACACCCTGGCGACCTAGGTTCAATCCCCTTTGTGACCCAATTTTTTTTATCACTTTTTCAGCTCGATTTTAGGGTTTTTTCCTGAAACGGACGGAAGACCTTTCGTTGCTCGCAACGAGATCGTTTCTAGTTATTATTATTATTAAGGTCTTCCGTCTTCACGGAAGACCTTATAGTTATTCTACTGTTTCTTATTATTATTAAGGTCTTCCGTCTTCACGGAAGACCTTATAGTTATTCTACTGTTTCTTATTATTCTTTTTATTATTTTTTTCCAAAATTTTGTGCACGCGATTTCTCGAAGACTTCTGGATGAAATTACATGAAATTTTCAGAAACGATGTGTCGTAACATGAACTTGATCTATCCGAGTGATTTTTTGAAAATTTCAATCTGGTGCCAAGTTACGGGACATTTCCTGATTTTAAAATGACATTTTGTCTTCGGTTAATCTCAAGAACGGTAAAAGATATCAATGTGAAACTTTCAGGGATTATAGATCGGGATAGATACTATCCATGACGTGACCTTTCGTTCGTCGTCAATACTTCCTGTCGTTAGGAGATGCGAATTGAAAAAAGCGTATTTTCTAACTTTTTTGTTTTCCAATAGTTTTTATTTATTTTTGGAATATTAATAGAGATCTTTCTATTGATGCTTACTATTTAAGTTGTTTGATTATTGGTTAATCTGAACTCTAGATATTAATATTTGAAAATCTGAAGCGGGCCCAAGATGGCGGCTGCCTCTGTCAACTCCGCCATTTCGCGAGTAGGGGTTGCAGCTGAGCGTTTGATTAAACGATTTTGACATAAGGATACATGAAATGTAAAAAACTACTTCGACTCTAACGTAGTAGTGAAATGGTTGGAGGAGTTACGTCCCATTACTTGTTTATATTTGATAGCTAATCAATGTAAATATTGTAATTAATTGGTCAATTGACAAAAGAATTATACAAGTATTATTGATAAATGATGTTCTGTTAGAAAATAATAATAGTGTTGCCAAAAGAAAGGCAGTCTGTTGTATTTTATCAAGATGATATCTGATAACTTATGATCATTGATTAAGTTGAGGTACAAGGGGGCAGTACAGTCAAATATCTTTGTGTCTACACGTTGGTAAAGAAACCAATTAGTGTGTCGATCAAATCGGCCGATTGTGCAAAGTTGCTGTGGTTAGTGACTTGTAAAAATATCGTTGTTTGACTTTAGCTATAGGTTTGTCATTAGGACAGAGAAGCTCTTACAAAGTTAAATCATACTGTGCAAGTATATTGGCTAGAGTTATAATGGCAACTTGGTAAGCAGTAAGACACCAGGCAGGTGTTAAAGGCTAAATCAAGAGGCACCAGGCAGGTGGCTGTTGACTCATATAGTCAGTTGTATAGTGAGGCAATTGTCATATGGCACCAGGCAGATGCCGGTATTAACTGAAGATATATAATTGTACAAAGCACTTACATGTAGGTCATTTGATTTTAAGACACCAGGCAGGTGTCATATTATTATCTGTATATATTGCATTCAATCGTATCCCCAGTAAAACTCGGTAATCCGAGCACGGACCTACTGACCGCTCAGGTCCGACACGTTACAGTAGAACGTTGCAATTGAGTGTCAATCTTAAAACTTAATTTCCGTTTCACTGCTTTAGTGTAACTGGGCTAGATATGATATGTAATGTGTATAATGTGTTACATATACTTTCTTAACGTCGAAATAAAATAAAGGCGCTAAGAATGTTTTATTTTTGAAATTTAATTGAAGCTATCATACCTATTTAATAGATCAGTCCAAAGAAA
This sequence comes from Saccostrea cuccullata, assembly GCF_032062105.1. Classification (NCBI taxonomy): domain Eukaryota; kingdom Metazoa; phylum Mollusca; class Bivalvia; order Ostreida; family Ostreidae; genus Saccostrea; species Saccostrea cuccullata. The sequence continues at coordinate 280,034 of NW_026928612.1, read as the reverse complement.
AGGCGCGAATATTTACTCGTGGCGTTTGGCACGAAATTATGAATGTTTTTTTATAATTCTTAGACAGGTGAACTGTTGCAAAAGTATACATAAGTATATTTATAGCAGTACTCCCAATAGCTTAATGGTTAGCGCGTTGGGGATAAAAAAGTATTTTTTAAAAAAGCGCATTCACTTTGGCGACATGGGTTTAATCCTCCTTGTGACCAAATTTTGAATCTCTTTTCAGCTCGAATTTTCGTGGGTTTCTTTTCTTAAAGCGGACGGAAGACCTCTCGTTGCTCGCAACGAGATCTTTTCTAGTTTCTTTGTTCTAATTTTAGTCTGCAGATGGAAGAGGATTTATGACAAAGACCGAACTCTGTAACAAAGCCCAGCCATTGGCTGATAAATCCTTTACTCTGGTGAGTTATAAATAACAAAGCCCAGCCATTGGCTGACAAATCCTTCACACTGGTGAGTTATAAATAACAAAGCACAGCCATTGGTTGACAAATCCTTTACATTGGTGAGGTCAATTCCATATAGTCTGTATTATAGCGTCAAATTTGAAGACAATATCCTCACACAGAACTACATATGTACATGTACTTGTGTTTACAGGCAGATCCAGGTTGTCGTTACACATCCTGGTCCTCTATGGGGACTCTGATCAAGAAAGGCCTAGTGGTGAAGGAGAGCAGCCCAGCCAAGTACAGCCTGACAGAGGTGGGATGTCAGCTGGCTCACCGGCTAGAGGCAATTCAGGCTGACGATCTCCCACTCAGGCCAGCCTCGAGTCAGAGATTACCAGTAACCGTCCCTGGACACAGGAATCAGGACCATGGGTAACTTAACTGTATACAGGGTTATTTTACCCTGTGTTAATGTCACCATTTCACACTTGCAGACAATTTTGCCCCGTTTTAAATTGGCCCATCCAATAAAGGACAAGATAGGGTAAGACCAGTATTTGGCCCCCAATTTTGGGTGTCTTTCAGAATGATCCAACAGTTTATCCATGAAAACTTCCTTTCACCCCTGCCACAAAATGAGTGCTGGTTTTAAGATTAAGAATATACAGAGGTCACAGTGAGATAAGGAAATAGGTCAATTTTCAAAATTTCTCATTTTTATTCAAATTTTCACTAATTTTACAGCACATTTTCTTTCGGTAAACATAGAGCACACACTTGCCTATCTACCAAATTTAGATATTTTACACACTGATATCAGATGCAGTATATATGTAAAAATCTCAGATAGGCAAGCGTGTGCTCTATGTTTTCCGAAGAGAAATGTACCCAAAATATGATGAAAATCCACTGGAATTGAGGAAATTCGGGAAAATGTCCTATTTCTGAACCCTCTAGTGGCTTCCATGTAGCCTTTGAATCAAAATTAGTGCTTGTCTTAAAGTAAGCATCATTTTAACTTCTTAACTACAAACTATTATAGTTCTATCAGTGTTCTGATTTTTATATCAAAACTTCGGCTGTTACCCTATCTTGTCCTTTGATAAGAAATATATTGTATTCTGTGAATTCGCCCCGTTTTAAATCCGGCCAAATAAGGGTTTAGCGAAAGGGAAGAAAATAATATTGGGGCAAAAAATTTCCTGTTTAAACAGTATGTGGTGTTAGTATGACTGAATAAAAAGGAAGTAAGAATCATGAGTTCTTACATGTAATGCATTTTATTTACCAGATCACTTCAATACAAGTACGTGTCAAATGAAGGGGATGAGGTGAACAAGAAAGATAAAGCAGCAGTTCTTATTGATGGTGAGGTCAAAAATTGGTATCAATAGAGAAATTTAGGTTCTACAGATCTTTTCCTTCTCAACCACGTACAGTATTTAATAGACAAAGAGAAAGGAAGAAAAGTCACTTTTGAATTTAAAAAAAAAAATTATAAAATTTTGTAAAGTATTTTTTCTTTGGTCTTGACCTGCTTTAAAGCTGACAGATATACATTCAATTATATTTTCACATATGTTTATTCAGTGCATCTGCATCTTTTAAGTGCATGACTTAATATAGCAAAGTAAAGTTTTCAAAAATCATTTCTGATAGTTGGGTGTTCCACAAATTTATTTTTCAGATGATTTTGGGCTGGGATTTCTGATTAAAGTGGACTACCAGCAATTATTGTCCAGCGGGAAACGTTACCGACTTGACACCACTAGGTCTGAAAATTCATTTGTATTGTTCATAATTAATACATCTATATTCAGATGAAACCATTGATACATTTGATATACTTATCACAAAATTGTTTTGACTGATTTCCTTTGTTATATTGATTTTCTTAACTTTCAGGCCACTAGGTGACAATGTGTATGTTTACCTCCATGAAGAGGAGGCTGTGGATTGTATTGTTACTCAGGATACGCCGAGACTGCCCTCACTGGACGATTTAGAGGAAACCCCAGCAATTACTCCCATACCAAACCATTCTCACAATTTGCTCATGAGCAGCTCACGTGAGGACTAACCAGATTTCCTCACCTGAGTTGCTCATGTGAGTCTCATGTGCAATTTAACATGCAAATTAGGTGAAATGCTCACGTGAGCAGGGTTCTGCACGTGAGGAATCATTTTGCTCACCTAGAATATTGCTCACATGAGTCTCATGAGGCTCATGAGACTCATGTGCAACAATTGCTCACTTGGAACAAGCAACAATAGAACAAAATTCAGATTACAAACATTATATAATTATGTAATTTTAAAATGTGATTCATCAATTACATTTTAAATACTCTTGAGCAACATGTACATGTAAATAGATGCATGCATGATTATGTTCGGTGAACTTCATTTCAGTAGAAATAAAATTAAAAATAAAATAAAAGTTGAAATTAAATTGAAATAAAAATTTAAATCAAATTATTATAATTATGTACAGTACACATCAATCAAGGCATTATTATCCAATAGTTTCATTTCCAGTAGATTAACATAGAACATCAAATGTAAATGTCCAGTCAACATTTGTAACTGCACTAGTACTAGATGGATAAAAGTTGTCTTGGAGGCAAGTAGATGCTTCTGCCTTTGCTGAATTATGAGTGGCAGTCATACTTGGGTTTAAAATAATAATCCAGTGGTCATAATTAATTAAGAATCGTAATCAATTCATCCTGTTCCATTCTTTTTCCTTGCATTTCCTTTAAATGAGTGCGAACATCAGAACTCTGTCATGTATGCAAGCTCAGCTAGGGTCCGTAATTAATCTGCAGATCCTTAATTGATTCCAACTTTCAAATTATCTGCAAAAAATTTTGAAATTATAACAATTAAGTTAGTATATTTTCAAGGTTCTCTTGATCATGAAAAGCCAGTGCCAGTCAAAAGAAAAATCATATGCATCAATATTTAATTAGCAACTTAAGGTAGGTCGCGGGTTTGCTTTTGTCATCAATTTTGGTACACAATTTCGACGATTCGAGCGGCTGTTTTGTGCACATTTGATTATGACGTCAGTTACGTCACAAAAGCAACGTTACGTTGTTTCCCGTTTAATTCTCTGCAAATGACTTCAAGTCTCTACGAATCAAGCAGATGAAAACAAAGTGCCTGCTACTGTACGTAAACCTCGTACATGTTTTATAAATAAATTTCAGTCTGAACTCTGATGTGATTGATTTGAACATATTTTATTGATTATACTTTACAATTGGGATTGGGCAAAAGTTTTAAAAACTTATTACGCCCTTTCCCTACATGATGTGATTATATGTAATGCCCTAGGAAAAATTACATACAATACCAAATGAAAGGAATAATTTATAATATAAGTATTACTAAACTGCTAAAAGTCAATCAGAATAAGTCAGCGTGAAAGTTATGGTATGCAGAAAGAAAGTTATCATAAATAAAATTGTTTAGCGGAAAACTTAAAGGGTTGTATTTGCGCACGTTATTTGCAACTCGGGGAAACATGCGTATATATTGCATCATGACTGCAAATCAAAGCCGATGCGAAAATATGCGTATAATTTTGAGGATGGAATCAATCCTCAACACTAAAAACGCATTAAATTTAATACATGTATTTTCCTCTTTTTTCTTATCATCATTATCATTATTAAGTATTGTTTGGTTATTATGTATTTAAATCTCATGTAGACTAGTCGCCTTGTTTTACTGGTTGATAAAATGTGAAATGCATTAAAAATCCAAATTTATACAAATACCTGAACTGTAAGACCAATATGACACTGTAAACAATTTACAAGTATCTTTTTTTCTATAATTAAAAGTTTTAAAACAAAGGTCAAGTCTAAGTGTAAAAGCTCAATGCAAGTATATGTATTTTACATTTAGTGTATGGAAATTTGATTAAGAGAATTCGAAATTAACAAATGTTTAAGAGCTAGGGCCATATACTAGCTTGCGTCTAATACAGAAAGAAAATTGAAAGTAACACCCCCACCCCCACCCCCGGCTAATTTCCCCAGTATCTGGAAGTTTTTTCTTTACATTTTTTTCTTAATAAAGTGATTAAATTTATGTCTTATGTCTGAAATCCTTTTCACCACGGATTTCCTAAAATTACAGGAACTAACATTTTATCACTTATGGTGTTGTTGCTGCATGTTAATTCTCAGTCATGCACGATGAATGTTTATACCGTTCATTCTGACTCTGTGATCAGAATATGAATTTCACAATACCAGTGAAATAAGTTGCTGGTCACCTAATATATTTTCGCAATAAGTTAAATGATTAAAATCAAATTTTGCATCTATATGACATCTTTTAGATCTTGCACATTCCAAATGTCAAAATATTTATATACGTACTGTAAACGTTACTACGTTCAACAAATGACGTTGCAGACATAAATAACGCCATAAACGCAACATTTCAGCAATATAAAAGGAAACTTTGAAATAATTTAGCGAAAAATCTAGCGAGAAGACATATTGATTTTTTTATATCAATAGTTTCGATTTTACCTCATCTTGACATTTTGAAATTTCTGACTAATTCGTCTACGTCTTTAAAAAGTTATCCAACCTTTTAAAAGAAACTTTTTTCAAAAAATTGGCTTAAAACGTCATTTTTTCCATATATTTCAATAGTAAAGCGTAAATATTGTACTAATAACAATACCGCGTTTATAGTAATATAGCATTAAAACTACGTAGGCAAATTTTATAAAAATTGCAGATAATACGCTGTAAATTCTCAGGAACATTATATCAAATTTTCAGGATACGTTTTCTCGTAAGAATTTTTATGCAGTAAACCCGCGACCTACCTTAAATACATGTGCATGATTCATAGAATACCACACTGAGGCTGTCAATTGTTAACACTCTGACCTAATCTGTTCTTACCATATTTATAGTTCTTAATCAAACATTAATTCCTGATAACATTCTGCATTAAATGTTAAATTTCAAAGCACTTACCCTATTCTCAGATCAGCAAATCTTTGAAAGTTTCCTTCATTGTGGCTGCACATGGTAATACTAATTGATCTTTAATCATTTTCTAATCCCATGGACATACTGGATACATTTGTAACTTTTAAAGGTTGGCATCTAGTTCAATATGGTGATGACATGTATTTCCAAATAGCATACATTTCAGTTCTTCACTGTATTAATCCATATACATGTACTGTCAATGTCCCTCACAAACATTTTGTCTTGAAATTTTGAACTGGTCTGAGAAGGCGCACAAATCCTAACTGGCTCTCCTCATTGGATACTGCCCCACCTTAAGTAACAGTGGGGGACACAAGAGGTTGTTTAAGTAGAGGAAAGCATTTTCAAATTGATTGGAATATGAAGATTAGAAGCTCAAGAAATTAAGATATTCCTGCCTGGTCCCCAATCATTTGTGATGCTATCATCAGGAAGTGCTAACACTTAACACATGGTCAATTAGTAATCAAGGCTTGGGAAAGCTTGGACCACATAGAGTGTCAAAGTATTGTATTTCCTCACGTGAGCCTCACGTGAGGAATTGAGACTTGTAATTCTTTGGTTTTGGTTCTTGTAATACTGAATTTTGACTATGTCCAATTTCCTCACCTCTTGCTCACCTCTTGCTCACGTGAGAAAACTGAACTTAGAAAAATCACTACCAATGCTATATCTTGAATTAGGCTGTTCTTAGGTGAGCAAATTGAATAGACTTTTGCTCATGAGCATTGAGGTGAGCATAATTTTGCACATGTGCATTTTGGTTAGTATTTTCTTCCCTAACAAAGACTAACAATCTGCACATGAGCAAAATCCAATTCTACCTAATTTGCATACAATTCTTACTTGATTCTCATGTGAGTCTCATGAGCTGCTCATGAGCATTTGTTAGAATGTTTGGTACGGGACTACAGGTAAGGTCAAAGGTTAATAAAGAATTCAACAATCTCAAATTAATCAGCATCTCGACCAGTTAATTTTCTCATTTCTGTAAGCAATTTTAAGTGAAATATTGTGTCCCTAGGGTATCCATGAAAAGATATTTGTATAAAAATATGTAGGTAAGTGTAACTTTAAAAAAAAAAAATCAGATAAGCACAAAATGAAATTTAGGTTTAGTGAAAAAAATATGCATATGCTTGTATATAAATGTTTAGAAGTGAATTTTTTCATGCAGATGAGTATGTGTATATTTAATTTGTCTATGAAGATTAGTTTTACATCTTAATCTTATTTCTTAAATCAATTGCAGTCAAACCTACAAAGGAAGCAAAGAAGAGAACAAAGCTTCCTAAGGATGTGATGTCATCTCACTCAGTAGAGCCACAGCTTCTGTCATTCCAGAACTTCTCCCCCAAACCAGCTAGAATTTCCTCTGTCAGAACTCTTAGTGATGAAAGGGCATCAGAGAGTGAGAATTCTCAGGAGTCCACAAGTACTGACTGTGTACCTAACTTTGTGTTCCTACCCGGGCAGTTTGAAATCATGCTTTGTGTCGACAATGCTGAATTTTATGGAAGCAGGTATTCTTTTCACATCTTGAACTAAATTTATTATCAGTAATCAAAAGAATTATAGGTTGTATATTAAACTAAGAGATGAAAACAACAAATATATGTCTTATGTTTCAGAGGAATGCCTTTGTATCATCCTGTATACTTTTGTTTTTTACTGTACAATAAAACACATTAATTTTTACTTAGACAAGGAGGAGGGAAGTCCTTACTCCCTGACCTAATTAAGAACGGTGTGACCTGTGACCTCAGAAAACTCCATGTGGGGGATCTACTGTGGGTCGCAAGGGAGAAAACTCAGCAGACAGAAGTTGGTAAGGGGACATAACTGTTGACTTCCTTTACATTTTAGTGTTAATATTTCTGAGAGATGATTGACCTTGCTTGTTTTATCTGTTATAGGGATGGATCGGCCCAGGGGGAGAGAACTGGTGCTGGATTACATTGTAGATTACATGATGATTGACCTTGCTTGTTTTATCTGTTATAGGGATGGATCGGCCCAGGGGGAGAGAACTGGTGCTGGATTACATTATAGAGAGGAAGAGGATGGATGACCTTGTACACAGCTGTACAGACGGACGACTCCAAGATCAGAAGGTCAGGGTCAGATATTAAACTAATGGTTCTTGTAGAGATAAAATAAGGAAAATTGTTTACAATTTACTAAAATTACAGTAAAACTTGGTTATAAGAAAGTCACTGGGATGTCAAATTTTGCTGCCTCTGACATAATTCTTTACGAAATATCCAATTAGAAACACTGTAAAGGTCCACTTTAGGATTTTCAAAAAATAATTTTCAACTGAGATTGCCTTTCAAGCAAGTGTGTTATAACCTAGTGTTACTCTACATTGCTTCATGTAGGAGAACCACATTTCTTAAAAAATTAATATGAAATTTAAGTTTGCAGTCTTGTTTAAATTACCCACACACTTTGTGTTTTAGTTCCGCCTGAAGCACTGCGGCCTTAAGAAGCCAATCTTTATGGTGGAGGATTATGGGTCTCTGCAGCACTTCAGTATCCCAGAGGACCGCATCAGACAGACCATTACCAATCTCAAGGTGACCTTTCACATTCAGTAAAACTAGATTATAAGGAAGCCACTGGGACTCATGATCTCACTTCATTATATCTTTAATTTGTTACATCTGTATAAGGAATTCATAAAATTAATAAAACTGGGGTTCCAAGATAACTTTGCTTTAACCGTGTTTGTACTAAATGAGTTTCGCTGTATTAATCCTTTATCCAATCAGAGGGGCTGATGAAACTGTGTACAATTCACAACTCAGATATGGCTGAATTAATTCAAGGTTTAAAGTCAAGGTCACTTTTATCTTTCAGGTCATTGATGGTTTTCAAGTGAAGAGAACAAAAAATGTAAAGGAGTCTGTCGCCTATCTAACAGTGATGACACGCTACCTTCATAGCTACTACAAGGTAGGTACTGTAATCTACAACCACATTCTTTTGTCCTATCTCAAAATAAGGGGATCAATGAATATCAGTTGAAACACTACAAGAAGACATAAGTCTCTTCTTTTGTAGCAAAGTACAATTAGTGAATAATCCTGTAAGGCATTTGAGTGAAATTGTTATAGAAATATAAATGTTTTATAAGCAACCACTTTACAATGTGACATCACACTCCTGTTTACAAGATGTAAAACTAATAGTACAATAACAAAAAGGGAAATGCAGGCATCTGAACATTGATAAATCTGGAACAGATGACAGGAGTTATCTTTTCTTTAGAATAAGACCCTCCATGCCTGCAGTATTGATGACATCAAAGAACAGGAGTGGAGTAACGACATAAATGACCGAGAAATGAGACTGATGGAGTTCCAGGAGTTTAACCAGGGATCCGTCAAGTCTAGGGTAAGAGCTTATTTCAACTGATATCAGACTCAGGAGAAAATTTTACATACTTAATTAGGATTTTTTTTTGGCAGCATAGATTTAAGCTTCTCTTACTGTATATCTCAGATTTAGCAGGATGGGGGCTTTTATTTGTAATCTAACTTTTGGTTTGCCATTAAAAATTTTATTTTAAAAAGTCAACTTAGAGGAAAACTCTTAAGAACTTGTGGGAAATTGATTGTAGTTCTTTCTGTCATGAATTTATGAGATACATGTTTATTTATAGAATCTGAGTGTTCAGGACATGTTCTGTAAACAGCTGAGTAAAGTGAGTGGGATGTCTGGAGAGAGGGCACAGGCTGTGACTCAGATCTACCCCACAATAAGTCAGTAAGTAACTCAGATAAGTAACTAGAAAACTCAGATATAACTCAAAATAAGTTCATAACTCAGATCTACCCCACAATAAGTCAGTAAGTAACTCAGATCTACCCTACAATAAGTCAGTAAGTAACTCAGATATAACTAAAAAAAAGTCAGAAACTCAGAACTCCACAATAAGTCATTAAGTAACAGATCTATCCCACAGTAGGTTAGTAACTCAGATTTACCCCACAATAAGTCAGTAACTTGGATCAACCCAAGAATAAGTCAGTAAGTAACTCAATTCTACCCCAAAATTAAGTCAGTTACTCATATATACCCCCATAATTAGTAACTCAGATTTACCCCACAATAAGTCAGTAACTCAGATCTATCCCACAAGTTGGTAAGTAACTCAGATCTACCCCCACAGTAAGTCAGAAAGTAACTCAGATCTACCCCATAATAAATCAGTAACTCAGATTAACCCGCACAATAAATCACCAACTCAGACCCACCCCACAATTAGTCAGTAACTCAGATCTACCCCAGAATAAGTCAGTAATTCAGAACTACCCCACAATAAGTCAGTACCTCAGGTCTACCTCACAGTAAGTCAGTTAGTAAGTTAGACTACTGCTGAATAAGCCAGTAACTCAGATCTACCCCACAATATGTCAGTAATTTTCTTATATCTACCCCCCAATAAGCCAGTAACTCAGATCCACCCCACAATACAAAAAGTAACTCAGATGAATCACTGATTAAGTCGTGTACGTATATTTAGAAGTCCTTTAACATTGTAATTTAATTTTCCACATCTTTGTCTGCATACATGTACTGTGTATCCTACATTACAGCTTACTGGAAGCCTACAGATCCTGTCCCAACAAAATGGCAGCAGAGCGGCTACTTTCCACAGTCAAGGTCAACAAGTCTCTCAGGTATGTGTAGGACACAGTGACTTCCCAAAACTAAAATCATTCTAATATTGCCCTCTCAGCATTTTGTGCCCTACCATTATAATGGTTATCATGTCTCTTTTCGATAAAACCTCATGTACTATGATCCCAACTGTTTTGAGAAATTCCACTATCAAATGCCATTACTTTTATGCCCATCTTGAAAAAAGAAAATATTGCTTTGTGGTTGGTAAAGTGTTGTCTATTTGATTGAAATGTATCCCTCTGAGAAGAAGATGAGTGTAGGAAAATGCAAAATTTATTTCTCTATTTTATCCACACCTGCAGTGCATATATATGCAAAATATGGTAGGAATAAGTTCTTCCTTTTCTTGACCTCTAAAAATTAAGCAAGGTACTGTTAATTTGCTCACCTGAGCCAAGAGGGTCTGATTTCTGTCTGTCTGTTGTCTGTTAATTTTTCTACATTTTTGACCTCTCCAGAACCATTGAGCAATTTCAACTAAATGTACCACAAATTATTCTTGGGCCAAGAAAATGAAATTTATTCATAAGAAGTGCCATGACCCCTTTCAAGGGGAGATGATAAAATTTCATTAAATTTCAGAATCTTCTTCTGAAGAACAACTGAGACAGGAAACTTGTTTCAAAACCTCAATACATACACTGTATTAAAATTCAAATCTGTTGATATCATGACCCCTTGGTGAGGTTGGGGCCACAACAAAAGGTCAAAGTTTTCAGAGGAAATATCTTTTAAAAATATTTTCAAGAAAAGCAAACCATGACCAATCATATTTATATATTCATCCTCAGGTAGCATAGATTGAAGTTTGTTCAAATAGTGACCGACTGGATTAGGGTTGGGCAGTAATATGTGATCAAAGTTTTACAAAGGCTTTATAGGAAAAAGAATCTCTTGGTGAAGAACAAAAGGGTCTTAGTTATTCAGATGAGCAGTTTGACCCATGGACCTCTTTTTGTCTTCTCAACTGCAAAGTTTTAAGACTTAAAACTCACATATATAGAAATGGAATCATGTACAAAACCATACAACACTGGTTTTTGAAGTCAAATAGCAAATTTTAAGAAATGGACAAATTTCCAGAGTACTCAGAATCCAGTTAAGACAAATTGTTCTGTACATTTCTTTTCATGTTGAAGTACAAATATACTTTGGGTTGGCCATTCATATCCTGTCGACATGTACTGTACTAGATCACTAAATTTTTGCGACACCTTATTTTTGCGAGATAGTCATTGACTCTTTATTAGCGAGACATAATTTTCATGAATTGTTGTTTTTCGTCTATATACACATGTAATCTTAAAGGCAGAGAATATAAAAAATACCAGGTTTGGGTAGCCCTGTCAATCAAGTGCATGAATGTCCATCATTGGATGCTGGAACTTGATTGACATTTACTTACTGGTCCCTTTGAATACCCTGTACACCGTGTGACAGACTCTTGAGGACCTTCAAATTAACTTTTGATCCTTTGTTGTGTACCGAACATGGTATCTATAGAGAAACTGCATTACTATGAAATTTTTTTTTTTATGATATATGAATTAAAGATACCTTTACTATCTAAAAGGATTTAAATATGATGTAATATACATTTTTCAAAAAATATGAAAAAAAAAATTTCCAATGAAATTTTGATTTTTATTATAATATGCTAGACAGTAATGCTAAAGTGGAAATGTTATTGATTAAGTTTAGAGCAGCACTGTGTGAATTAAGTAATTATACCCCCGCAAACGAAGTTTAGGGGATATATTGGAATCACCATGTCCATCCGTCTGTAGACAAGATTTTGGACGCAACGTTTCTCAGAAAGTGTTGGATGGATTTGTCTGAAAATTTATACACTTATTATTCATCATATGAAGGTGTGCACCTGGTATTTTCATCATGATTGGATGATTTTTCTGCATTTTACAGGTGTTTTTATCTTTTTTATTTTGTGATTTTGTTTGGCTCATAACTAGAAAACTATTAGACTTACAATCATCAAACTTGGACAATTTATGCATCTTGGGTAGAGGGTGTGTCATGACCTATTTCAAGGTCACTGTGACCATTAAGTGATTTTTTAAAAAAAAATTTAAGTCTTTAAAATTTTTAATTTCATAATCCTAAAACATGTAAAAATTATAGTAGTAATTATTAAAAAATGCTAAATTAAGTAAAAACTTATTTTTTCATCATATACTTTACAGCAAATTCTGTTACAAATGTTAATGATTTGAGAGGAATCCAGTTTGTCCCATGGGCGTAATTATCAAGCACTGTTCAAGGAGAATTTTGATAGCAGAAATGTGCATGTCATATTAGAGAGAAAATGCAGTCCTGTCTCACGTAGAATTTTATAGTCTAAAGAATAATAAATTTTTGATTTTTTTATTAGACTATAGCATTTCCATTATTTCATAAAATATGCAATAAACAAGTGCTCTAACACAGCCAGTTTAGAATTATATGATGTATTATTTGTTTTAATTAATCCATACACTGTAACTCTCTTGGAGATGTATGTACAATATTGTAAACATGATAAGAAATGGAAATTAGATCATTGAAATCTGTGTCAATCTGTTAATCAAAGTTACTTGATTTTCTTGCACCCCAACCAATTTATGATTATTGAACAATACATGTATTTGACGGGCGTATCATGTTGTGGCGGGGCACTTTATTAGACAATAGTGAACACCTCTAGATAAAATATTTTTTTTGAATTGGCACCTACTCTGAAAAACCCAGCGAGGGTATTTGTCCCTGTTGGACAGTTCTAGTTTTTTTTTAATGGGTAGGGTTGTTTTCAAATATTCAAAAATAAATCAATATACTATTAAATTATTTAGACTTTCCTTACAACTTTTCACTTCTAATTCAAAATTGACTCGAAATCCCCAACACAGGTAAAGTTTGACACCTGGGGTATTTCACTGTGTTGAAATCCCTTCCTGTGTATAGGGAATATGAGACAGCTGACCACAGGTAGACTGCTAGCCCCCAAGGCATTCACACCTGTACAGAATAAGCCCCTCCTTCACCTGGAATTTACCACCCAGTAAAAAATCTCTGCCTTTAAGGAATACTTTTAAACATGAGAATGAAATTTTCGTGAGCTCATTGTCCCGTGTTATTACGCGAAAATTAAGTTCTCGCAAATAAACGTGATTTACAGTATTTCTTACTTTTCATGTTAAAACTGTTGCTAATGATTTTCTGATGTCTTAATTTCAACCTTGCTGAAACAATCTGGATCTTTATTTCCAGGAATTTAGGAATGAATCCCAGCAGACTTATTCATCAACTTTATTCCATAGAGGGGCCATTAAAATGACAGGGTACCAGACATCATATCAGCTCACAACACAATCAGTAATCTAATATGATAGTGTATCACAAACTCTGGCCAAATTCTCAACCAAAGAGGAATGACAGTGTACAATATATCATCTCAACTCGTACAACAACCAGTGTTTTAATGTGGTGGTGTGTTGTACTAGCTCATCCCAATTTCTCCATCACATGGGATCCTAGAACTTTTAAGATTGATAGAAACATGTCACTGCTACATGTATCTCACTAACAAATGTTATCTGTGACAGTAAACACCCTGAATCACAACTGTATACCATAAATCCATGATATTGTAATAAACTTCTCCTTTTCTGTACTTAATGCTTCTTATTTATTTTTTTGTGGGAAAATCATCTGGTGAAATTTATATAAACAGTTTCAGGAGGTATGTAGAGGTGCATTTTCTTCTTGTTCTGTCAATTTCACAGTGTACTTCAATATAATTTGGCACACTAGTAGACGACAATAAGATATATCATTCTTTGTATCTGTTTTTGATTTCGATGAAAGGTGTTGCCATGGTTACTAAAAATAGAAATTTCTGTGAAATTGTTTCAAAATGCTTCTCCTCCTACAGTTTTGGTCTGATTTCAGTATAACTTGGCACACAAGTAGACTACACTTAAGAAACACAATTCTGTATATCTTTTTTTCGATTTCGATAAATTTTGTTGCCATGGTTAATAAACATAGAATGTTTTGTGATATACTTTCAAAATGCTACTCCTCCTACAGTTTTGTTCTGATTTGAATATAATTTATCATTTTTTGATTTCGTTGAACATTAATGCCTTGGTTACTAAAATAGACATTTCTGTAAAATACTTTCAAAATGCTACCCCAAATACAGTTTTAGGTTGATTATAATATAATGTGGCATGCAAGTATACTACACTAAGAACATAGAGAGACTTAATCAAGGATCATTATTCTATTTATTGCTGTTGTAAAGGTTCAATTCATTACTGCTACTTTTCTCTTCCTTTGCTATAAGAACAAACCAGTAAAGCTTCAGTCTCGATAGAGACTTCTGGTTTAAATTAAAAAGCCAAATTCTGTATAGAATGCCTGATGCATTGTTTTGTAGTGTCTTACAATATCTTGAAGTATTATGACACAGTTATCTATTAGAAAGCCTGAGGAAATATAAAATACAATACTCAGGTGACCAGTTGGCCATCCTCCTAACTCATTATTTAAATCATCTCATGGTTAATGTAATAATAATTATGTCAAACACAAGAGAAAATACACATTGTTTTCATGCAGTCCTCATTTACTTTTGATTTTTATAATGTCCTTTAGATATACAGTAAAATTGCTTCTAGCATACATGCTTAACAACGAATTGATGCTTATAGCGAAGTGGTCTTCATTCCTTTTGTCTTTGGATTATATTGAATTACAAACAAAAAGAATTATAACTAGACTCTTGTTGCCATGGCAACAAAAAAAGTCCTCCGTTCCTATATGATTCCATTTGCATTGTTTTTTTGTATGTAAAGAATGGTGTACATTGTTTAATAAATTTAAAATTGTAAGAAGCTAAGGATGTCATTTCGGTACTAACAGTCCTTTGATTTTTACTGCAAAATGAATGCATCTAAATGCAATTTTTTTTGGGATAAGAAGCATATTTTAACTGTCTTTAAATTGAAATTATACATGCGGAGTACCTAGAGGACAACGTCTCAGAACTTGCAGTACTTTGATTTTCACTACAAAAATTAAAGTATTCACCATCCTTGATGAATACACATGACAAATTATAATACGAATTGAATTAATTTTTGCATTCAAAGAAAGATTTACATGTACATATACATATGTGTATATATAAGTCAAAGTAAAATAATATAGTTTATATTCTTTCAGAACTTGTGGTACTATGATTTTTATTGACTGACAAAAATAAGCTTCCAAAGGCAACTTATTGTATGCACTGATGTTTATGTGTAGGAAAACATGCCTGTTTATACTACATACATGTACACTTCAGTGAGAAATCAGTCCTCTCAGTATTTTAGGTACTTTGATTTTCATTGCAATTATGTTATCTTACTCCTAATATAAATGTGTCTGTTATGATTTGATTTTGTATGCAGAAAAACATGTAAACGTAACCTCCATGTAATTAAAAGTAAGAAATGCCCCTTTAGTACTTTCATTACATTTCATTATAAATGCAAAACGAAAGTAGCCGAAATCTACAAAACGTGTGATCTGATTTTAAGACAAATTATATATATAGCTATTGTGGACATATCTCTATTATACCTAGAAATATCTTGAAAAAAATATTTAAAACAAAAAGGTCGAAAATTGACCGAAACACAAATTCACTTCCGGTTCGGATAGGAAGTAACGTAAACACACGAAAACTACGTCAAAACAAAGAAAATGTGATGGTCTAAGAGTCCTGTAAATTTCACATTTTTACCACAACCTATTCTTGAGAAAAATTCTGGACAAAAGTCAATTTAAAATTTGGAAATTCGGCCATAACTTCGGACCGGAAGTGAATTTTTCAAAAAACGGAATTTTATATAAACTTCACATATCAGCCTACTATCCTGTAAAAAGTTGTGAAAATCTATCCAACCATCTCTGAGTAATCGCGCTCACAAAGGGAGGAATAATAATAATAATAAAAAGAAACAATACAAACACTATAAGTCTTCCGTTGTGAACGGAACACTTAATTATAGCAAAGAAAAATTGCTGTTCATCCTTATTAGGATGTTTTACTTACTATATAAATGATTTACATGTACTAATTTAATAATGAAATTAATGTCTAATCATCATGATCATAGATAGATGATATATTGGATATGACATAGTGATGTGTTTCACTGGAGATATTTGATTTTTTTCACTTGTCTTTTTCCATACTGAGCAACAAACAGATTGTCATTTGTATCTATAGACAGTCCCCGGGGATCACTCAGTCCACATTCTATGTAACGGAGGAACTGTCCATCCTGGTCTATGACGTGGACACACTCATTGTTATAATCAGCTGTAAGGATGTGACTCTGACTGTCTGTGGTGATTCTTCGTGGACTGAATGGTTTGTTCTTTGGAGCAGGAGTGTGTCCAGTGTACCTGAATCTCAGTTTCCCGGCCTGATTGACCACCACTATTGCTCCAGCTACCTCCTCAGACACACAGATATCCAGGTTCTTCTTCTCTGTTATGTATCTGTAATAACCACCAGATAAATAGAGAGGTTGACCTTTATCATCAAACTGAATAGTTTGTTTCTCTGTGGAGCCAGAGTAACGGACAACTTTTGTTTGTTTGTTATCATCATTGTACATGGTAACCAGGAGGTCACCAGAGGAGGTACTACAGACACCGCGAGGTCTCCAGTTCTGTAGTCTGATCACCTCCTCTATCTTCTCATTCTTCACAATGTTCACAGTTCTATCACGGTAATCAGTATAAACTAGATCTCCACTTTTTGTCACTGCTATGTCCTCTGGTATCTTCCCTGACTTGGTTGTGATTGACTTGAGTAGTGATCCCTGATTGATGCTGTAGAGTTTCATGGAGTTGTCACCTCCACTTGTCCAGATTTCTTCATCACTCAGACAGGCCACTTCATAAAGCTCTATATACTCGGTGTTTATGATGGTGACAGTCTCTGGTTCATCAAGCAGCTGTTTGACTGGAGGAGAGGATCCAGCTTCTGGTGATTTCTGTGTTGTCTTTATGCTGTAGCCATGTTTATCTAAAGTTAAAGAACTTGATGATAAGGCGCCAAAGAATTTGCTAACTTCTTTGATTTTTCCTGGAATGAATTTGGGTAAGATTGGTTCAAGTTTTTGTGGAAGATTTCTGTATATATTAATTAGACTATGTGGGACACTAAATAGTTTTGACAAGTCATTAGTATCTGTAACCATTTGAACTGAATAAATTTCATCCTTGATGTCAGACATTGTCTTGTTTATTTCATCCAGATGTTTCTGTAGAGTTTGTAACTGTGTGTTTTTCATCTCATCAACTTCAGCTTTAAGTATCTTGACAAGTTTGTCAATTTCTCTGTGCCAGTCCTCTCCATGTTTTGTTATGGCTGTTGAAAGATCTCCATATTCCTTTTTTAACTGACTCATTCTATTTTGTACATCAGAAGCAATGTCCTGGTAGGTGGGATAAATTGTTTCACGTAACTCAGTTACTTCTTTGATAATTTTGTCCTTTTTTCCTTCTGCAATTTGTAAGATTTCTGACAACTTATGACCTAAATGTTGACTAGATGCAATGCACTTTGTACAAACATGAATGTCACATTGATCACAGTACATTGTACATTGTTGTTTGTTATGTGATGTACATCCAGGGTAAAGGGGAGTGGATTTCCTGGACTGAAATTTGACGACTTTGTGGTCCTTGGATTCATCAGATACCATGTGTTCTCCCACACAGGCCTTACACAGGTTGACAAGACATGTATCACAGTGCATCTGTACCACAGCGATCTCACACAGGTCACATCGCATCACGTCCTGGGCACTGGTACGGGGGTCCATCATTAGATGTTGTTATTAACAATCCTGAACAATGAAAAAGAAAGTTAATATGTCTACTAGATTTATTTGTTTTAAAAAGTGAAAATAAAGCCAAGAAACAGACAAGGAGAATGAAAAGGTGATAGGTGTCACTCATAACTAACTGAATCTGTAGGACAGTGACATTTTGGGAATTCCAGAAAGTTTGAAATTTCAAATATACAGAATAAATATCATTATTACATGTACCTGAATGCAGTAATGGCGGCCGTACTGTTTATGGCTATGCTGTGAAGTCATGTGACACACCTGTGTTATCTACCCGTCAGGTATTTATACTTCCTTCTCTAGGATGGGGATTTAAATAACAAACTGTTGTCATGGTTGTTACGTAGAAGACGGTTTACTCTGTTCTGCAGTTAAAAAAAAAGATCAGTACATAAATAGAAGCTATAGGAAAGTTTATAATAAATACCATTTGCAAGCGCATAGGACACTGAATGTAATAACTCTACAAAATATAAACCTAGTTTATTATTGATCATGAATTTTCGGTTATTATATTTAATTCAAGATCAATGCAAAAGGTAATTTAACAAATTTTAGTTTATTGCATTTTAATGCATTGCTACATTTTGCGTTAAGATTATACAAAATGGAACAAGCAAAATGTTTTAACACACCTTTTTCTGTTAGGGTTTAGGCACGGATCTAGAATTTTTCTTTTTAAAAAAAAAGGGGGGGTTGAAGGGGAAAAGAGGTATTATAACGTATGTTTTACACAAACATTAAAGTAAAAAAGTCTATGGGATACCAGATAGAATATGTTTTTTAAAAGTGGGAGGTTGATCAACCTGGGAAAGAGTACTTGTAATGGATAACCAGAAAGTTTTTCAAATAGGAAATGAAAATCAAATAAATTTCCAAAAACTTATTCTGTAAAGAGGGTTCGGTTCATTTTGTTTTCACGGCCGAATTTCCTCATATGCAATATCATTTTTCTGTAACCAAAGTTTCAAACAAAAATTTGACAGAAAACATCATCAATGCGCATTCAAATAAGTAAAGCTAGGTTTGAGTCAGGGATATTTAGAATTGGCCTTATAATTTTGAACAAGAGTTCCAAGGGATAAAACGATTACCGGATTATGAAACAACATTGTAAAGGATCCACAGAGGTAGAAAAGAATATATGACATATATGTAAGCTATGCCCAAAGAAAAGAGAAACCAGATGATCAGAAACCAAATAAATAATAATCAGTCTTTTACTCAATAACAAATGTTTAATTATATCAACTTACTTGTTAGTACCTGCCCCTATTTGTCACAATCACAAGGACTATTAGAATACCGATTGCATTCCCTCCCACATAAGTTTTTCTTGTTCTCTTTATTTTGGAAGAGGCACATTAGCTTTTCTTAAACATGCATTTAGTTTTATACACAGGAGAAGATTCCCTTACGAGAAGTATACAGTTTTACTGTATGATCATAATTAGAATTCTTCTTTGATGCAAGAAGATATTTTGTAAACATTTGTGCATTTTCACTGCTTTATCATTTACAGCTCCACCCAAACGCTGGAACCCTGACCCTTAGTCATAAATTTGCACAACTCTGGAAGAGACACTTTTGCTCAACCATAACCATGCGCTTGTAATTTATCTTCAAAATATATAGATCTTTTAGAGAAGATTTTTAGAGGATTTGTGTATTTTCGCTACATGATCATTAGAGTTCAACCCTAACACCATAAACCCCCGATCCTCGAGCTCCAAATTTTAAAATTTTGAGAGGTTCATAACTATACACTGTACATCTCATATCGCCGGTCTACTGTGACAGCGTCTTTTGCTATTATAATAGGAGTTTGTCTGTATGTTTTGTACTCCCCAGGGACTCGATCAAAAAAGACTTCGCTAAGAAAACGTTTATTTCATTTGTATTCTTAAGATATGGTGATATTTTTATAATCTTTCTTTCTTCTATGGTCATTTCAAGTTTCCAAAGGTGTCATTACAACACGGAATTAAAACGGAACTGCTCTCCAGTGCGCCATAACTTCATAAAACGTCGCCATTTTTCGTGTGTTTTGTTTACCACTTTCCCATTTCGAATGCTCGAGAAACCGCCAAAAATTAGCCAAATGCCTTAAAATTTTTACAAAAACTACAAAATTGATTGTAGAATTGAATTGGATAATTTTAATCCAAATCTTATGTATTTAAAACTTTTATTATGAATTCAAACTTGTGTATTCTTTAAAGCCATATATGGCGTAACTGATCAAAAAATACATTTTTGAAAAATACAAAATTAGGTAAAGAAATATAGTTAATACATTTAAATTAAAGCTTTTCATACAATTCTGAACACGGAGAACACCTCGTTTCACCTAATAATACAATTTTATCTTCTCTATAATGTGCTATTTAAATCTTTTGTATTTTCTTCCGAGCCGGAGAAAATTCCGAGAATCGGAATTAAATTGTGATATCTTTATAACGCAACTGACTTAGATTTTGTAATTTACGGAAAAGTTATATCTTTATATAAAGTAATCATACAAATAATAAGTTCTTATAATTTTAGTCTAATAATTTTCATTGTACATACGCCATATATGGCTTTAATAAAACCTTGGTTTTTTTTGTCCGCGCGCCGTAGCACAATACCCCGTGCACATTCACGCATAATAAAATCTTTATTTTTGCCTATATTTTATCAAAAAAATTATCATCCACTTCAATATGATAAATAAACATTTAATGAAATTTTCAGCTTAGTGCGTCCATTACTTTTCGAGAGAAACGCGTTGTCCACGATTTTACGGGACACCCTCGTATATATAGGAAAAGATGTGTTTTTAAAATATTTTTATGTTTTTTTACTGTATGATCTTTTAAGATCTGGCCTTCCTTCAGAGTCCAGGCCCTGGGCAATGGATTTCATAATTTTGGTAAAGTGTCAAATGCTTATAATAACCATGCAAATAAATTGACTGCTGGATGTCCTGGAATAAAGAAGAAAATTTTAAACAAGGCACTAATGAGATGTGATGGTTTCACCTCAGTCTTTAGGCCCTAGGGTGCAGAAAACATAAATTGCACAAATTTTGGGATCCCTTTACCAACTCATGCTACAATATTAGATGCCAAATTTGGTTGACATTTGTTCAGCAGCTCAAGAGAAAAAAACTGAAAATGTTTAATTTGAAATTAACCTGCCAGCTTTCCGATTCATAGGATTCCTTGGGTCTGTGTCCAAAACCATGTCGTAATCCTTTCAATTAATTTCTTCAAAAATATAGTTTCATTTTCTTCCAGGGTCAAAGATACAAATGTATTATTAACTTCTAGTAGTATGAAAAAAATCTAGCCTAAATCTTGTAAATATTGGATTTAAAATTTATAAGCTGTAATCCAGCATCACCAATGTAGGTATTAGAAAACGCTGACAGGAAGGAAAGAATTAATTTACTTATGGTCACCTAAGAATAACTAATTTTTTACGGGTCTCATAAAAATCATGCAACAAAGGCTGGCACAAAGACAATTTAGTCATGATACAAGCAAGTTTAACTTATTAAATATTTATTCTGGAGTCCTGATTTAATTGCATGAAGGGGAGGAGACTCATGCTTTGTACTTGTCACCACTTTGTCGCAAAACATGCATATGCAAAATATTGGAAGAATAAGTTCTTCCTTTTGGGGCATTCATGTGTGATCAAAGTTTTACATAGAATTTGTAGGAAAAATAATTTGTTGGTGAAGAACAAATTGGCCTTACTTTCTCAGATGAGCAGTATGACCTATGTACCTCTCATTTTTCTTTTTAACCGGAAAAACTTGAGGCTTAAAACTCACATGATAATTATATAGAAATGGAATCATATGCTTCTGATGAAGCACTGGTTTGACAAGTCAAATAGCAATTTTTCCTTAATAAACAAAATTTCCAGAATGCTCAGAAATCAGATTAGACAAATTATCTGTATATTTCTTTTCATGCTGCAGTATACATTTGCATTTGGGTGGCCATTCAAATCCTGTGGACATGTATTTCTAACTTTTCATTTTAGAAAAACTGTTGCATCCGGATTTTCTGATTTCTTAATTTTTATTGTTTTCTCAAATCACCAGGAATCTAGGAATGAATCCAAGCAGACTTATCCATCAGCTGTACTCCACAGAGGGACCATTAAAATGACAGACCTTTCGGACATCATCCCAACTCACAACATTATCAGTGCTCTATTGTCATGGTGTATCATACTTTTCCCTAATTTTTCACCAAATAGAATCCTTTGAACTTTGAAGATTAATAGACACATCTCGGTGCTATCTCACACATAGATGTTACCTGCGACAGTGTTTAAGAATCACAACTGTATAACACATTCATGATATAATGAGAGTGTCCTATGGAATCCTAGTATACAATGAATTATCTCAAGATAAAAGAAGTGTCAAACATTTACTGTATGCATGAAGCCGATGGATTTTGATCTTCAATTCCCTTCATTATCTCCATATGTTTCATTGTTAATACATTTACACTCAAATAATTATGTACTTTATTTCTTTAGTTGAAAAATCATGCACAGTTGTAAGAGGGATTTTCCTCCATATTCTGTCTATTTCACAATGTATAACTAAGAAAATGTTTTTATTGATGCAAATACATGTACAGTGTATTTCTTTACATCAAGTCCACATTTAATAAATGTAAGGCTTTTGTGATGCATGTACTTCATTGTACATGTGTATTACAATTTGTTACTTTGACTAGGAAAGTAAAGATTAGAAATAACTGTCTTTGGGGAAAAAACAACAGATGGAGTGTTGTCCCCTTTTTTTTTTTTTTTTTTTTAGACTTTTAGTCCCATTGTACATCACTCGCATGACTTGTTACTGATGGTATTTCAGGTCATACTTTGTATAGCCCAGTACTGTGTTAACATTATAGTCCCATTCAAATAACATGTACAATATGTCAATAGGTACATTGAACTGTCATATTTGATGCATAAAACTTAAGGTCATTTGAAGAAATTTGCATTGTGGATGCTTTTAGAATTTTTGACAATTAAAACATTTTGAGTGTCACTATATTTTTCAAATGAAAAGTGTACATGTACAGAAAGCCTGATGAAGTGTTTTACATTGTACCATATTGTGACATAATTATCTATTGGAAAGTATGTGGAAATCATAATATACTCATAATACTGTGGTTTCATCAATATTAGTGGAGCACCAATTTTCGTTGTTGAGCAGATCCACGAATTCAAATGTTCATTGAATTACAAAATATGACATACATTTGTATAAGTAATGCTTTTGTCCACGAAATTACGTATCCTCAAAAATGTCTGTTTTACAATATCCACGAAATTGAAGCCAACGAAAATTGATGAAACCACAGTACTCAGTTAACTGGTTTGTCATCTTACTAATGCATTATTTCATGGTTTTAAGTAATAATATGGTAGCATTCATGGAAATAAATCTGGCTGTAGTGAAAATAAGACTAAAAAGAAAATACACTCAGTTTTCATGCAATCCTCATTTTACTTGTGTTTTTTATGATGCCCTTCAGATGCATACACATGTAACGAGTCTTACTGATAGATTTAGGAAATATATGCACAGTTAAAGTTCCATTCTTCAGTATCTTAAAACATCAGAAATATTTCATGCATTTGCTGATTTATAATTATATATTATTATGCTACACAGCGATGTATTTCACATCAGATATTTGATTTTCTTCACTTGTCTCTTTCCATATTTAGTAACAAACAGATTGTCATTTGTATCTATACACAGTCCCCAGGGATAACTCAGTCCACAGTCTATGTAACGGAGGAACTGTCCATCCTGGTCTATGATGTGGACACAGTCATTGATATAATCAGCTGTAAGGATGTGACTCTGACTGTCTGTGGTGATTCCTCGTGGATGGAATAGTTGGTTCTTTGTAGCAGGAGTATGTCCAGTGTACCTGAATCTCAGTTTCCCGGTCTGATTGACCACCACTACTGCTTTAGCTCCACTGTCTGACATGCAGATATCCAGATTCCTGTTCTCAGTAATATATACACCAGATGAATAGAGAGGTTTACCTTTATCATCAAACTGAATGGTTTGTTTCTCTGTGGAGCCAGAGTAACGGACAACTTTTGTTTGTTTGTCATCACTAATCATGACAACCAGGAGGTCACCAGAGGAGGTACTACAGACACCGTGAGGTATCCAGTTCTGTAGTATGATCACCTCCTCTATCTTTTCATTCTTCACAATGTTTACAGTTCTATACCAGTAATCAGTATAAACTAGATCTCCACTTTTTGTCACTGCTATGTCCTCTGGTATTTTCCCTGACTTGGTTGTGATTGACTTGAGTAATAATCCCCGATTGATGCTGTAGAGTTCCATGGTGCTGTCTCCACTTGTCCAGATTTCTTCATCACTTAGACAGACCACATTGAAAAGGTTAAATATATACCCAGTGTGTATGGTGGTGGCAGTCTCTGGTTCATCAAGCAGCTGTTTGACTGGAGGAGAGGATCCAGCTTCTGGTAATTTCTGTGTTGTCTTCATGCTGTAGCCATGTTCATCTGATGTTAAAGAACTTGATGATAAGGCGCCAAAGAATTTGCTAAGTTCTTTCATTTTTCCTGGAATGAATTTGGGTATGATTGGTTCAAGTTTTTGTGGAAGATTTCTGTATGTATTAATTACACTATGTGGGACACGAAATAGTTTTGACATGTCATTAGTGTCTGTAGCAATGTCATTTGAATCAATTTCCTCCTTGATGTCAGACATTGTCTTGTTTATTTCATCCAGATGTTTCTGTAGAGTTTGTAACTGTGTGTTTTTCATCTCATCAACTTCAGCTTTAAGTTTCTTGACAAGTTTGTCAATTTCTCTATGCCAGTCCTCTCCATGTTTTGTTATGGCTGTTGAGAGATCTCCATATTCCTTTTCTAACTGACTCATTGTGTTTTGTACATCAGAGGCAATGTCCTTGTAGGTTGGGTAAATTGTCTCACGTAATTCAATTACTTCTTTGATAATTTTGTCCTTTTTTTCTTCCGCAATTTGTATGATTTCTGACAACTCATGACCTAAATGTTGACCAGATGCAATGCACTTTGTACAAACAGGAATGTCACATTGGTTACAGTACATTGTACATTGTTGTTTGTTATGTGATGTACATCCTGGGTAGAGGGGGGTAGATTTTCTGGACTGAAATTTAACGACTTTGTGGTCCTTGGATTCATCTGTTGAGATGTGTTCTCCTACACAGGCCTTACACAGGTTGACAAGACATGTATCACAGTGCATCTGTACCACAGCGGTCTCACACAGGTCACATCGCATCACGTCCTGGGCACTGGTACGGGGGTCCATCATTAGATCTTGTTACTGACAATACTAAACAATGAAAAATTAAATATGTAGATTTTTATATATATTTTTAAAGTTAAAATAAAGCCAAGAAACAGAAAAGGAGAATGAAATGGAGATAGGTGTCACTAACTGCATGGATCTGTAGGACAAAGGCATTTTGGGAAATCCATAGAATTTGTTCAAAACTTCAAATATACAGAATAAATATCATTTCTCATTGTTACCTGAATGCAGTAATGGCGGCCGTACTGTTTATCTCTATGTCTAAAGTCATGTGACACACCTGTGTTATCTACCTGTCAGGTGTTTATACTTCCTGGTCTAGAAGGCATTAAATAACAATCTGTAGTTAGGGGACGACCATTTGATTCTGAGGAGGGGGGGGGGGGCTGGCAATTTTTTTTGAGACGGATTATTTATTTTCATTCCTGTCGAGGAAATATTATTTCTTTTCAAGATTATCAAGGACAGATTATTTTCTTCTATGTCTTAATTACCCTACATTGATCAATTGATTCTTAAAGATAATCATTTAATTTATACCATAGGCGAATACAGGATTTGGGGAGGGGGCGTGTATAACTTTGTATAGGCAAAAGGTCAGGGGCCGCTGTAAAGCCCCCAGTGGGTCCTGGGCGAAGCCCTGGTGTAGGCCAAGGGAGTAACACCCCACCCAGCCCCCGAAATTATTGGGTTTTCGTATTTTTTAAGAGTAAAACCAAGCACTATTATAGTGGTATTGGTTATTATAAACCAAAGTATATGACATAATTAATACTGGTCATACATGTACCATATATTTTGAATGACAGGGGTTTAGGGGACAAAGCCACCTGAAGCTCTTGGGTTGTCAGTATGTAAAAGAGTAAAACCAGACACAATTGTGTAAGAATTGGTAAGTTATGCAAGGCCGTAACTACCATTGAGGCAAGTGAGGCAAATGCCTCACTAAAATTCTTAAGTTTTCTGAAAAGTGAAATTACCCAATATGTATGTATAAGTTCTAAAGTAGTACTTTTAACTGTGTTTCAATTTATGTAAATCGTTCATCACATCTGGTGCCTCATTTTCGTATGTTTAAAACTTGAAGCGTGTAAAAAAAATACATGTAATTCAAAATAGTTCTTTTTTTTGACGTCCCTTCCAAGAATTTGTCACTTATATCAAGTTGAGATACCACTACTTACCCTTAGAGGGATGCAAAGTTTGGACCTATAATTGACACTCAGGGTCATTACAACGTGAGGAATCGTTTTTGTGCAATCACCTATACTGCAAAACAGGGCCTCGGGTTCTACAGTTTAACCTAAGGACTGGTATCTACATACTGCAGTAGGAATTCGGATTTCTTACTCCATGACTCTATATATCAAACGCTTTAACCACTGCGCCACAATTCAAAACGTAAAAAAGCATAGATTAAGTATTTAATTTGCGAATATCCAATTTCGGGAATCCCCTCCCCTAGATCATATACTGAGAACCACCATCAGGAACTTCGTACGGGACTACCCTGCCCTCGCTTTTGGACTTGGGTGCCCCCCCCCAAAAAAAAAAAAAACCTTGCCTCACTAAAAATTTTAGCCTAGTTACGGCCTTGTTATGTACCAAAGTATGTCATTATTAACACTCGTCATTTCATAGTTTGAATTAAAGGGGCCTACGGGGCTTTGCCCCGTGAAGCTCTTGGGTTTTTGTGTAGTTTTATGAGTAAAACTAGGCACAAAAATATTGGTATTGTCCCAAAGTATGGCATTATTACCGGTATTATTATTCGTATCATGCTTCGAAATTTTAGGGGAGGGGTCGTACACATGTACACCCCCCTTAAATCCGCCAGTTTATATTTTGAATTAATATATCGTGGAAGTATAAATTCTTTGACAAGGCAAGTAAATTTATCTTTGTGGTGTATAAGAATTGGTTTGTATGTAAAGTGATTCATCACACCTACTTAGTGTACATTGGCATGTTGATAACTGACTACAAGTATCCATGCAGTCTGGTAATCTGATTTTAAATACTATTTGGTTCTAAAATGGCAAACGAAGCGAGCCAACATTTTTTTTGAATCAAAGACCTTTGAGATTAAATTACACGTAAATAAAAAAAGTATTTTTCACAATATTTAAATATCATAAGTCAAGGTCAGATTATTTATTTTTTCTGTAGTGGAGGACAAATTATTTATTTTCAACATTTTCAGGGACAGATTATTTATTTTCAAATTCTGCCAGCCCCCCCCCCCCCTCCTCAGAATCAAATGGTCGTCCCCTTACGAAGTAGACGATTACACTGCAGTTAAAAAAGGTCAGTACATGCAGAAGCTAAAGGAAAGTTTATAATAAGTGCATAGATTGCTGAATTTAATGACGATACAAAATGTAATATATTGAGTTTAATTATTGCATTTTCGGTTATATTTTAATTCAAGATCAATGCAAAATGTAATAAAACAACTTTTAGTTTATAGCATTTTAGTGCGTTGCTACATTTTGCGCTAATATTAAACAGAATGGAACAACGCGAAAATGTTTTAACACACTTTTTTTGGTTAGGGATCAGGCGCGGATGTATAATTTTTTCAAAAAGGGGGATAGGGTGTGTGAAGGATTTTTCAAAAGGGTTGAAGGGGAAAAGAGTTTTTATAACGTACGTTGTACAGTTAAAAAGTCAATAGAATACCGGATGGAGTATGGTTTTTAAAAGTGGGAGGTTGATCAACCTGGGAAAAAGTACTTGAATGGATTACCTGAAAGTTTTTCAAATAGAAAAGGAAAATAAAATAAATCTCCGAAAATCTTATTCTGTAAAGCCTGGGGTTTGGTTCATTTTGTTTTCACAGCCATATGTCTTTATATTCAATATTATTTTGTTTCAAACAAAAATTGAACAGAAAGCGTCAACAATGCATGCGCTGTCAAATTATCAATCCCCTTTACCAAAGGAAGGTTTGAGTAAGGGATATTTAGAATTATCCTTATAATTTTGAACAAGAGGTATGAGGGATAAAACGGTTACCTGATTATGAAACAACATTGTAAAGGATCCACAGAGGTAGAAAAGAATATATGACGGATATACCAGGGTATGTAAGGTATCCCCCCCCCCAAAAAAAAGAGAAAACAGATGATCAGGAATCAAATAAAAATTAATCTGTTTTTACTCAGTAACAGAAGTTAAAGTATATCTACCTACTTGTTAGTACCTGTCCCTATTTGTCACAATCACAAGGACTATAAGAATACCGATTGCTATTCCCTCTCACACAAGTCTTCCTAGTTCTCTCTATTGTGGAAGAAGCACATTAGCTTACCATAAACATGCATTTAGTTTAATACAAGGAGAAGATTTCCTTAGAATGTGAACAGTTTTACTGTATGATCATTAAAACTCTTCTTTAATGCCAGAAGCCTTGACACCGAGGCCACAAAATTCACAGCTTTGAAGAGATACCCTTACTCATCATAATCATGTTCTTGGTGTATCTGTTAAATATACAGCGGAGAGAGTATTAAGATGTTTTGTAAAAAAAAAAATGTGCATTTTTCACTGCTTATAATCATTTAGAGCCTCACCCTAAAGCTTGAACCCTGACCCTGTGGTCATAATTTTTTTAATAAATCTGCTATATACATGTATAGAGAAAAAGAGAATATTTCAAAGAATTTCACGAATGAGATCATTAGTTAAACCGAACTCTTGTAAATCGATAAATTAAATACGTCGTCGATATGCATGTATCTAACTCTCTAGTTAATGGCCACATCAAGCGTTTTCTTCTTTTCAGGTTTAAGATTTTGGACAAAGTCTGCTTCATATGATTATAAGAATAGGCCTGCAAGAAAGATATAAAGATAACGAACACTATTCAATTTCAAAGACCATAAAACAATACAAAATAGGAGCAGAGCAAACACGGACATCCAAAACATCAGAAGTGGGATCAGGTGCAATGGAGGAGTGAGTGTCAGTCAGCATTTGACTCAATGATAAATTGTATTTGCCGACAAGGTCATTGTATCGACCATAGAACTTACGAAATTTTGAGTTCAAACGAGACTGCTGATATTCTTGTTTCATAAACTTGCCTATCAATAATCTACCTCGTTTTAGAAATTATTCATACGCAGAGCATGCTCTTGCATATCGAATCAACTGAGAAATATGATATCTTTTATGCAAGCGATGAAGGTGCTGCATAAGTAAGAAAAGTTGACGATTGAAATGTTAAAGTCATTAAGTTTATCATAAACTTGGTTGTTAGATTACCATTAACGTCTTTTTCAAGTAAAATATCGAAGTATGAAACAGATGTGTCAGACTCTGTGGTATCTTTAATCTCAGGCTCACCAGGATATATCATATCGACGTAGGAATGGTAAATACCATTGTTTATTGACAGTTCGTCGTCGATATATCTTAATATTGAGTTGAAGGCCAGGGCAAAGTGTTTTCTTCTTTTCACGCATAATATTTTGCAAAAAATGAGCTTCATTTGAATATAAAAATAGGTCTGCTAATAACGGAGTGCAATTGGTACCCATGGGAATTCCAATAGATTGTTGGAATACCTGATCTCCAAAACCCACATAAATATTGTCAATAAAAAACTCGAGCATCTCTTCATAACAGGATGCAATTGGTACTCATAGGAATTCCGATAGATTTTTGGAACATGTAGTCTCCACTAAAACACATAGATCAATAAGAAAATAGGTCATTAAAAAATCAGCTGTCTATGGTATCAAAGAGCCTGGACTTTAATTTATCAGGGGAATGGTTGTATATAACTAACAAGAGGCCCAATGGCCACATCACTCACCTGAGTAACTTGGGTGATGCAGTTCTTTACCAGATTTACCCTCTTGTTATACCTTTTGTGGTCCCCTATCCCTCTCCCCCGTCATGAATTTCATACTTTCGAATCGACACTACCGCAGGATGTTTCCACATAAGTTTATGCTTCCCTGACCCAGTGTTTCTTGAGAAGAAGATTTTTAGAGATTTTTTTTATATATATCTATGTAAAACTTGTATTCCCTATTGTTAATTTTAAATCTATACTGCCTGAGGATGCTTCTTGGGAAAAAGATTTTTAAAAAAAAATCCTATTAATTTCTGTGTAAAACTTGGATCCCCTATTGTGGCACTGCCCTACCCTCTGGGGTCATGATTTTAACAATTTAACACTTCCAAAGGATGCTTCCAGATAACTTGCAGCTTTTCATGCCCATTGATTTTTGGGACGATTTTAAACTGATTTTTTCAATATATTTCCATGTAAAACTTGGATTCCCTATTGTAGCCACGTCTTAACCCCGGGGATCGTGAGTTTGAAAATATCAAGTCTACACTACCCAAGGATGCTTTTACATAAGTTACAGCTTTCCTGGTCTAGTGGTTTTTAGAAGATTTTTTTCATATATATATTTCGATGTAAAAATTGGATTCCCCATTGTGGCTCCGCCTTACCCCCTGGGGGTCATGATTTTTAATAATTTAAAAACTACACTACCCAATGATGCTTCCATATAAGTTTCAGCTTTCCTGGCCCAGTGGTTCTTGAGAAGAAGATTTTTAATCTTATTTTGGCTTTTTTTCTTCCCTTGTAGGGGGACTTGGCCCTTTATTTTTACAATTTAATTAAACTCATCTTCCCCAAAGAATGCTTGGTACCAAGTTTGGTTAAAATTGGCACAGTGGTTCTTGAGATGTGAAAAGTTTACAGACGGATGGACAGCCGACAAAATGTGATCAGAAAAGCTGACTTGAGCCTTCGGCTCAGGTGAGTTCAAAAAAGTGGTAAGTTTTATGCTGTTGCTTTTGGTAAAAGTATGCAACTTGCTTATCATAATCATGCATCTAATTTATCTGCTTAACACTAGTTCATATATATAGGGACAGGAAAGATTTTAAAATAATCTTATGCATTTTCACTGTATGATCATTTAAGCTCTGACCTTTCTTCAGAGTCTCTGACCCTGGGCCATGAATACCATAATTTTGGTAAAGTGTACAATGCTTATAACAATCATGCAAACGAATTGACTGCTGATTGTCCTGAAAGAAGGAAATTTTAAACAAAGCTTTAATGTGATGTGATGGTTTAACTTCATTTTTGAGGCCCCGGGTGCAGAAAACATGAAGTGCACAAATTTTGGGACCCCTTTACCAACTCATGCTATACTATATGCCAAATTTGCTCGACATTTGTTCAGCAGTTCAAGAAAAAAAGCTGAAAATGTTTAATTTGAAATGATTAGGACAAAATACAGAAACCAACAGGTCACCTTTGTTCAAACTGCCAGCTTTTGAATTCATATGATTCCTTGGGTCTGTGTCCAAATCCATGTCATAATCCTCTCCATTAATTTCTTCAAAAATATAGTTTCATTTTCTTCCAGAGTCCAAGATATTAATTATGAACTTTTTGTAATATGAAAAAAAAAATTTAGCCTAAATCTTGTAAGTATCGGATTCAAAATTTATAAACTGTAATCCAACATCACAAATGATGGTATTAGAAAATACTGACTGGAAGGAGAGACATGGTCACCAAAGAATAACTATTTTTTAATGGTCTCATAAAAAATCATGCAACAAAGGCTGGCATAAGACAATTTCGTCATAATACAAGCAAGTTATTTAATATTTCTTTATTTTGGTGTCCTGATTTAATTGGACAAGGGGAGGAGACTGACTGACTCATGCTTCGCACTTGTCACCAATTTGTCCCAATAACTAATACTTAATTTTTGTTAATTGATACCATTAAAAATTCCAATGAAAATAACTTCTGAAACATCCTTTTCAATTTATTAAATATTACTACCTTTAAAAAGGTAACAGACAACATCTTTTTGTCTGTTTTAAACCATTAATTTTAATGATTTATAAAAATGTTCTTTCATCAGTTATGAGTACAAAAAGAAAAACTTCTCAATTTTGATGAAGAATAAAACAATCGAGGTCACATAACAGTTTGTCATTCTATAGAATGTCAGTGTACAGTAATAATCTCTCCACTCCTGTTAGATCCCCCTTCCTTGGATCCCTAAACTTCTTCCATATCTTCATCATCTGCTTCCTGTATTACCTGTACCATCTTCTTCTCAAGTTTCTTGGCTCGAGCTGTAGAAGTACGATATCCAGAGATATGTTTCAAAATTATAATGGTTTGAAATCAATAAGATTATTTTGTAACAAGATAGCAGTGTTTTTCTATGAAGTGTAATAATAAATGTAATTCAATTTATTAAAAAGAAAATGCTGATTTTTTCCTATTACCATATATAGTATACTCGCCTATAAGTTGGTATTTTGGGAGTTAAATATTGGTCTAAAACTCTATGTCCAAATTATAGGCGAGTGAAAGAGAGTGTTTTTTTATGTTTGACTGTGTCTCATATATTTATGTGTCACATATATGTAGACAAATTGACAGATTCTGTATCATACACACCAAATGCAATTTGCTGTGCTTATGGCCCAAAAATTTGTATCTGTGATACAAGACCAGCCTTGTTCTCAAAGCAATTGTCTGAATTTGTAATCGTTTCAATTCTTTTAAATTAATACATAATGCTGAAGACAACTTTTTGATACAAGACCAGCCTTGTTCTCAAAGCAATTGTCTGAATTTGTAATCGTTTCAATTCTTTTAAATTAATACATAATGCTGAAGACACCTTTTTCATTCTAATAAAAGCATCATGTAAAGTTTTACACCAAGTTTTAAAGATTTTACGTTGTAATATATGTAAAGGAAAGAAAACAAACCTGCTGGTGCTCTGATTAAGTGTATGTTTGTTTCAACCTCCTTCACGTCCGCTTCTTTCCTGAGTTCTTTGCCCTTATTTAATCTGAAGAAGAACATTTTGTTGTCAATGTGATTGACTTAAATGCATTATATACTTGTCTTAGGTCCTTATTTCTTAAGTTTACCTACCTGTTTAGAATGAATTGGTTTTGTCTTTTTACTCGAATCTCCTCTATTCTCTTCATTGCTTTGACTGAAAACACAACAACATTATCTAAGTCCAGAAAAAGAATGACAAAGGACACAGTTTTGGGGAAAAAATGCTTAACACACAACTATGATTCAGTTGATTACATCATATACTATTTGTAAACATTAGTTAAAATATCCACAGAATTCAAATTGAACATTTCATTTCATTGTTTTCACATCAATAATATATCTATTCTAATAATGTACATTAAAATGAATTGTAAATGTCCTAAGAATATTTCATGTGTGCATACATGTTAACCTATTGTGATGAAAAAGAGGGAGATTCAGACCTCAAAAGCGGTAGCATTGCGCATGTTGTTTAACGCTTGGATTATCGATATCATTCATGTAACATACATGTATATTATAAGCCTTAAATGAAATCAGGTACCTACACTAATTAATCTTAAATATCAACAGCAAAGAAGAAGACAGAAACACCTTAAGTTTGACATAAATTGTACAAATTCAAAAATTTTTCATGCTCATCATTTTGCTTGTATTGGCTGCTTTACTTAGCCTTTTGAAGAGTGATCTTTGCTGATATAGCCTAGAAGCAATAATTCTGAATGTTCATTCAGTTTTTAAACAAAACAAATGATGACATGGTTTAATCTAGATCTAAAACAAGTTCCTATTGCGTCATATAAATCTAAATTTTCCCGCGATGATCGAAAACGAAAGTAGAGATGTGCCACATGGCCTGGTCAATCGAGTGATTTCTATTTACTTTATTGATAAAGTTGTGAGCTTCTGTGCTTTTAAAGACGATGTCAAATGTTTTCATCTAATTCTTAAAAGCTGTATCTCATTTTTCATGGCAGGGATGTTGATTAATTAATCGTAACCAATGTAATCACTGGTAGTCTTGTGTTGTTGTCGTTGTCAAATACGTGCTTGAAATCTACCAGGTATGTACAAAAAAAGTTTTAAAGCGTTTGTATGATTTTTTCGAGTCAAATCACGCGATATCTAGCGAGATTTTATGAGAGTGGCTTCAAAAATGGATACCCAAGCGAACCAAAAATACTTTAGACGAAGCTTTTGTAGAAAAGCGGTAGATTTCTGAATTAAATCGGTAGGCGGGAGATGGAGTGAAAAAGCGGTAGACTCCCGCCTAAATCGGGAGAGTTAACATGTATGTGTGTGAGTGAAGTCAGTGACATCATTTTTATTTACATGTACATGTTAGTTAGATTGAGTTTAAACTCATTTGTAGATTTTAGTCAAAACACAGCTTGTAGGTAATTGTTAAGAATTTTTCTTTCAAACAATGACTCTTTAATCTGTGTTATGAATAAAACATATTCATATCCCCTAAACAGCCATGCTTACATGTTGTCTGCCAAAGTTCTCTGTTATATTTGACGGGGACATGTCTGCGTTTTTCGAATTCCAGTGATGGATCCACTGCAAGCTCTTTCCCTGCAGCCTTTCTGAAAGCTTTTGTCCACTTGGCCTTTCGTGGATTTCTCTTGTTTTTAAATGCTTTATGACATTTTGACCGACAGAACCTAAAAATCTAGAATGAATTCAAAATTAATTATTTGGGCATGTTGGAGATGTATTCAGAGAATCACAAGGAAAATCTTAATTTCTATATTAATCAAACGTTAGGAGGAAACAACTGAACCACTCTTCTTTACATAGTAATCAGCTGATCAATAGAACACATTTCATAAGTATTTTCTCCAATCAGTCAACTTATTCTCTTTAGAATTTGAGAAATGAACAGGCTATAGGTGAAAGTCTGTCCACTTCTATAAAGAGAATGCAATCAATTCAGTAGGAGAAATTGAACAAGTGCATCATTATGTTACTTTAACAAAATAAAGATCCGATAACAATGTTATTTTTACGAAATAAAATCTATCGATGAAAACAAATGATTTTTTATAATTGACAAATACGTGTGCGATTGATTCTGTCGCATCATTTCATTTTCTTACTTTAAAAACCCTCTTAAATACAAAATTCAGAGACAAAGAACAACCTACCTTACAATCGTTACGAACAAACTGTATCCCGTGACCAGGGTAGATGGTGGAAGAACAAAAATAACACTTTTCTAAACGCATTTTCTTGTTTCGTCTTCCACCACCACCATGTTGTTTTGAAAGGAAGTTGCGTCACTCTTCTCTTCGGAATCGGATAAAACTGCTACACGATTATTTTAAATGGAATAGGGTAAACTTAGTTCTTACACTCTACTTAATTCTTACACTTATGTTGTTTTACAATACATTCCATTAATCTTTACCAAACGTTAAATCTATTTGAAAGACAATTAATCTGATCTTTCATAGATCAGGTTTCATGAGACTCAGGTTTTGTATGTTTAAAAACATTTTACATGAGCGGATCTACAAGTAGGATAGCCTAGGTCAAGCAAGTCGTTTGACCCCCTGAAACCATCAAATGCGAAAAACATGTAGGTGACCCAGACTACAAGTAGTATTTTTTTCAGGGGGTTAAGGAGGGGGGGGGTGTTACATAAACTTCTTTAATAAGATACAGTTTTTGTGCCCCCTATAATCGAAGATTCGGAAGTATATAATTTTTGCCCTGTCCATGCGTTTGCCTGTCTGTTTGTCTGTCCGTAAAAAAAACTTTAACCTTGCTGATAACTTTTGACTGGTAGAGGGCTTTCATATATCACGTACAGGTGTATTCCTTGTGAAGACCTCTCTATGAGACAACCAAATTTGACCTTATGACCTTGAAGTTTGACTCACTTTTCAAAAAATACCATACTTTGACCTGGGCTATAATAACTTGTAAAAAGTTGTTGCAAGGCCTTTCATACTTCACATGTGTATTCATTGTGAGAAGACCTTTCAATTGGTATAAATAAATTTCACCTTTCGACTTTGACCTTAGAGTTTGATCCACATTGTAAAAAACTTTAACCTAGGCCAAAACTTTTGAACAGTAAGGGAATTCATATTTCACAGGTGTGTTCCTTGTGAAAAGACCTATCCCTTGATATAGTTATGATCTTTTGACCTTAACCTTCGAGTTTGACTTCTATTTGAAAAACTTCAACCTCTGCCATAAGATGCGATAAGGGGGCAACAGTGTTTCACGAAAAAATCTTGTGTTTTACCAGAAAAAAAGCACAGGTACATGGGGACAGGACCCCCTCCCCCACCCTTCCCGTGTTCCGTACCCCAAATGATTCTGACTTTTTTTGAATAAAATATTTTTCTTTGATATATTTTCAAAGTATTACAACTGAAAAATCCAAAATTCCAGCTAAAACTAGCCCTTTATAAAAATTCACCCTCACTGATATTATGTTATAATAATGGGGGTCCTGTCCCCAAACACCTGTGGAAAAATTCGAACACAACCTTAAAATTTTGGCTGAGGTGGGATGTGATTTGTAGCTTTCCTAGTATCTTCAAATATATTACCCATGTACCCTACACTTTTTAGGAGTCCATGTTTTCCAAGGAGGAGGGGGTCTGTTACTTTACCACAGAAATGATATATCTCTAAAAATCCCAAGGGGGTCGATCATCAGACACCCCATTCCATCCCCGGTATATACATGCATGTGATTGTCGAATACACTAAAATACCGAAGTGTATCTAACTTAACAAAAGAATACAAGTAGTGTGTACCCATACAAACCATGCAAACTGGAGTGGGACATCGTCGCAAACCACGGCCAAAATGTACGCTCCTCTCCCATCTGGCCGTGGTTGAACGAGGAGAGATTTCTTCGTAGCTCATTAAAATATTGACCAATGCGAGTAAAGCATAGTCGGATGCTGAACTTTATCGCGACCTTTCAATATCCAATCGCAGTATAGGAAATACGAGGGTTGTTCGGAAATTTTTGAGACAATTACATTTAATCAATAAAGGATGGAAATAATTTCAGGAAAATTCATCAACATTTTATAAAGAACGAATAAAACACTTATGCAAAATTTCTTATTCCTATGATAATAAGAAAAGTTTCCGTGAAATAATAAACAGGCATATGTCTATTGACCCGGAGCAGCATCACTACGTCATTTTAACGTCACGTCAGCCAGGGATGGTTTCGCATGTAAAACGATCGGGAAGCGTTTAATCTTTTTCCTTCTTTGTTATTACATATAACAGTAAAAAATCAAACAGTCTCTTTTCTTACCTATTTCTTACAAATGTATGCTGTTGCTACCCGAGTGTAATATTTTTAAAATCATGCAGTGCTGATTTATGCAACGCTGATCAATCTTCCGATATTGATACCGTACATAATAACTGATGGTCGTTCGGAGCTTTTGATTTTACTCTGGTTGAATTAAGTGTAAAAAAATGTATACCATTACAATAACAAAACCTAAGACATTATTTTTTCTCGTAGTTATTATTTTAGCATTGTGTCTGGAAGAGTTCTACATTGCGCTACACAAAATTTTGGTATGTTCGCTGCTCCGCCCTTGACGTCAAAATCCATTTTTTCGTTCTTAGCAGATTTCTATACCGCGCTTATTTTTTTAATGATCTCCGTATTCCTGATCAAAATTCTATCAAAGTTGCACAACATGAATTTGAAATAAAACTGAAAATTTATACACATAAACAGAATTATTTTCGATCTTATTATGGGTCCACGAAGAGTTGGAAGGTTCGTGTTACATATTTTCAATATCTGATTTCGAGACTGCTCCGGGTACCCCTACTGATGACGCATTTATAAACCATTGTACAGAAAATATTTAATATCTGTAAAATATTTTTTTTGCTTTTATTAATTCTTAATGTATGTCAAACGTATATGCAAATTTTTAACGAAAGACGTTCATTAGAAAACAAAATATACACAATGTCTCAATAATTTTCGAACAGCCCTGGTATTTCTTGTATACGTTGACGTCAGTTGTTGATTTCGATAGTGATGGAAACAAAACTTTCCACTGACTGAATATGAAGTCAAAAAATAGAGAGGCGTAAATATTCAAGATTACGACACTTCCTGTGATCAAGCAGCCACGGGTAGGAGAGAGCTATTTGCGGACTCCGGACCGTGGCTTGAGACGATGGGAGTGGGATCGCTAATCCCTTTTCTGTCTCTGATCCCCTGCTTCCGTTGTCACAGTCTTGTCGGTGAGATGTAATTTTTATGGCGTATTGTGTTGATTTTAGACTTTCTTTGGGTACCAATTAACACTTTTGTAAGAATTTATAAACCTATTTTAATCTTGGTCAAAACATTTGAACAGTTGGTGTAGACTTTCATACTTAACATGTGTATTCATTGTGAAAAGTTTAAGACCTCTCCATGGATAAAAAATATTTTTGACCTTGACCTTGAGATAGACCCACTTTTGAACAGTTGTTACAGGAGCTAAATTTGACACATGCATTATTTAAGATTTTTGTCGGATCTAAAAAAAGACTTGATCTTGGAGTTTTACTCACATTAAAAAAACTAGCTTTGTCATTATGATGATATTAACTCTTGAATTGTATTTGTTTGGGCTTTCATGTTTCAAATAAGAACATGTCCTTTCATTTTCATCCGTTGAAGTAAAAACTCTGAGAATTAATGCTTTTTAAATACGTACATGCACTATAATTTCACCACATCTTTCATTTAACTCATACATGTATGATGTGGAATTCTTTCCTTTTGTGCAAAAAATTTATCTATACATGTACATTTACTGTAATTTTCATGTGTATATAACTCTTTATCTTATAAGAAAAATAATTTGTTGTATTGAATTCGAAATGCTATTGTTTAACCTTTGATGCATTTATAGGTCCAATTTTTTTTATACCCGTACGTTAAAATCATTGTTTGAATTTGCTTCTATTCAAATACTATTTTGGGACACATTAAAGTTATTTCACGCCTGCATTTGGAGCAATTCAAGGAGAGAGGACGGAGATATTTAGCCAGAAAAGACTTAGCCATATAATACTAGCAAACATCCGGGAAATATCTGATATTTTGGATAAGCACCGTGAATACCATTCCCCCATGATACTTGTCAATACGACCTTCCCTTGCTCGCGTCTTCCGCCGAACGGACACGAGAATTTCCACGGCATATGAATGAATTTCATCATTTTAGTTTGTTCATTTGACAGAAAATTGCAGCCCTCGCTTCGTCCGGATTTTTTTTTTCTTCGCTAGAAATTCAATTCATCGGGCGATTAGAGGCTGCAAGGAGAGCGTCTTAAAGCCCATTGTAATATTCCAATAATGAAGCCGGGCCTTTGTTGAGTAGGATAAATATTAATCTCCTCCGCTCTAAGAGTGGGGGGTTTTCCCGGCCAGAAGCTGACTTAATCGCCTGAAAAAGATATTAATTTCATGTAAATTAATTTAGTAAAGGAAGACTAAATTGTATATCAGAATGTTACTGGATTGAGTCTATTGGTTATAGGAAAATTCTTTCACGTGTCGTTCCGCGGTTTCAATAAATCCACTGGTTTGACTAACGGTGGACCAGGTTCCGGGACTATTAACTGGAGTCAAAATATCAAATAAATATGACATTCGAAATGATTTTTATAAGCAAAATTTTCAATGTGAATTAATATTACACAACCCTACAATTTTTAAAACTAATACGTGAAATGAATATAAAAATAACCAGTTTTTTTAAAAAAAAATGTTTATTTTCATTAACACCCTTCCAAAAGCAGACAAGCAGTCACGCATTTTATATCGCATATACCATTTCCTATTTCTAACGCAAAATCACGCATTTACCGTTTCCAAATACAGGTCTAAGGTAAAGACATCAATGTGTAATCACACATTTTCACGCACTTTAAAGAGTTTATTTAATCTTTATTTTTTTGAGTGAAGAAAGGTCAAATAATTGACTAATAGATGCAAAGTAATTTCAGAACTATTTTCTTGTCACAAATTTAAAGATTGTTTAATTCATTTGGATAAAAAATAAGAAAAGTTATTTTCTAATTAAAATATCATTTCAAAAAGGTCATATTATTTACGCTAAACTTTTTTGAAATTTTTACCCCGCTATAAAGTGCTTGCGGAGAAATGGTAAAGTAATATTTTGGTCTAATTTTATAAATTGTCACACAAGGATTCAATGTATGTTGCATAGCAATTCTGTAAGTTGTAAAGAGTTAAGTTTATTTTCATATTTTTTGGCCCTAAAGCCTAGGATCAGAAAACAAAAACACCAACTGTTCACCTCGTAGTTATGGAACAAAAGTAACACCGATTTTCAAAAATCCTTACGCTAGTGAACTATGTTCTTTGACTTATGAAGTTTTCAAAGTATTACTTCTAATGTGTAATATACATAAAACTTCGATTTTTGTTGCTTTATTTAGGTAAAGAAAAGCAAAGTGTCAACAAAATCAATGTGTTTCAAGGAGAGGGTGTTGCTCTTTGACATAAGGCAAAATCTGTGAAATACTTAAAATGCAACTCCTCCGACAGTTTTGGTCTGATTTCAATATAACTTGGCACACAAGTAGACTACACTAAGATACATAATTTTATATATCGGTTTTTGATTTCAATGTGCAGTGTTGCCATGGTTACAAAAAATAGAAATTTCTGTGAAATACTTTCAAAATGCTACTCCTCCTACAGTTTCTGTATTTCGGTACTTGATTTCGATAAACGGTGTTGCCATGGTTACTAAAGTTGAAAATACTGTAAAAGTTTATTTAAAGCAAGTCCTACAGCTGTAGTCTTGTTGCAATATCTTGACACAAAAAGAGCTCAATCAAGCATCATTATTCTATTTATTGCTGTCGTAAAGATTCAAATCCCAACTGCTACTTTTCTCATTTGTTAATTACCAGTAGAGCTTCAGTAAAATATGTTATATAAGTAAAATTTAAAATAGTAACATCAACCGGTGTGTAACAATGCATGTGTAACTCGGATGTGTATTTTTTCCCAAAGTATAAATATTTATCAAAAAACTTTCAAATATTTTTTTGCTTTTTAACATCCGTTATCGCCTGAAATATATACATTTTTTAGTGTACCTGAAAGGTCAATTTTTGACTATGCAAAATTTGTTTTTTGAGGATCGTTTAAGTCTTGTAACAAATTAAAAGACTGTTTGTTACAATAATTCATTTGGATTAAAAATATAAAACTAAAGGAAAAACTAATAATACAAGACAAAATTATTTGATGTGTTAGAAAAAATATAAACATTTGTAATTTTTGTGTATCAAATTGATGTCAAAAATAATTAAATTAAGTACATGAAACATTTTTGTTGGAGTAATTGCTCTGTAAAAACAGCATTGGGGTTTAACACAGCTAACAAAAAAATGCAGACTTGTACATATATTTACCCGCATGATTTGTTATTAAGCTATAATATGTGAGTAGATTTTAAAAATATACTTGACAAAA
The DNA here is from genome assembly GCF_032062105.1 of Saccostrea cuccullata. Lineage (NCBI taxonomy): Eukaryota > Metazoa > Mollusca > Bivalvia > Ostreida > Ostreidae > Saccostrea > Saccostrea cuccullata. The sequence continues at coordinate 238,240 of NW_026928612.1, read as the reverse complement.
AATTCCCAATACTTTTGATGACAGGAGCAAACCTCTTGAAAGCCATAGCTTCAAACAATCAAAAGTTATATGGGGCAAGGTTTCTACGGTCCGGGAAGCCCTGGTCAAATTTCAAGTTACATCTTCTTCAAATATCTTTTTGAATGTTGGACAAAAGTGTGAGATATATAATAAATATATTTTATTAAAATTGTCAAGGACAGCTCGTGAGGATTGAACCACATTTTTTTTTATCTCTATATTGACACTCGTGCCGCTGCACCGAACAATGAATTGACAGCCCCTGTTTTTAGTTGTCAAAATCGAGATATGATTGATCAATTATAAATTCCATCAAGTCAATAATTCATCTGTAAATACGATTATCACGCTATTCTCTATCGCTATGAATGAAGTGTTTTGCAATTACGTTAGACAAGTCCATACAATAAGCCCCACGTGCTCAAACAACAAGCAATTATGATTTTTTAACATTCTGCAGGAAATTCATAATCGATAATAAATATTAATACTTTTGTAATTTATTGAATATTTAAAGATGCAAAAAAGTAATAATCTAATATCAACTTTTATAGAAATCACTCTTGAGATTTCTTTTGAACGATAATAGGGCTTTCATATTTGACACAATATGAAGCAAGCAAATTCAAAACATTTGGTCCCCGCTTTCGCTTTAACCAAAGTTAATGTTTTGAGAATTAGGTCAAACATGAAGGTCAAGGTCATTTATAAAAAAAAAAGCATGTACGGAAACATCTTGTCAATCAAAAGTAATGACGAGAAATAACATTTTTGAAAAGTAGGTCAAACTTCATGTCAAGGTCAAAGGAATAAAATCATAGTATATTTAGAAACTTAAGGTATTGTCAATCAGGGGTAATATACAAAAATAATATTAAAGCCTTATCTTTTCTTTTTCAAAAGTTATGACTAAATTAAAGTAACCTTAAAAATTTGAAAACCAGGTCAAACATCAAGGTCAAGGGGTCATAGCATGTTTGGATCCGGAAAGGTCTTGTCACGGATAATGTACATGTAAAATATATAAGTCCTAATGTCTTCTGATTCAAAAGTTCTGAGTTTTGTCCAAAGTTTTTTTTTTCTCGACAGACGGACAGACTTACAGAATGACGTACGGACAGATGAATGCGATTTTATGCCCTCACTCTTTCGCAAAACCAGGGGACAATAAATAATGAAATCCATTCCACGAAGACAACGAAAGCGGGGGACCACATTTCTGTGAATTTGCTGGTTAATTCTATTCTCTATTCTTATTTGCGAATTATGAGTACGAGAACGCATAGGGGGCAATTTGAGGGTGAAACTTAGCAGTTAATAAACTTTTTCGGTACAGAAATACTTTCTCTTATGCTTTGACCAAATATAAGGAGTTTCTAAGATATTCAATATATATTTTATCACATATCCCCGACTTGAAATAATTCAACGAAAAGAAACGTGTCCCTTAGGTGTAAAGTCTCACCTCTATTGCTTCGTACCATCACTTCATTACTGGAAACGAACACTAAATATTCCATAAGGATTCAGGCTATAAATTTAATTCGCACAAATACTCAGAAAAACAGATGTAGTGAGCAGTTAATTACAAGCTCCTAAAACCTTTTACCAGTCTTACATTTAAAAAGAGGGAAAAAGGCTTGAAACAGATTAATCTCGTCTTCCGTCAGGACAGTTCTAATGCGTTATTTTAATTTCTAGTCGCGTAATCTCACACTAAGGTTTTTTGGAATGATAGGAGAAAGCTTAAATACCCCGGGGGATATTGAGATTTTAGTTAAATTCTGCGACATTGAGAAATTTAATTCTAAAATGCTACAAAAACTTGCTCAATTATGCTGCAAATTCTGGATTATCGATAATCTGAGAATTCCATGGTTTTAAATTGCAACCGAAACAACAAAAAATTATTCTGCCTGTATATTATTAAATTTTTCTGGTAATAGAATCCATTATGATTAGAATCGTTTAAAAAACGCATTTTTTGAGTATGGACATGTGTATGTATCAAATGCTTCATCAAACTGCAGTCCTCACTTTTTCACCAATCGGAAACAATTTGTAATTTGCTGTTATGGATCAAATGTTTTGCAACAGTACTAATACCATGACTAATTCTATATAAATGTTCCCTGCCTCTTTTTAAACATTGATCCCCGCGTTTCTGTAACGATAACACCTGTTAGGCCAGCAATGGCAATCATTATTGACTTGTCCCCCAAGGAAAAGTGAAGCATGATGCATTGTTAATACATTTTATTAAGCATTTATTTTTGCTCTCGATTTCTTTGTTAGGAATCTCTGTATTACTCATACCAGAAATCTCCACTGATTTGGTCATTAACGGCACCGGTTTTACCGGATGACCAAGGACGGAGTCAGGTTTCACAATGCCTCATTTACAGTCGTCGCTAAGATTGCATGCTTTAATACGTTTATTTACAATCCGGGCTCTTGAGAGCATGTGATGGTCTCAGATGTAAACCTGCAATCGATTGGTCGATGTAAACAAGTGACACCTGTCTCTTTTGATTATCTCCCCTGTCATTTTTTCAAGGAAGGATTCACCATGGTTCTATTACCAAGGTTTCAAAGAACACTCGACTGTCATGCAACTGTGTTTTGACAACTTTGAGAAAGAATCTCGTAAACTTCTCAGTTTTTTCATGCCGTTGGGTTGCGAGGTAAAACGAACTCTTCAAATTTCAATAAAATAAACGAAACAAGGAACTAAGTGTGTACAAGACGCAGTAAACGTCAGTGTCAACGTCTGTGATTTAGTTTCAATAGTTTACTTTTAAAAAGAAAGTACTGATATGAACTTTATACATGTATGTAAAAAGCCTTTAGACCTTCAGATCATAATAAATACATAATTTGTTCTTAAGTGTATGTTGCATTGGAGGCCTATTTACTTACAGGTGTAATGTATACATGTACAGCACGAGTTATCGTGATACTATTTTTAGTATTCTACATACACATCATCATTGTATAGTAATATTTTATCCTGAACGTGAAACTGACACCCCACCTCCGGACTCATTATTAACTCTCCGAAACCTGAAGTATCAGTGTAAGACTATTACAACAGGTGGTTGAAAAGCAATCACAGGACTGGTACATTACATGTAATTTGAACCTAATTGCAATTTTTTCTTGGACAAGGGAATTTTTGATAATTCGAGTGATTTTCATTCTCTAGTTGCTATATAGTAATATTGAATTTTGCTACAGCTTGTAACTGTGCTTTGGTCCTCATAAACAAGGGAATAGCAGGTTGCGAGGCCAATTTAAGCACGGAAAGCGAATTTCTGATTAGATTAACACGACGTTAATTGACAAAACATTTACAAATAGTGGCATTAACGCAACAAGATATATAGCGTAAAGAAAAGCCAGATCAATTGTATCGGCTTGTCGCACTGATCCCCAACCCCAGCGCCAGGGGACACTGTGTGTCTGGGTACGTTACAGGGAGGCGTGCAGGATGAAGTATACGACATATATACAGTCGTGTTCGATAAATCATCACCGGAAGCTCATACAGGTTTATTGCGATGGTTACAGATTTCTCTTTACATTGTTTGAAGTGTTTGTTTTATGACTTTCAGGATTTTTAGAGAAATATGTGTTCTTCAGCACCAAAAAAGAAAAATCAATAAGAACTGAACCAAGATATGTTTCTGTAAGCATTTGTAAGCTTTCAGTTAAATTAATATCGTGAATAGGTCGAGGAATGTATTTTCTAATGTGTTAAATGCAAAGCTCCGTCGGAGCGATAAAAAAGTTATCATTTAATTTAAGTAAGACAGGAAAACTGTTCTATTTTAAATTTTTATTGTATAATATACTTTAATGAGATTAATATATTATGTACATTTGTATATCGCTTACAGGAGTTTTGGTGAACACGTGTTAAGGAGTAAATTTTGTCTTTCAAATCAAACTGTCTTCATTTCTGAGTTTGTCTACTTCCAACTTGACGGCATCAGACAATCCTCTTGTCAAAACTAAACGTTACCCGGTGTCTGAATCATAAACTCTTCACGAGATCTTCACGAGATCTCGCCAACTCACGTCAATCATCTCACGGCTGATCTGTTCTCCAAATTCTCTATCACTTCATTAAAACATTAACGGGTCGTAAGCTTCTTTTCAAACCTTTCATTTGACGTTTTGGGTCAAAAAAGAACATGCAAATATTTGACGAAACACTAGGACCTTGTTGCGGTGTTTGTGTGGCGTGTTTTCCCGCCACTGATATCAGACGATAAGGTTACTCTCGCGTGCTTTTTGCTGAAAGACGAAAGCTCTTCATACGCCGTGTCAACTCTAGCAGCGGCACTTGTGTTCATCTCCAGAAAAAATACACGTAATTGATATGTTTGTAACAAAATTTTGAAATTTGTAAATATTATGAATTTTTGATGATTAATGCTGAAATTTGCACTCTTACAGATAAAAATACCACGATATAACGAAGAGATGTTGACAAGAAGTTTACCGATTCAAGTGAGATTTTTTATTTTTCTTATAAACATTTCTTGTTTTATAATAAGTCTATTATAGAATATATATTATAAATAAGAATAAGTCTATTATAGAATATATATTATAAATAATAATAAGTCTATTATAGAATATATATTATAAAAGACGGCATATAAATTAATGCGTTTTGTGAAACGTTGTCATATGAAAATCTGTAGAGAATTATTTGTATGAATATTTGTATGAAGTCTGCTGCAAAAAGTTTTTAATTCCTGAAACATCATTAAATTGTCCTACATTTTTCTTTTTTAAAAGCAAATAGTGTTTGTTATAAGTATATTGTATTGCATCTTATGTATACACAAAAAAGTAAATATTTACAAGTTTTAAAAAATGAGTTGTGTTTTGATATTGACAATTGAGTGACATTATGATAAGATGGGGAAAAACTCAGATCCTTGGAGACTTAAAGAGAGCCATTTCGACCTGAATTATGTTTACTCAGTGGCAAGGTGCCCGTTCATTGGTCAATCGCCGTGAGAAATTCAACAGTAGTGCGAGAGGCGGGGCGCTCGATCTGGGAACACGCAGTGCTCTTTTCTCTGTGTTTGTCAGATTGTAAAAATGTTGTGATCCGGAATGTTAACAAACCAGAATCATAAACTGTAAACCTCAATGTAAGAAGAGGATTAACTGTTTATTAGAACATGGAATTGCTGTGACCGGTGGGATCGGTTATCATTGTTAGATATGGGCGAGGATCTAGTGTGGTGGATCACATTTAGTTTGACCCTATTGTGTAAAGGTAGGGGTGGCAGTTTTACAAAATATCAATATAACAAAAAGGTTAAAATCATTTTTTTTTTCAAAAATACACATAAAAAAAATTCTAAATGGAACTATTGTGAAATTTTTTTTTTATTTTGAAAACTGGCTTATGTTAGGTAATTTGACTTACGTTGTAGATGGATTTTGTTTTTAATGATAAACTAAATCAAAATGAACTCACCAACATTTTACTACTTAATGGGGTATTTTGATATATATTTTGAAAGAATTACTAAAGATGGTTTTGAACAAAAAGTAAATATTTTTAAACATTTGTTGACAGGTGCAAGGTTAATAAACGCTGCATATTAAAACTTAAGAATTTTATTTACAGGCAAGATTCCAACACCTCAATATTAATTGTAACATTTCAATTTTCAGATTAAGTGTATATTTCAAAAAGAATATTCAATTTTTTTTAATGAGTTACAAAGTTTATTTTTCTTTCTTTGATTAATCCATAACAGTGTGCATTTTGTTTGGATTCTATATTTAATTTCCTTTAAATTTAGACGAAGGTACCCCTAAAAATCTATATATATGTACTGTAAATGTCATGGAATACTTCTTCCATATAGCGGCGGAATGTTAAAATCAACAGAGCGCTTATTACAAAAGCACAAACAGTTAATTCTTCCGGCCAACTTGTCATAAGTAAACATATTGATCTGTGATCGATGGTCTGTATTTTTGTCTGTGAATGAAAACCGACACGGGCCCACAGCAAGGAGCAAATTACCTCCTATGGACTTCTTTGTTACCTCAAGTCAGAAGAGTTTTCATGAAGAAATAAAGCGTTTTATTTCTGTATAATATCCAAACAGCGCCGGGTCGATCTCGCACGACCTATAGCTTGATTGAAATTAGTTCGTTAAAGACAACAGAACAAGAAACAGAATTCCCTGGTGATGTCTTAAGACTGAACGTCAGCTCTTGTTTATGGCCTTAGGATATTATATGTTTTAACCAGTGTAATAGTTTCTTTTTTATTCCAGTTCTAATTTGTCGAGAGACTTTGTAAAGAGCATCTTATCTTACCCATTCTTATTATTATTTCCCATCTTACCAATATCATTTTCCAATATAATTTTTCTTTTTTCAAACAATGAAACAGTTTCTTTCAGTCCAGTTCTATTTTGTCAAGAGACTTTATAAAGAACATCCCAATCTTAATCATCTTTATCATTATTTGCAACCTTATCTTTCTTTATAATTATTTTCAACTACTTAGTATATAAATTGTTTATTAAAGAGCTTTATTCTTTCCAATTCGAACCTAAAGTGTTTTCAACCCTCTCTTAGAGCATTGGGTTCATTTGTCATATTTGGGGATACACACATGACATACATTTCAGTTGGATTTCAGTTGCATTTGGAAAACCATATACAGGTTCCAATGTCGAGATTTCTATTTATTACATTTTAACATTCTCAAAAGTGTATTATTTTCTCCTCAGGCCTCGCTGCAGCCCCAATCTGACAATTGTTTAGCCCTGTTTTCATCACAATTTGTAAATGTTGTTTTTGTAAGAGGATATCAAGTTATTTGTTACCATTTTCAAAGTCTGATGACCAGTGAACTCCAAATTTATCAACTAAATTAAGAACAGCCAGATTTCATTCTAGTTATTGTTTCTAGTGTATAAGAAATTTTATATTAGCCAATTCCATTTAGATTTTATCATTCCATTTTCGTTTTTTACATTCATTTGTCGATTTCTTTAATCATGTTAAATTAATTGCAAAGGGTGTTAACGAAACGCCAAAATCTTTTTAAAAGCTTATAAATTTGTTTCTGGTTAATGTATGTACATGTATACAAAGTTATATCTTTTAAAAATCTTAAACATATATCAAACAATATTTGCTTACCTTAGATTTTTCAAAATTTTTGCATTGTTCTTCATGAAAAAATAAATGTGAAGATTTGTTCCCATGAAAATGACATTTTTCATCGATAAAAACCTGCAATTAGTAAACAAATATTCTGTTTTTAAGTCGGTCACAATAGAATTGTAAGATTCTAAAAATTATAGAAAAGTACATTATGTATTTGCAAATTTTCCTTTAAAAAAGATATATCATCTGCCAGAAGGCAAAGTATATGAATGATTTTTTTTCTGCATTGCAAGTTACTGAAATGCAACGTGCAATGTGTAGTATAAGTTAAAATTTGACCTCATGATACCCTTGACCTGAATGTGACTGCACTTCTATAAGATCTGAGACTCGCACACTTTTTGGAAACATTTTTCTTAAAACTTTTATTTGAAGATCGACATGTTATATTCAGACTTTATTAATCTTTTTAGAAAGATAACAATTCCTCATTTTTTGGGAATCCAGTCGTAACGCTTAAGATTATTTTGTTTTACACGTATCGTCATTTGCTATGTATATATTTTAATTTTATCTTTCCTGTTGTCATGATCTTGATAAGGAATTTTCATCAGAAGTCGGTAATCTTTTAGAAGCCAATTATTTCCTTGTTTCTCCCTGGTTCTTTCTCTCTTCAATCGCTTTCACTTTAATTGACATTTTCAGAATTAAGTATAATTGCTAAGTATCATATAATTGCTATTTACTCTCTTTCTAAGATACCTGATATTTTTTATTCTTTACCAAAAAATTTAAAAACATAAAAAAGAGCCATATTGAGACGCTTTGCTACATGCATGGCAAGGTTAAACATAAGTAAGTTCAATGATGACATTAAAATAAATTGTTAAAATTTCTTAAATACAGCATGTTCCCAACTTAAAACCTTGGATGTTTGAAAATTTATTCACTTCATCGTTTAGAGCGATAAAGCACTAGTCTTAAGACTTCTAAATCTTCCTTTCTCTTTTGGGGGTCACTTTGTCCTTTAATTATCCCCCTTTATTTCCGTATGCAGCAAGTGACCCACCAACTCAGGTCTGTCTCTCCTTGGGTCCACAAGTGAATACACAGACTATGAAAAAGCTATTTAAAGTTCGGTGAGCTATTAAGGTTTTTCACAAGGGCAATAAAGGGAAATCACCGTCCTCTGGACTGTGTACCCCTCTCTTCTTCGATTGGTAGAAAATTCATTATTTTGAATTATTCCACTTGTTGGAATGATGTACATAGCAAGGAAGATAATTTTCTTTTGATTAATCGTACGACTTAACAATATTTTAATATTTTCATCCTTTAAAAAAATTGCAAAACGAACAAAAGAAAAGTACAATAAATGAAACTGGCACTTTAATTTTTTTTTTATTTTCATAATAAACAATTTATTTTTCATTCTTGCAATGAAACATACGAAAATAACGAACAGTATTCCAGATCAAACGTCCATAAAACAATAGAAAATAGGATCAGAGCAAACACCTCCAAAAACATCAGAGGTAGGATCAGGTCCATTGGAGGAGTGAGCATCCTCTGCTGACCGATCACACTCGCCGTGTGCTCCTTAAGCTTGTCATGATCAGGAAATAATGGAAAAATCCGTCGTCAATTCATTGTATAAAAAATGGACTAATAATTAGTACGAAAAATACGCCAAGGTCATTGTATCGACCATAGAACTTACGAAATGATGACTACAAACGGAAATTCTTGTTTCAGCAAATTGTTTGTCAATAATTTGAATAAATTATTGTAGATATTATTCATACGTAGGGCATACTCTTGCGTATCTAATCAATTGAGATATTTAAACTCCGTATGCAGGTGATGAAGGTATATTGCTGCATAAATAAGGGAAGTTGACGATAGAAAAGTTAAAGTCATCACGTTTATCACAGAGCTTGGTTGTTAGAATGCCATTAACGTCTTTTTTCAATTAAATTATCCAAGTATGAAATAGATGTGTCAGACTCTGTGTATCTTTTATTTCAAGTTCACAAGGATATATCGTATCAGCATAGGAATGGAAATGACCATTGTTAATTGACAATACGTCGTCGATTTATCTAAATGTCGAGTTGAAGGCCACAGCAAGTGTTTTCTTCTTTTCACGCATAAGCTTCATATGAATACAAAAATAGGTCCACTAGTAACGGACGCAATTGGTACCCTTGGGAATTCCAAGAGATTGTTGGAAGACCTGATGTCCAAAAATAACATAGATATTGCCAATCAGAATCTCAAGCATCTTTTTGATGTCGACTTTAAAGTACTTGTGTGAAAAATCCAAATGCTTTTTAACAAAATAATTTGTTTAATGACCAATGACAAGGTAAGTAAATTTACGAGTTCTATTTTTATTGAAAAAAGCAGCTGTCAATGATATCGAAAAGCCTGGACTTTAATTTATCGTGGGGAATGGTTGTGTATATATATTTTTGACTGAATGAAAAAAAAATGTTGATAGGATTTAAATTCCCAAGTGAATATTTTAAATATTCTTCTCAAAATTAAAAAATTGGAAGACAAGACATTTACAACTAAAAGTAAGGTGCAAAATTACAATTTTCAGATAACAGCGAGAAAATTCGGCTTGTTATCCCATCAAATTCAAGATTGCACGTGCGCTCATGAAGTCTCCGCGATAACGCCCGTAAACGCTTATGTCGACCGACAATTAAAAAAGTGTAAACGCGTCACCGTTATCTTTTACTGTTCATTTGGCTACCTTAATCAGTATAGTTATAAAGGGAAAATAATTTTTTAATGACCTCTATCAAAGATCACAAAAGTATAAACGTCTATAAGTCGTTCATTAGAAGGGATCAAGTCTGTTTTGATGATTGTCCAGTCGGATTTCCAGATATACCCTCTATTTTATGTATCTTGACTCATCATTGCAGCTGATACGACCGTTTGTCTGTGCGTGTTTTCTTTTCAATATATTTGACTTTGACAGATTTGGATTTCTGACGAAGTTCGATATTTTTTTTTTTCGACATCGCATGGAAATGACCAGGGTACGCCAAATTTTCATCTATAACAACAAATTTTATTTTTAAAAAGAATTTTGTGGAAAGACAGGCATACGGCTAATTGAAACAGCAATAAAAAAGTAATATGTAATCAGAGGCGCTCGATTTCACAAAAAAGGTATATATTTGTAAATTTTCTTGTGTTTAAAAGTGTTTATCATGTACATAAAAATTTGATAATTCTGAAATAATACAAAATACACTATCCTTACACCAAGCGCCTATGATATATGAAAATATTGCACGTTCGTCATTGTTATATTCAGACTTCAAACTGAAGTACTTTCATTGTTAAAGTTCTTCCGTCACCCATTCATATCAAGCGTTTGTAAACACAATTCTGAAGATTTCACCGTTTATTTTCATCAGGGATTCGATTTTTCTAATTTCGTTTTATGAAGTACATTAATTATGCAATTGAACAGCTTAACCTCCCACATTCTTACTTCCGTACAGCTATATATAGGAAATATGTTTGTTCCAAGTGTAAGCTTGCAAACATAAACTAGCCTTAAAATATTGAACAAGAAAACACCTTACAATCCTGACTGACGTCTAGTACATTGACCTTGGGTTTCTAAAAGACTTTGCCGCTTCCCTAGACGGTAACTTAATTGCTGGACAATGACAACGTCCAATCTCTGGAATTCCGCTGTTCTGAAATAGAATTACAAGGAAAATGGTTAATAAAACTTGCACCGACAAGTCACTAGCAATCACCGTTAAACGACCTGAATTTGGTCTCAATATTGATAGATATATTAGGAAAAGCTTTGTCTTACGAATTGACATATATTATAAAAATACCCCCTTATAATAAAGGATATTACAAAGTGCACATCAACATCTCTGTTTATGTAATACGCATCTGTCGGTGTTAAGCTGCCTAAGATCACACGTGCTTCCTGTTTTTTTTTATTGAATATTTAATAATCATGAAAAAAAAATTAAAGATACTGTATACGTGTTTCTTATATTAACGTTAACTTTTATAAAGTAAATACTGTTATTGTTGCCACTTTCCTCTGGTATGCCTTCCTTCATCCAGAAATTCAGGTAACCTAAAAACAAAGCTTCATGACAATCGTGATGACTTCAACTGTTCTATCGTCAATTTTCTTTACTTATGCAGCAATATTCTATAGGTTTACTGCCTGCATTCTGGGTGTTTATCATTCAGTTGATTTATTATGCATGAAGATTCTCTCTGTACGAACAATTTCTTAAACGAGGTAAGTTTTTGTCAAACAAGTCGTTGTAGCAAGAATATCATCAGTCTCGTTTAAGGTCGTCATTATGCAAGTACTATGGCCGATACAATGGCATTGTCAGCAAAAACACTCTATAATTAAGTCAAATGCTGACTGACGTTTTTCATACTGTTATATTGAAGGCCAGTGCACACTCATTGACTGCATTGTCGAAAAAGAATTACCAATCATGATAAGGAGCACATGACGGGCGTCACTAGTCGTCAGGGGATGTTCACTCCTCCACAGCACCTGATCAGTGATCTCACCCCCATTTTTTAGAGGTCTGTGTTTTCCCTGCTTCTAAATTGTATGTCTTGGTTGGAAAGGACTTATGAGCTTGAATAGTTTCCGATTACTGCATATATTCCATTCAAACATTAACCACGCATACTGCCGTCATACGATCTCATTATCAAGGTATAACTATAGATTTTAATAAAGTGGTCATAACTGATAAAGCATCGGCATATACCTTTAATCTACGAAAATCAAACATGGTTTCGATAACCTTCATGCTAAAAAATCGTTGAATTTACCAAAATCAACAGCTTAAAAACTTACGACTTTTCAACTTTATACACAACCATTCCCCACGATAAATTAAAGACCAGGCTTTTTGATATCATTGACAGCTGCTTTTTCAATCAAAATGGAACTCGTAAATTTAATAACCTGATCATTGGTTATTTGCAAATTTGTTTTGTTAAAACACATTCTGATTGCACAAACAAGTACTCTGACGTTAACGCGAAAGAAATGCTCGAGTTTTTGATTGACAATATCTATGTGGTTTTTGGAGACCAGGTATTCCAATAATCTATTGGAATTCCCATGGGTATCAAATGCGCTTCGTTATTAGCAGACCTATTTTTATATTCATATTAAGCAGAATTTGTGCAAAATCTTACACGTGAAAAGAAGAAAACACTTGCTGTGGCCTTCAGCTCGACATTTAGATAAATCGACGACGTATTGTCAATTAACAATGGTCATTTCCATTCCTACGTCGATACGATATATTCTGGTGAGCTTGAGATAAAACATACCACAGAGTCTGACACATCTGTTTCATACTTGGATATTTTACTTGAAAAAGACGTTAATGGTAAACTAACGACCAAGTTATATGATAAATGTGATGACTTTAACTTTTCTATCGTCAACGGAGTGTATATATCTCAGTTGATTCGATACGCAAGAGAATGCTCTACGTATGAACAATTTCTGAAAACGAGGTAAATTATTGACAAGCAAGATGATGAAACAAGAATATCAACAGTCTCGTTTAAAGTCATCATTTTGTTAATTTTATGGTCGATACAATGACCTTGTCAGCAAATTAAAAAAAAAAAATTGTTAGTCCATTATTTATATACTGAATTGACGACGGATTTTCCCGTTATTTCCCGATCATAACAAGGAGCAAACGGCGGGTGTGACCGTCAGCAGGGGATGCTCACTCCTCCATGGCACCTGATCCCATCCCTGATGTTTTGGAGGTCCGTATTTGCTCTGCTTCTATTTTGTATTGTTTTATGGACTTTGATATTGAATTCTGTTCGTTATCTCCATATTCCTTCTTGTAAATCAATATGATATTTGTGCAGTCAGGTGGAATTTGGCGTCCAACTGTATTTGCAATTGGTATAGATACATATATGTATGTGTATCATTGTTGAAACAAAAACCTGTTATTACGAAGTTTTCCAATAAAGCCACCTTTATTCATTATGTAGGGAGAGGGCTTACATAGACTGTCTCTGCTGCCCAATCCCATTCACTTTTAAATCTTTGAAATTATTTAATTAATGTGTTTTAATATATACAAATATACCGGCCTGAAGCATCAAATGATATGGGACATTTTCGTTCAATACTTTGCTAACGTTCATGCAATCACAAAACAATGTTTATAAATCATAAAGAAAATACAAAGTAAAATGCATCAATTTACAGGAAATAATACTTCCATGACAATTTAAGGGAATTTCATTTATTAAAGTTCAGTTTAAGATATGTGAGTATGGTTTTTGTTTGTATATTGTTATCCTTATTATTTCTGTCTGAATTCTGGATAAATATTAAGAAGTCCTTCATATGCTCTCAGAGAGATGAAGCGTTTTAGGTGTTTATTAGACAAAATCGGTGAAGTCAAACCTGCCGTTCCAATTTTTAGACCGCAACTAATCAAAGAATGCTTCATGAATAGCATGTTTTGGCACCAGTTTCCTAACTTTCGAACAAAATTTGTAACTAATGTGAAGGAGTAATTTCAGATGTATTAGGAGACAACATACGTGCTTTAAAAAAGATATTTTAAAAGTGTATTAATTAAAAAAAAAACAGGACTTTTTGAAAATTAAATTCTCAAAACTTTTTGAACATCAATAGCATCAAAACATGTTATTATTTAACCCATAATGTAAAGATTCCTTTAAAAGAATTTAAAGAACAGGCTTTTTTGCTATCATATACAACTGCCAAAGAAAGAAGTCCTTAATTTTCATCTTGTGATTGTTTTCTAAATTTTACTTTATTAAAAGTCATCCTGATTCTAAATAAAAGTACTCGGAAATTAATATCAAAAAGAAGCTGCTGGAGTGCTTGATTTCCATTACCTGTGGGGTCTGTAGAGACAAGACCTTCCAGCAATCGGTTAAAAGTCGAGGGACCATTTATTATGCTCCTTTATTAGGTAAGCTCTTTTTATAGTCCTGTAAATAAGAATTTATCTTAAAAACGTTTACATAAATATAATGAAAATCTTGTCGATAAATTGAAATTTAGATATACCGATGGCGTTTTGGCAATAAGATCTAAATCTTTCAATTCATATTCGACCCTATATCTCCAAGATTTCCAAAACGAAGGACAAAACAGTCGATTTTATCTGTTTTGATCAAAACTATACGTCAATTAATAATTATATTTTTATATTACCAACAATAAAATTCAATTTGAATAACTACACCTAAACCTATATAATAGCTATACTGAATTACAAAACCAATAACAATCCTAAGAAAGATACAAAGAGTGTTCCAGTTGATTTTGTAAGAAGCTTTACTCCCCATTTAGATATTATCAGCCTCTTTCTTTACTCCTCACTAAGCTATTTACAGTAGTGAAGGAGAAACTTCAGGAGTACTACATCACAAATTTATTTGAGAAGTGGTTTAAATCAGATGTGGACATTTAAAAACTCAAAGGAACTTCAAGAAAATAACCCGGTACATATACAGTTGCTTTTTCAATAAAAATGGACATACTTTCTTACCTTTTCATCGATTATTTGCCTAAATATTTTACTAGAAACAGTCTGATTGTACACACAAGCACTCTGGAGTTGATATTTATTAAGATGCTTAGTTTCTGACCGACAAAATCTTTGTACTTTTTGGAAAACAGGTCTTCAAACAATATTAATCTATTGGAATTCATATAAAAACGATATTTTACATGATAAAACAAAAACACTTGCTGAGGCCTTTAACTCGACATTTAGATAATATATCGACACGTATTGTCAATTAACAATAGTTATTTCAATTTATATGTCGACTCGATATATCTCAGTGATTTTGTAACAAAATAAACCACCGAGTCTTTCGTATACAAAAATTTCGTATTTGTATATTTTACTGAAATAGAGTTTAACGGTACCTAACTGTAACTAACATCAAAATTTTATGATAACATGATGAATTCAACTTTTCAATCGTCAACTTCTCTTACTTACATATTCACTTCTTGGGTTTATGTCTCAGTTGATTTGATATATGCATTTAATTAAGGACATGCTAAATGTATGAACAAGCTTTGTGATAAACTTTATGTCCTCAAGTTTTTTTAATTGACAGCTCCACTTACCTTCTACAATCAACACGCATTTATCATCGATAAATCCATTTCAAAAGACACAAATACAACAGAGTCTATAGCACATCTGTTTCATATTTGAAGTTTTACAAGAATTTTACGTTAATTCTATCCTAACAACAAAACTTTATGATAAACGTGACGACTTTAATTCAGCTCTTCTCTTGTTATTTTTTATACCCTTGCTTGAAAAGTCGGGATGTCTGTCGGTCCGTCTGTACGTCCGTCTGTTACGCTTTGGGGTACCCATCTCTTATCCGCAACTCCTCTTTTACCACTGAATGAAATTTTCTCAGAATCTTTTTTATATAGTGTCATATGATTATTTTTGATCGGACACATATTTTGGGTTTCTCATGTAAATGACCATTTTTCTTTTCTATAATATTACAGGGTACCCATTTCTTATACCCACACCCTTCTATACAACTGAATGAAACATGGAGAAAACAAATAAAACTGATGATAGTTTCACATTTTCTTTAATAAATAATGACATTGTGACCTCCTATTTTACTTCTGATCTGACACTTTTTTCTGGTTTCCCGGTGCATAACATTTACTTTGCCATTATAACGTTTTCGGAGGCGGGGGTATTAAGGGAGCTCATTGCTCATATAGTATCTTTATTTTACGAAGCAATATTCATTTTTCACCTGCTTGGGGGAGGGTTATATCTTTCAGTAAATCCGATACGCAAGAATATGATCTATTTACAAATAATTTCTAAAACATGTTAAGCCATTAAAAACAATTTGATGAAACAAATAAAGGATATCATTAGTCATTTGAAGACACAATTTTGCAAGTTTCCTGGTCAACATATTGATCTTCAGCAGATACACAGTAAAATATATAATTATATAAAGTCAAATGCTGGCTGACGTTTTCATATATAAAAATTGTTAATGCATTTTTATACACTGAATTTTCAAACTTTTCCCATTCTTTCCCTCATCACGAATAGGATCACATCCATGTAAACACTCTATGGCACCTGATCCCACCTCTGATGTTTTAAAGTTTATTGTATGCCTTGTTCCCAATTTGTGTCGTTTAATTGGACTGTGATCTTAAAATCTGTTCGTTTTCTACATATTTTAATTTGCATATTGCCAAAAGTCAACATAAAAGTTCTGTGTTCTATTTAAAGAGTTATTTTTACCATTTCTTACCTGAACATAGTATTACTGCTTGTCTTTTTACATTATAACTGTCACTTTTTAAGAGACATTTTCATTTGAATTCGCCTAATTCATCCATTTGCAACGAGCGAAAAGAAATCTAAGACGAAAACTTGCTTGAATGTAGTATGAAGTAATATATGATCTTTTCTTCTGTCATATTTTACTACCGAAAAATAAGATCCACGTTTGTCTCAGAAGCAATGTACCTTTAGAGAAGGCGTTTATGAACACATTTCTAGCTAATTTTAACAAATTTCCATGTGATTTTACACTCAGAGGGATGCAAACACTAAAAGTTTGATAAAAATCAATCAAAAATCGTCTTAATTTTTATTTTTTAAATTGCAACACGTTCAGGGAAATAACATTAAAATTTAAACACCTACTGTCAAAACTGCTATTTTAAACAAAAACAAGAATTGTGGTCACTGATGAAGATATAGTTTTCAAAATGATGTTCCCACGGTACAATATGGTTGTACTATGTGAAATATCATTAAGAGTAGCATGGAGACCGGTGCTTCCAAAACCATCTTTTTGTGTACGTACTCTCACCCACCAGGAACATTTTAATGCTCTGGTCAGCCCTTGATTGTAAACTTTGTCAAGTAGACGTACTCTGTGAGACAAGTATTCATTCATCGAACCCCAGGGATCTCGGCACATGCTGTCCGAACTCTTTATCTGTTTTTAACATTGTGTTTAATATACTAGTAAGTAAGGATCATAAACTCTATTTATTTCTTTTTTTATGGTGTTTAAATAATTAGGACCAGATACATCTACTTCTCTCTGAGGATGTGTATCCATTTTATTTTTGCACCTATTTTTTCGTATATAGCGCGGAAGCGTCTTTCTTTCTTGCTTACAGTGGCCAAAATATAAGGGTCAGTCCTAAAGGATGCCATCCTTGAGAAATATTTGTTGATGGTAATAATTAGTCTGGGAATACTTCTATGTTTTGGTGGACTAAGTTAATGACTCTGATAGAATAGGTAAAGAGTCTCGCGTCTGAATACAACTAATTGTGTAGTAAGTGGGTTTACCTCGGGGTATTTTCACGGTCTCGGCCAAGTCTCGTGAGAGTTCTGGACGTTGTTGGCATTTTTACTTTATTCACCGCTGTAAAATTACACCTTATATTAGATAAAACGGATAATGTCAGAAATCGATACGTATTGTTTAAGTGTATTGTCAAATCTGGGCGATAACTAAAGAATCCGGCAGTAAACCAAAATGGTCAATAGAGACCTTCGACTAAACACCGGAACATCACGTCGTGTTTTGTGACCATTACATTCTCGTTATTAATCTTCTCAATCAGAGCAATATCGGCAAACATTTTCTGAGGTGTTTTATATTTTTTATAACGCTTCGATGAAATGATAGCGTCTTGTGCCTGATTTATAGTCGTGTTTGAATGGGATTCTTGATTTCAATAGTAGGTCTCCTGCGATGAAGCGATATGATGTGTTTGTGTTTAACTGAATAAGAAATTTCTTCAGAGTAGTTTTATCTGACAAATCGCAATTTGAAATGTTACACATGTTGGATCTATGAAGGGGGGTTTGTTTATGGTGGTGATAAGTATTAAATGATCAAGCAAAGCAAAAAAAAGCACATCTAAATTTGAAATGAACATCAGATATTTCGTCACCTCCTAATGGATATTGATTGTGAGTTTGAGACTCATTTCTCGAGCATACTGATGCATACGATATATATGACAGAAGTCTTGACATGACAAACACAGCTCACTCCTTTTTTGATTTTTTTTTTTTTGCACAAAATAAACTCTTAATACACCCCCCTCTCCCCTCCTACCGCACACGTTCACTCCTCATCAGTTTCTTCCTCCGAAAAATAGCAATTTAAAGTCAATTCTTTGTGCCTTATACTTAGTGACTTTTTGACCTATCAAGAATTTCCAATATTTAAATAAAAAAAAGCTATTATAACAGAAGGATTTAAACAAACGATTGATATTAGTTTTTTTTTTTCCATTTGAGATAGAGTTCGATTTTGTAACAATCTAAATGCTATGCAGTTTTAACTACTTTGGGTAAACATAATTATGTTGAGCACATTTAAAGCTGACATATCTATAATAAATATCATTCTATTGACACACATGCTAATAATTTAATTTAAGGGGGGGGGGGGCGACTGTGGTTACCATTGCGCAATATATCATAGTAAAATGAAGCGTATTTACTGTTTTAAAGCAACTTTTTTCACTTAGTTAATAAAACTAAACAAAAATAAGAAATAACGGGTCGTGTTGGCAACGAGTACCCAGTTAACCGTCGAATGATGCGAGTATCGGTTAATAAAACTGCTATTCGGTTACTCGGATAAAAATGCATCTTATTTCATAAATAATTAAAAAATAAAATGTTAATTTGTTTATAAGCCTATTCGTAAATATTTTTCTAATTTTCTTTACCGTTAGACTTAATGATCAAGTGTTTCACTATTACGATCGATTTGTTTTGATTGCTTTTCACAGTTAATTGATATCTTTGATCGTCAGCAGGTTATACAAGTTTTGAAGACCCGAATTATGATTTCCTCATTAAAAAAATTAACAAGATGCCGCCAAAGACATATATATAGCTTGGAAGTTTTTATTAAGAACTGCTGATTCGATACCTGTAAAATGTAAATTTGAATTGGAGTTACCGTGTACAGCTGTGACTTCAAAATTCTAAGCAATTATTCTCCTTGATCATTACGTATATCGGGGGTCAAAAATTAAAAGGAACATTGAATATCTAATTTTCTTCCGTTGATTTAATTATTTTTTTTTAACTATAATTACATATATATCAAAATTCTTTCTTTTTCGTGCTTGTGTATCTTTAATTAAGTTTATAAGTAAAGATCATTCACATACATCTGTGTTTTATTATTACCGATGAGCAAAGGATGAGATAAATGATATATATGAATATGAATAAATCATCCGAGTAACCGGGTACTCGATCGCAAGATTGAGCGAGTAACTGGTTACTAAAAATCGTCCGATTTGCCAACACTAATAACGGGTCGAAAAAATTTATTATAATTCTAAATAACTGAATTTTAAAACGATTTTTAAACTGACAGGTAGATTGGTGTGGTAATAGTGTGTTTTTGACGTTAGGTAACGTGGCGCTCTCAAAGATGGGGTAATAAAAATGTTATAAAATAAAAAAAATACACAGATGTTCTTGAATGTTAAAACATAGGAATTTGATAATTGATGATCATATTTATAATTTTTTGAATAAATCCTTTGTATGCGTCATATTTTGTAGTACATGTACTCTATAAAAACAAGGAAATTCGTAATTTTTTTGGCATTTTGAGATGTCCCCTCTGGAAACAGGGCGGTAGAATTTTGTGGTTCTTACATATAATGTACAATATAGTATTACCCATCATATATTATGGTTTGAGCAAAAAGTATATTGTAGTATTTGTATAATTTGCTATAAAGTGCGAAAAATTGGCACTTTCCCATATATCCCTACAGTAAATATACCTGAGACGGTCCCTTAAGAATACCGGGCGGTAGATTTTCCCCAAACTTTGCATGTAAACTTAAGTTAATGTAAGTTATATATGATATAAAAATGAATAGTTTCGCTATTGTAGTTTTCACACAATAAAACTCAAGTCGGCCCCCTTAAATGACATTTAAAATATGAAATAAAATTTGCGTGATCAAAATGAATAAACTTTCTTCTCTTTTCTAAACTTGCAATATATATATGAACAGTTTTTAAGCATAGGATGAGTTTCTTGAACTTATAAGATGTGTAATTTATGATGGACTTTCTTTTTGGGCCTCGGACAAAATGAGATAGATCCCCAATTTTCTAAAAGTAATTCATCTCTCTCTTGCTAATTTGGCTCTATTGTGAAAAAATTAAGAGAACAAATTCACAACTGTCCTTCTCCAGTGGTGCCTTTCTTGAGAGCGAATCAATGAGAACCCGTGTAGCTGTCTTGACGAGAACAAGTTTTATGATGGCGGAATGATGTTCCAACACCATATCGGACATTAATTGGAAAGCGAATCGGATCTAGACCATCTTGGTTCTGTTATTAGTAATTTGTGTTTTCCGTTTATGTACAGTACCCTAGAGACAAGAAGAAAAGCGCCATCTACGCTAAGTCCAAGCAGAAGAAAGGGAAAAATGACTAATCACCCGTAAGAGGGTTCACGAGTAAGTCCTTACCATGTGGAATCCCTCGGGGTCTTGTAATTATCCATCATTGCTGAGTTGATACGCGGTATATATTAAGTTTGTCTATAAGATACAGTATTATGACAAAGCCGTCATTTGATTTCATATTTATTCACTTTTACTGATCATGCTAATAGATTGTATCTGTATATTTCTTTATCATTAGAGCATCTCACCATCACGCTACTAGTACGTTCTTGTAATGCTAAATAAATTGTTGAGAGGCTAATAAAATTTCCTTTAGACAGACCAGCTGATGTTTCAAATCATATGACAAGCAGTAAAGCAAATCTAGTTATATTTTACTCACGTACACTACTTATTGTGCGTCCATGTAAAAATGTACTTATAAACCATAAATACATGCATCAAATCGGAGATGTCACGCTTCAGTATTAAAAGGAATAATACAAAACCATAAGGTCAGAGAGATTACAGTGTAAAAGCATCGTAAAACACTGTTGCAGTGTCTAGACCTTAAAGATAAAATGTGTAAACGTTTTGAATCATTTATAACTTAATTAAATGACTTTGATTACAAGATTTCGGATGGAAACTGCCCATCATAGTCGTAAACTTTAAAATATTTTCAGTTTCTTCTCTGAAACGGTTGAACCAATTTCAACCAATTCCGGTATGAAGCAAGTAATGGCTAAGGGAAAAAAAGAAATGAATTTCTTTGTCCCGTCTGCATTTAGCATGAGAGATGGGGTCAAAACCATAAAATTAATGGAATCTGTAAAAAAAAAAATTCTTCATTCCAGGACATTAAAAAGTCGAACTTTTTGACATTGTTATGGTAATAATCATTAAGCCCTTAACTTACCATAATTTTTTATATTTATGGTTTCATGATCAGGGCTCGGTATCTAGGTGGGGCTCTAAGGATCATGTACTAGTAAATGTAATGAAAATGCGCTATGCAACCCTTTCCCACGATACTGTAAATCACTTTTTATTCGCTAGAACTTTATTTTCGCGTAATTACGCGAGACAGTGTGCTCGCGAAAATTAAATTCTCGCGTATAAAAGTATTCCTTAAGATTATATAGAACAATAACCACTATTCGTGAAAATTTTGTCTCGCTAATCAAGAGTCAATGACTATCTCGCGAAAATAAGGTGTCGCGAAAATTTAGTGATCTACAGTACATTAAAGTCCAGGCTTACTTGACATCATTGACAGCTGCTTTTTCAATAAAAATGGAACTCGTAAATTTACTTACCTTGTCATTTGTTATTTTCAAAATTGTTTTGTTAAAAAGGCATTTTTGATTGTACACACAAGAACTCTGAAGTTGCGTCCCGCTATTAACAGACCTATTATTGTATTCATATGAAGCAGAATGCGCTCAAAATCTTATACATGAAAAGATGAAAAACACTACCTGTGGGCTTCAACTCTACATTTAGATACCGTGGATCACTTATTTTTTGGCGACACCTTATTTTCCCGACACAGTCAATGCTCTTTATACGCGAGACTTTTTTTTAAGGATTTGTGGTTATTAATCCAAAAGAATGCTATTTTTTATTCGAAAATTGAGTTTTTTGCGATCACATTGTATTGCGTAATTGCGCGAAAATAAAGCTCTCGCGAATGAAAAATAATTAACAGTAAAATGTGGACAACATTGTTATTTAACAAAAGCTATTTCAATTTATACGTCGACATAATATGTCCCGGTGAGCGTGAAATCAAAGATACCCCATAGTCTGGTACATCTATTCAGTATTTGGACATATGTTTGAAAAAAAAGACGTTAACGGTAATCTAACAACCCAGATTTATGATAAAAGTGATGACTTTAATGTATTAATTGACAATTCCCTTACTTATGCAACAATACGAGGGTTCCCTGCAAAATTTTGGAAAGTTGTCTAGATAAAATATATAGAAATAACGAACAGAATTCAAGTTTAAATGTCCTTTAAACAATACATAATAGGAGAATAAAAAACACAGACCTCCAAAACATCAGAGTTGGGATCAGGTGCCATTGAAGTGTGAGGATCTTCTGCTGACCGGTCACATCTGCCGTGTGCTCCTTGTCAGGATCGGGAAATAACGGAAAAAAACCGTTGTAAATAATGGACTAACAATAAATATGAAAATCTTCAGTCAGCATTTGACTCATTGATAAATTGTATTTGCTGACAAGGTCATTGTATCGACCTTAGAACTTACGAAATGGTGACTTTAAATGAGACTGCTGATATTCTTGTTTCATTAACTTGTCAATAATTTACATTCTCTTAGAAATTGTATATACGTAGAGCATACGAGATATATAAACTCCGTATGCAGGTGATGAAGGTATAATTGCTGCATAAGTAAGGGAAGTTGACGATTTAAAGACATCACATTTATCATAGAACTTATTTGTTAGATTACCATTAACGTCTTTTTCTAGTATGAAATATATAAAAATATCCATATATGAAACAGATGTTTCAGAATTTGTGGTATCTTTTGTCTCCGACATAAGTATGGAAAAAACGATTGTTAATAGACAATACGTCGTCGATATATCTAAATGTCGAGTAGAGGGTAACAGCAAATGTTTTTATTTTCTTACGATGTATAAGATTCTGGACAAATTTGCTTTATATGAATTAAAAAATAGGTCTGCCAATAACGGTGTTCAATTGGTAGCAATGGGAATTCCAGAAGATTGTGGAAAGACCTGGTCTCCAAAACCACATAGACATTATCAATCAGAAACGCAAGAATGTTTTTGATTTCATCTTCAGAGTACTTTTGTGTATAATCAGAGTGTTTTCTTTAACAAAATAATTTAACAAATGACCGATGACAAGCTAAGTAAATTTACGAGTTCCATTTTTATTGATAAAACAGCTGTCAATGATATCGAAAATCCTGGACTTAAGTTTATCGTGGGGATTGATTGTGTATAAAGTTGCAAAGTCGAAAGTTTTTAAGCTGCTGATTTTTGATAAAGTCTTGTGACTTCAAATTTTGCAAATGTTCCTTAAAATATTTAAGTATCCACATCTGATTTACACCACTCATCGAATATATTGTTTGACATGTACAGTACTCTTGAAGTTTCTCCTTCACTATTGTTAATATCATAGTGAGGGGCAAAAGAGAGACTTGGTTGAACATTAATCGGAGCCCGATTTGTATCTTTGTAAGGATTTTTGTGAAGTTTCGAAAGCCAATATAGATAT
The DNA here is from genome assembly GCF_032062105.1 of Saccostrea cuccullata. NCBI lineage: Eukaryota > Metazoa > Mollusca > Bivalvia > Ostreida > Ostreidae > Saccostrea > Saccostrea cuccullata. Next base: position 214,238 of record NW_026928612.1, on the reverse strand, counting down.
GGTAATTCAAATTAACTTTGGTTGTTTGAGATATTAAAAATATTCATAACTGACATATAATTTTGATGAATTTCTTCCTTCGAAAGGGAACGTTCTGTGAATATAAATTGGATTACACTTGTAAAATTAAATCCATGTTCTTCTAAAATGCATTGAGCTTTACAAACGAAAACAGCTTTACAAACGAAAACAATGTTGCTATCTGCTTTGTCAACGGGAACCAGTACGTACTGATCATGTAATCTCTATGTAATAGGCACTAAAAATACGTATACAGCAAAGGTTCCAGACATAGATTTAAATAATAGCATCATTTATTTATTTTTTTCGAAAATTTTATGAATTCATCTACCCTCATTGAGAACGAAGAGAAAACAGGTAGAAAGCCCCTAAACCCATTTGAAAATCTTTCCATTGACAGTATGAATAGAAATGAATAATTTTCAAAGTACTGTGCTCCATGATATAAGGACATTTTTGAGAGAAGTTATTCCCATTCAGATTTTTTATTTGCTAAATACGATATAAATTTTGTGTAAATGTGTTTCTTACAATTGACCGTTTTGGTGAGGTTCAATAATATCCTTTTGCATCAATATATTACAAGGGTATGACTAAAAAATACCCCCAAGAACTTAAAGTATGATTATTATATGAACATATTTTCCTGATGATTCAAATTAACCTGAACATTATATAGGGTTCTGTCACTGACAATGACAGCACTAAGAAATGAACAGTTTAAAGTTTTGGTGGATTTTAAATTAGAAGTTTTTTTTAAATACGTCTATACAAACCATTGATTTGTTTTATTTTGTAGGAATTGCAACTGAAGGTTCCAGAATGCAGAAAAAATTGAATTTTATCATTGCTGATTACCTGACACATTATTTAATATACAGTATTTATAAATAAATTTTTTTCAGCATTTTACAGAAGTCCTCAGAAATTTTTTCACCAACATCTATTTTCATTTTACATCTTATAATTAGGTTTGCCCCTTTTAAATTATAATCATTTCTATTAATATTTTAGGAGGTTGCCTACAGGATGCTACCATTCCATATGATCTGGAAGGTTTGCGCATGCGAAAGCATCACAATCACAAAAGGCGAAAACGTACTCCAAAATCTGCGAAAAATTAAAGCCTTGATCACAAATTATATTTTTTTAACTTTATAAAGACCGATGTTTGAGCTATCAATATTGAAATCTACGATCATTTTGTTGTGTAATTAGATTTAGTTCTCGCCTTTAGTGTCTTGTGGTTTGGCACTTGTCATTCGTCTCTCATTCTCAAGCAAATGCTCTGCGACTTTCTGCGCGAGTAAATGTTCATTAGCTGGCATCTATAGGGCAAGCAGCATGAACGACGCACTGAGCCACCAGGAACACAGCACCACTTATAGAATTATAGAACTCTATATATTGATATAAGCACTCGTAGGTTTCAACGATGACACTTCTGGATGGCACTTTTTATTCACACTCTAGATAATACACATTATATCTCTTTTAAACACAGGTATTCTGGTAAAGCGGTTATTCTTTGTCGGAGGGTGGTCTTCCGACTGTTCAGGTTTCAATTCTAGTTTTAATTTTAATTACTCTGTCAAGTATTACATTGTGTCCAATATGTTCTAATCTTCATATGTCTTTCGCAAATTGTTGTTTCATATTGGAATTGCACGCTCTCAAAAGCCAACAGACATCAAAAAACAATATATATTTTTATCAGAAATTTTAATTTTTTTTTTAAATCAGATTAAAAATCTGCGTTTTAGCATTTGTTTGGCTATAGCAATATACATAAGAAAATGAGGCAAAGTCTGACATTTTATTTGTTTCGTTCTTGAAGAAAAGAAAAATTAACTATTCATTACTAACAATTAAACTTTATATTATACGAATAATATTACAATTTTGCTCTTCACTGAAGAATGATAATCGTAAATTAATGATTTTTTTTCTTCAAAAATATTGTTTTCATATTTGTAAATGATGAAACATGTATTCCTTCGTATATTGTTACACCACCATCTTAAAGTAGAACACAAACACTTCTAGCTTTTGTTACTTTTTTTTTTCAAGACTTTTCACTTAGAAACAGTAATTAAGTCATCTTGTCTGCAATTTCATGGATACGTAGGCCAATTTTGCCTTCAAGAAATGAAAACAATTATTTGGAGACGAAATGAAAACAGACGGTAGTCGTAATTGTGTAGGACTTGTCTAAATTGTTTATTCTAGAAATCAATAAATTGTATCCCAAGGTATCCAAAAACTATTTCCTCTCCCCATTTCTGCCAGTTAACCGGCTTTTCCACGCAATCTTGTCATGGCCAGGGAAATCTAAAATTCAGATTCACTAAAACGTATTTGGGACCTCGTTCTTGTGTCTCATGCTCACACTTACCGTACAACTATTGGTCACGACATCGTCACTTTTATACCGTAAACCGTTGATCACGACATGGGGCTTCCGGTGATTCATGGTTGCCTTTTTTTTTTATAAACAAGGGATAAGGGATGTTTATTTTAGTGGGCCAAAATATTTTGAGTATATGAAAGAGAGAGAGAGATCACCTAAAATTTATTTTTATGACATTTTTAAAATTTCATTATGTTAAAAATGAACGACAAAGGTTAAATATGTCTGTGTACATCCGAAAGTGCACATACTTTCAAAACATATTTTGGAATGTTTCAATAAATAAAAAAAATCTTCCTATCAATACTTCATAGCTAGTCTTATATTTTTTGATTTACACTCTTGAGCTCTCATCATAATTTTTTTTATATTTCTTTGAATATTCTTTGATATTACGATGACGTAAAAATGATACTCCTTACCAAAAAATGCAAAAGATTCTACCAAATGTTATATTATATAATTAAGTCTGAATGTCATTTATTCTTATCAAAATTAAACTTTACTAGCCAGATTCGTTTGTCTGTATGTCTGATGAAAGTCTCGAGGGACGTCAAAACTTTCTCTCCCGCCACCTCGTGTGTCGTGTTAGGATGATAAAAAGGCCCCTTATGTCTTTAGAGAAAAAGATGCACTGAACGACAACACGTTTGTGACACAAAAGATAACGTGATGAAGCTTCTTGTCTTAAAGGAAAATTGAAATTACATGTAAATCCATTAACCCCGCTCTGTGAATTCGATTATCGTCAAATATACGGCTAGGTTGCAGCAGTAAATAGCTTTGCAACTGATTTGCTGATGGTGTAAGGGGCCCGCGTAATAAAAACTGGCAAGATATTCTTTTTCCCTTGAAAATCATAAGATCCTCCAAAAATCGATGGTTGTAAGCAGTTTTATGACAAAGAAGGCGATTTTATCTCTTTCTGAATGCGTCCAGAATATTTTTACGGTATTTTATTTTGGTAGATTGTTTTCCCTATGATGGATTCTTCCTCTGTGTTCTGGTTGCAATAATATCTAATTATCACAATTTTCATATGTGTTTTTCTTTTTTTCGAAAAACTATTTATATTTTAAAAACTGACATTTTATCCTCTCCATTCTGCGTCGCCAGTATATAGGGTTCCGGCCAAAGCTGGCTCACCAGGTTACTACTACCACAGGTTTATCTTCACCATATTGTATTCTATAAGTGTATTTTTTTTTTACTTTCAGAAATATTACTTAGTTGGATATACATGCATGTTACAAAAAAGAGATAGAATTTCATTTTGATATAATTATATGTAATTTGTTTATCAGCAATTCTTTTTTAAGTATAGCTAACACATGTGCTATTAGTTTAATTACATTTAAGGGGGCCGACTATAGTTTCCATTGCGCAATATTTCGTGCATCATAGTAAAATGAAGCGTATTTACTGTTTTAATGCAATTTTTTTCGCTTAATCATTAACATTAAACAAAATTAAGAAATTATAGGTATAAAGATGTAATTACAATTTGATATAACTGATTTTTTAACCGATATTGCAATTGATAGGTAGGTTGACGTCGTTGCAGTGTGTTTTTGACGTTATGGTAATCTGTAGCTCTTAAAGAAAGGGGTAATAAAAATATTATTAAAGAAAAAGTAATGAACATACGCTCTTGAAATTTAAAACATAGAAATTTGAGAATATCTCTAATATTTGTATTATGTTTTCAAATGAATCCATTGTGTACGTCATATTTTGTGAAAGTCTATAAAAATAGTAAAAATTGCTAATTTTTTGCATTTTGAGATGCCCCCTCTGGTAACAGGACGGTAGAATTTTGTGTTTCTTACATATATTGTATCATATAGTATTACTCATCAAATATTATAGTTTGAACAAAATGTCTATTGTAGTATTTGTATAATTTGCTTTAAAGTGCTAAAAATTAGCATTTTCCTATATAATCCTATAGTAAATCTACCTGTATTTTGAGATGGTCCCTCAAAAATACCTGGACGGTATATTTCCCCCAAACTTTGCATGTACACTGAAATTAATGTAAGTTATATATGGTATAAAAATGAAGAGTTTCGCTATTGTAGTTTTCAAACAATAAAACTATAGTCGGCCCCCTTAAATATAACTTATGAAACATATTCACTTGATGATATTGTACTGGGATTAACATCATATGATATACTGTATGTTTACCTGCTTTACGATATACCCGGGTATGTACAGCCACATGGGGTACATGCACGTATTTTATTATTAATGAATAGTAGCATGATTGTTGCTTTGTGAGATTTTATTTTCATGAGCAGCTTCAAAGTTTACTTAATAAGACGACAATATTCATATACATTTTGAGATTATATATTTCATGGTCAATCTCCCTATTACCCAGTGTCCTTGCATGCTTTCCTGTTTACATAATAAAATGTTTTCCCTCTTTTCTGTAGACATTTTCGCTCTGGAGCCGAGTTTTGACGTCCCAGTTATCAACATTACAGTCGTGGTGGGTAAAACCGCCATATTGCCATGTTCGGTTGAGTTTCTTGGAGAACATAAGGTACTTTATACTTAAGATGGTTGCAGAAAGGTCAAATCTTGAACATCATTGATGAGAAATGTTGAAAGTGTATGTCTTATTCCTTTAATATGTCTTATTTGCATAATTTACAGCCGAAATACTATAATAAGCATTTTCCTGATGTGATTATTGTAATTAACATTACTTTTTGTAGGTCGTTTGGACGGATGAATTTTCAACATTATTGACTTTTGACATAAACCGAATCATTGATGACGATAGAATTGGAATCGATAGACCTTATACCAGAGATTGGAATTTATTAATTCGCGACGTCAAAGTTAAAGATAGAGGGCGCTATATATGTCAAATCAACACCCATCCAATCAAAACTAAGCCAGTGGAACTCAATGTTTTAGGTAAGTTTTATATTCTGATTTTAGGCAGTGCATGCTTCCTCGTTTTGTTCCATGTTGGAGTCTTACAAAAGAAGGGCAATAAACGATCACTATTATATGCATGATACGGAAGCCCAAATATTACTTTAATTTCTGTTTGATTGATAAAATGGGTGGAATATACCACTTATCACGACATTAGTTGAGGCAGCATGACTGCTACAACCAGTTAGGTTGTAGTTGTCACCTACGTGTAAGGCGGCCAGTTGTTGACACAGAAACATATACTTAAAAGAAAATTTGCTTTGAAAAAACGATCGGCAGATGTGATTTTAGGTTAATTTATTTTAAGCTTTGTGACCATGTTCGTGATGTAGACATTCGCCGTAGTGCACCGCCTCCAGAGTTAGCCCTTCATGATGATGTTTGCACTCAGCTTTGGCAAATTCACAGCTGAAAAAAGCAAAACAAAGAATATGCAAAGAATGCATATGGTCATCTTTAAAAATTGTTCAAAATTGTACTTAACCAAAATTAATCTTTCCCTTAAAAATGCTGCTGTCTAATAGACTTTAACCCGTTGTGCTTATTTGAGTGACTCGCCTGTTTTGATACGTGTCTGACTATTTGGTGTAGTTAATAAAAATGACACACTTGTGGTATCTTTAATGTTACTACTTAATGGTGTAACCCAACCGTTACCAACTGCTTTCGTCAACTAAACTTCAACCAATAGCTGTGGTCTTTTGATTTTTACTACCTGCGATGAAAACTTGACAGCAAACCACTGTAGTAACTTTACTGTGATCACTTCTTGTGGTAACGTGACTGATGCCATCTACTTAGGTAGCTTGACAAGTATCACCTTTTGTACTAACTTGACTTTGATCATTTGTTATAACATGATTGCTTTATATGCCAGGTGTAATTGTCACCTGTAACAGGTGTTTTACAACATTTGATACTTTTTATTGTCTCACCTGAATGGGAATTGTAATCCCTTGGTCAATTGTTGTTGCCACACCTGTAGCAGGTACTGTCCTCAATTTGTTACCTGGTTTTTTTGCTTCACCTGATTCATTTCCACCTGTAGTCTCACCTGTGATACAGTGCTGTATGTGTGATGATCAGAGATCAGGTGCTATATTTGTTACCTGTTATTGTTTCACCTATCTTGTTACCTTTGAAAGGTGTTCGATGTTGCCTCACCTGTTGTGATAAGTGTGATGATTTGAGGCACACACTACCATTGTTGTAAAGGTGCTACAGTCCGTGTGTTCGATCTCATGACATAGTTGAGAGTGTTCGAGGGGGTCAGGGGTGTGATGGTCATGCTCATGGGGGGCTGCACTTATTCCTAAATATAGAATAAGATAGTTGGTGTATCAAGATCTATCTGAGTCACATAAAATTTTTAAAAAAATTAATGTCATCAGTGACCAATGACCTTTTTTTATGAAGAGACTTAATGTTTTAAGTTTTTAAGGTACAATTTTTGGTAATTATAAGATTTCTTTTTTTAAAAAAAGGTAATACATGAAATCTGTAAAGAACGAATACTGGTCCTCAGTATAGCTATATTTAATGGTGCTAGATTATATTGTTCTAAGTCTCACAAATTGGAATGAACGCATACTAGTATCTTTAATTACTTCCAGTTATTTGCAGACCTATTGTTGTATTCAGAAACTTCTACACAAGAAGAAAAAACACATGCTGTGGTCTTCAATTCGACAGTTAGATATATCGACGTAGTATTATCAATTAACATTTGTTACTTCCATTCATGTATGCGAGTCGATTAATTAAAGACGCCATAGTCTGACACATTTGTTTCATTTTTGAATGCTTTACTAGAAAAATAAGTTTGTGGTGACCTAACAACAAAACAGGGGGAGGGCTTAAATAGGCTTTGCCTGCTGCCTAATCCCATTCACTCTTATTTGTGAATAAAATTCCGTATAAATAAAAACAACAAAATTGTTTGATTAACGTGATGACTTGTTTTTTTTTTATCGGTAACACTTTTCTTACTTATTAGCAATTAACCCCTTTCATCTTCTGATGGGGTATATTTCTTCCAGCTGATTCGATACGAAGGAGCATGCTGTATTTAAAATCACTTTTTTAAAGAAAGCAAGCTATTGACCAACAAGTTAATGAGAATTCAATTGAAGTCAAAATTAGGTTTATATGGTCTAAACAATGACCTTTTCAGCCAATAAGATTACCATTTGTTCAAATGCTGACTGATGTATTTATATCAATTGATAGGCCATTATTTACACAATAAAAGTTTTAGAATTTTTGTGTGTTTATCCGATCATGACTTGGAGCACACAGCGAGTGTGACAAGTCGATAGGTGATGTTCACTCCTCATTAGCAGCTGATCCCTTTCTGATTTTGTTGATATCAATGTTTGCTCTGCTCCCAATCTGTATTGTTTAAATGAACTTAAAGCTTGCATATTGTTCGTTATCTCCATGCATTTATATTTTTAATTGAAAAAAATATTCAAATTCACTCTTGATATTAAATCAAACTGGAGATACTGTGAGCAATGAGCTCACTAAATGAAACCCCCGCATCCCATCTAGTCATAGTGGCAAAGTTCATGGCTTGCTCCGGATGACCCGAAATAAATGTCAGATCAAAAGTAAAATAGGAGGTGCACAGTGGCAATATGTAATAAAGAGTCTGAAAGTACCATTAAATTTTATTCATTATAGGGATCGAGAGTTTGTGGATAAGAGATAAGGGCACCCTTCAAATTATAGAAGAAATGGACGTGTCCATGTTATGCTCTTGGAAACGCAATATATGTGTCCGATCAAAAATTAAAATTAGAATTCACAATGGCACCACTGTAACAAAGATTCTGTGACAGTCTCATTAAATTTCACTCAGTGGAAAAGAGGAGTTGTAGATAAGAGATTGGTATCCCAAAGCATAACAGACGGACGGACGTACAGCTAGACGGAAGGACATCTCGATCACTATATATATCCTTCCACTTTTCAAACGGGGGAATAATGAACATTTCTATGAGATCTCAGGCCAGTAGTCTTGAGGAGTATGTTGGATCAAGGGTAATACCACATTTTAACCTGATAGTGACGAATAGTAACTTATTAGTGGAAGCTGTTCTAGAAATTTATGAAATGTTGAATCTTACCTATAATGAGAACGGCAAGCAAGAAAAACTTAATCATGGCTGAAGTCCACAAAGTTCTCTGGAGAAAAGATAAGGATGAGGTCTTGTTTATCATGATAACACCTTGACCTCTCGAATTACCTCACAAACTTGATGTGAAACTTACAGGATGTTTGCGAAGGAGTGATTCAAGATATATTATTATTATTATTTATTTTTAATGACCCCAAATTGGACAACTCTTAAGAGGTTATCCCCGTGATCAGTCAGTTGTTTGTGATCAATACAAAAAAAGTAACTTTTCAATCGTCAACTTCCCTTATTTATGCAGAAATATACCTTCATTATAGATCTGCATAATGGGGTTTATATCTCTTCTCTAGAGCATGCTCTACGTATGAACAATTTTTAAACGAGGTCATTTATTGATAAACATGTTGCTAAACAAGAATACCAATGGTCTCGTTTTAAGTCGTCAATTTTAAGTTCTTTGGTCGATACAATCGTCAATGACCTTGTCAGCAAATATAATATATCACTAAGTCAAGTACTGAGAAATATTTTTCATACTAAATTTTAAAGTTTCATATATAAACTAAATGGTCGACGGATTTTCCCGTTATTTCCCGATCATGACAAGGAGCACATGGCGGGTGTGACCGGTCGGCAGGGAATGTTCATTCCTCCACACCACCTGATCCCATTTCTGATATTTTGGAGGTCCATGTTTGCTCTGCTCCTATTTTGTATTGTTTAATAGACTTTTGAGATCGAATACTGTTCATTATCTCTATATTTTTCATCCATAATGTAATTCGTCTGAGTTTGATATTTATTTATATTTTACAAATGATAAAAAATATATAGAGATCATTGTCAAAAGACCATTTATGCAATACTTAAAAGAGGCCAACACGGACCTCTGATAACAAAGGTGAGATCGGGCCAGGGGGCCATAAAAATCAGATGAGCTCACTTTTGTTCTCAGTCTCAATTTCACCAAAGGAGTTAATATATAGTGAAAAAGTGAGACGGAGATCAAAATTGAGCTCGTCTACGTTTTATGGCCCCCAGGCCTGGTACCACGAGGGAGTAATTACCCAGTCAATCGATCAACTACCATGTGCTCCATGTCAAAACAGGAACAAAGCAAACACGGATCTCCAAAACATCAGAGGTGGGATCAGGTGCCATGGAGGAGTGAGCATCCTCTGCCGACAGGTCACACCCGTTGTGTGCTCCTTGTTATTTTGGGAAATAACGGAAAAAAATTGTCGTCAATTCAATGTTTAAATAATGGACTAACAATAAGTATGAAAAACGTCAGTCAGCATTTGACTCAATGACAAAATGTATTTGCTGACAAGGTCACCGTATCGCTACAGAACTTACGAAATGACGAATTTAAACGAGACTGCCTGCTATTCTTGTTTCATCGATTTGTTTGTCAATGATTTCCCTCGTTTTCTCGTTTTCAGAAATTGTTTATATGTAGACCCTGCTCTTGCGTATCGAATCAACTGAGATATATAAACGCTGTATGCAGGTGATGAAGGTATATTGCTGCATAAGTAAGGGAAGTTGACGATAGAAAAGTTAAAGTCATCACGTTTATCATAGAGCATGGTTGTTAGATTACCATTGATATCTTTTTCAAGTAAAATATCCAAGTATGAAACAGATATGTAAGATTCTGTGGTATCGTTTATCTCAAGCTCACTAGGATATATCGTATCGACATAGGAAAGCAAATTACTATTGTTAATTGACAATACGTCGTCGATACATCTAAATGTCGAGTTGTAGACCACAGCAAGTGTTTTCTTCCTTTCACGCCTAAGATTTTGCACAAATTCTGCTTCGTATAAATACAAAAATAGGTTTGCTAAAAACTGACAGGATGGAGCTCAGTTTGTTGCAGAACCTCGTCAAAAACTTCTACATGGGAAAAAAAAACTCGCAGCGGCCTTCAACGTTGATATATATCAAAGGCGTTTGATATTTAACAATAGTTATTTTCATTTCTGTATCGACTCAATATATCTCAGTGAACTAGCTTGAAATAGTCTACCACATAGAAGCCTGTTTCGTACGTTTTACTAACTTAAGACGGCAAGGGTCAACTAACAACTAAATTGTATGACCAACGAGGTGACTTTAGCTTTTTCATAATCAACGTTCCTTATTTATCTAGCATTAATCCATTTTCACCTGCATATGGTGTTAACGTCTCCTAACTTAATCGCTAACCAAGTGCTTGCTTTGATTAAGATCCATTTATTAAACCGAAGCAGGTTACTGAAGATAAGTTGATGTTACTGGGGTTTCAACAATTCGTTTAAAGTCAGCGTTTCGTAAATTTTTTGGTCGTTATAATGACCTTATTAGCAAATATAACCTATCATTGGGTCGTACTTTTGATATCTTGTTTCTTATTAAATGTTATATATATAGGCCTTTTTGTACTAAATTTGACCACACAATTTTCTGATTACCAGACAATAAGTACTTGATTCATACATAGAGCTTTCGGCGTATGTGACCGGACTACAGGTGATGCCTACTATTTCAAGGCACCTGGTCTCACCTCTGAAATTTCTGGGGGTCCATGTTTTATGCATTGTTCACTGAATTAATTGCTGTTTGTTATTCATCTTTTTCATTTGTCAGAATACAATATAACAAACATAAGACGAATTGGAATTTTACTAATGAATGAAAGAGTATTATACTAAAAAAAGTGCACTTAGTCTATACCATGCACCGTGACTGTTTGATATTTCAATAATGCAACAATCCTAAATAGATACTGTTATGGGTCAGAATTACCCGAAATGCCAGCAAAGATCAATAACACAATTTAAACTTAACAATAATTTATTTACAGTAATATATAATAAGTATATGAAACATAAAGTACAAACTTAGCAAGAATCTAAAAATACATACATCAGAGTGTCCGTTGCTGCACACAATGTCCCAGTGAAAATATATCCCAATTATATCTCAATAGTGCTTATACGACAAAGTATATCTATGCATCGAATTGACAGGGTATTTATACAGTAATATAAATCTAGAATATTCTAGAAATTGTTAAAACATGATATTACTGGAACAATCTGGATATACACAAAATTTAAGAATGTTCTAGATAAAATGACCAAACATGTTGACCACTCTGGAATGTTCAAGAAACTTAATGTTACTAATTATATACATAATGAAACAATACACATCTCACAACAATACAATGTAAAGAATCATTAACATGTTATTATGACTAAAATGAACTAGACGTTATAAGACTAATACCCCATTCATACGACGAAAATTTGCTTATGTGAGCAAATTAACACATGAGTAAATTTACACACATAAGTAAAAGTTAATTTGCTATGCGTTCAGACAAGATTTAAGTACCCTAAGTAAATCCTCAAATTGTCATTTAAAATAAAGAAATGGACCGCTTCAGACGTGTGAATTTTCACAGGAAAAGAGTATTTCCCTACTATTTGGGCATAGGACTAGCTCTTGGATGTTCCCGAATAAAGGAAAGCAGAAGGAAAGTCCGATCTACAGAGTGGTATGACAGAACCGTACTTAATGACTTTAGGGACGAAGATTGGTACGAGAATTTTCGAATGAAGAGGGAAATTTTTTTTAAATTTGTGCAAAGTTGGAAAATGCTTTGGCCCCGGCCCCAAAGACCGTAGAGGAGCCTTTGGATGTAACAAAAAAGGTAGCTATTGCCATCTACTGGTTAGCCTCATCCGCGGAATATCGGACAATTGCCAATCTTTTTGGTGTCGCAAAATCTACCGTGTATGAGTGCGTTCATCAAGTTTGTGAAGCCATTATGGAACAATTGCTTGAAGAATATGTGTGTTTTCCAGAGGGAGACAGGTTGAAGAAAGTAATCAAGGGCTATGAGGAAAAGTGGGGATTCCCAAATTGTGGTGGGGCTATTGATGGCACACACATTCCTATTATAGCTCCGAAACATTCTCATGGAGATTATTTGAACAGGAAAGGGTTCTACTCATTGATTCTCCAAGGTGTTTGCGACCATAGCTATGTCTTTACAGATATAAATATAGGTTGGCCAGGAAGGGTTCACGATGCCCGTGTTTTCGCAAATTCAGAGATTTATCTCAAAGGAGATAACGACTCCTTGTTTCCGGAATGGAGAAAGCCAGTTGGAGAAAATACTATGCCAGTCGTTCTTCTCGGCGACCCAGCATATCCTTTGAAGACTTGGCTTTTAAAGCCATATACCAACAGATCTACCCTCACCAACACCCAATTCAATTTCAACCATCGTTTGAGTAGAGCCAGAATGACCATTGAAAATTCGTTTGGCCGTTTGAAAGGAAGATGGCGTTGTCTACAGAAGAGACTTGACGTTGAAGTCGAATTCGCTTGCACCGTAATTGGAGCTTGTGTTGTATTATATAACTTTTGCGAATTTGAGAAAGAAGATTACATTTGGGATACATATTCGGACGACACTGACGATGAAGACGACGATACGCAGGATGGTGACGTAGAGGTCATTCGCTGTGCCAAAGCCTTGCGAGATGACATTGCTGCAGCTTTTGCCAATAATAACCTTTGACTGATGAAATGATGATTTACAATCATGTGACACTTTAGACACTTGTATTATGTTGTTTCACGTCTGTTGACAATTAATGTGTTTCACTTCTGATATTGATATGTAAACACAAAATGTTCTGTTTTAATAACGTTGATATGCAATGATTTGATAACTTCAATCAGAAAATTGAAATTAAAATGTATACGCACACAATACAAATGCATCTGTTTATTAATAAACAGCATGAATGAATGCAAAAAAAAAAATAACTACAACAAATGAATCATTTCTTGTAAAGATAAACTCCTTTTTTAAGGAGAAAAAATAATCAAAGCATTTACAATTCCTATACTTTAGAAAATGCATACAAATTTCAAGATTATTAATAGTTCCTATTAGAGGACATTTTCTTAAGATACTTTAAAACACTTAAAAGAGCACATGTTCCTTAACAACGAACAAAAAACAGAATTAGAAAGTAACGATTATGATCACATTCCTTGTGGTCTCCCCTCAATCTTGTAGCAGGTATCAAACCAAATGAACGTCACAAGTTATAGTAAGTAGGATCATCACAGTTATCTTCCCCAGGAGATTGGCGCTTATATTGTGGATATAGGTTTGCACCGGAAAACTGTTGACCTTGCATATTTGGTGAGGATATTTGCGATGTTCCTTGACCTCCTAATATTTGACTTCCAGTGGCAAACGATGGAGGGTTAGGTGGATAGGACTGTCTCTGGTTAAACGCTCCCATGATCATTTGCATCATGTTATACTGATGCTGTCTTTCCTCCCGCTTTTGTCTTTCCTCTGAATCCAATCTTGCTTTTTCCATATCCATTTTCTGTTTCTCCAAATCTAATTTTCGGCGCTCTAGATCAAGAAATTTGTCCTCGGCTTTTTCATTTGAGCTATTAAAGCCATCCATTACCGATGTTAAGGCCAATTCAAGTTTACTTTTACGCGCCTTTTTCCTTTCATTTTTGCCAGTTGCTTCCCTTTTTTCCTTTGTTTTACCCGAGGCCTCCTTTGCAGATCCACAGCCTTTTTCCTTCTCTTTTGATTGCGGATCGTCCACTTTATTATCTGTATCGGTAGCATCTTTTACTTCTTTGTTATCCTTTGAGTTTGTGGCCGGGCAACTTTTATCATCATCATTATCATCTCCAGACTCATCTAGTTTTTCAAGAGGACGGACACCTGCATCTATAGACTCGGATTCACTGGAATTGCTTTCATCTTCATTTTCATAACAACGCTTTTTACTCAATGTTTCAATCACTTTTACCGGCGAGGAAGCCGGCCGATTTCCAAGAATCGAATCTAGCTCGTTGAAATAATTACATGTTCTTCTTCCTTTTCCACTTTGTTTAAGTTTGGTTTTTGTCTCTCTGTACATTCTCTTAAAAGTGTGAATTCTCACCTTGCATTGTTCATGCGTTCCTTCAAAGCCTTTGTTCATCAACTCATCAGACACGGACTTGTATATAGACCCATTGTTGACTTTCGGGTTCTCCATTTGCTCCTCTATGGCTTGTTCCTCCCAAACAGATAACAAAGCCCATGTCTCTTCTTCTGTCCATGCAAATCCACGTTTTTTACACCTTTGCTTTCTAGCTGCCATGTTTACTAACTGTTATTTTTCCCGCCAAACTGTAACAACGCTAAAAATAAAGAGTGATGCAATACGCAAGACGAAATACTCACGTGAGTTAATTTGCTGCGCGTTCATACGACAAAATCTACATACGGGAGCAAATAATTTGCGACAACATATATGCAAAAGTTAATTTACACCTAGTCCTGACTAGGTGTAAATTTACTTAACTGTGCAGAATTTGCATATGAGCAAATCAGTTCATACGACCAAAATTGCACATGTAAGTAAATTTACACACGTGTAAAAAATACTTAGGTATGCAAATAGTGTCGTATGAATGGGGCTTAAGAGCAGATAATTTACAACAAATAAAACATCAAAGACGAGACATCTTTCGCCAATTTTTAAAGAAAATATGGTACCTATTGATCATGTATATATTTTCTTCAACACGTTAAAAGGATTTCAATGATTTGTGAGGAAAATTGAGCAATTAGGAATTGAAAAATCTATTAAATTCTTAGATGAAACTGACGGAATCTTTTTTCCACATTTTTCTACAATACTGTCAAACGAGGAGTGATAACTCGACACAGTTTATAGCAATATGTTGAATGTATTGGTTTTATATGTCTATAATGCACTCTAGATATATTTTGGTCAAAACTATTATTTTACTGGTAATTTTACCGTTTGAAATTAAAAAAGATTAATAATATTTGTACTCTTCTTTCTGTTTAGGTGTCTAATTCTGTATATTTGTTATTCAAATATCAGAGTACTAGTGCGTTTTAGCTTACTGAGAGGGTTTGTTACATTATTTTTTAAAGAATTAAGAAATACTATTGTGATTGCATTCATAGATATTAAAAACTACATCCATTTAATTCTGGGAATAAACACATTTTTTCATTGGTAAAATTTTGCAACACAATTCTTAAAAAAGGTTTAGATGAAATATATAGAGATAATGAACAGTATTTCAGCTCAAAAGTCCATTAAACAATAATGAATAGGAGCAGAGCAAACGCGGACCTCCAAAACATCAGAGGTGGGATCAGGTACCATGGAAGAGTGATCATCCCCTGCTGACCTTGTCATGATCGGGAAAATGAAAAATCTGTCGTCAATTCAGGGTGTAAGTAGTGGGCTAAGAATTAGTATGTAAAACGTCAATCAGCATTTGACCCAATGATAAATTGTATTTACTGACAAGGACAAGATCATTGTATCGACCATAGCCCTAACGAAATGTTGACTTTAAACGAGACTGCTGATATTCTTGTTTCATCAACTTGATTTGTCAATAATTTAGCTCGTTTTAGAAATTGTACGTACAGGTATGCAGAGCAAGCTCTTGCATATTGAATCAATTGAATAAACTCCGTATACAGGTGATGAACGTACATCTTTTTGATGTACACTTCAGAGTTCTTGTGTGTACAATCGGAATGTTTTTTTAACAAAATAACATGGCATATGACCAATGACAAGGTTCAGTTAATTTTCGAGTTCCATTTTTATTGAAAAAGCAGTTGTCCATGATATTACAAAGCCTGGACATTAATTTATTGTGGGGAATTAAAGCAAATTCATTCCTTTCTGATTTGAAACATTATATAATGGAATTATTCTTTCTCAGAATTAAACTTGTTTACATCTCTCTCATGCAGTTCCTCCACAAATTCTAAACGAAAATGAAGATGGAACAAGGAAAGAGATTTTATCAAAGGAAGGGGAAACAGTCAACGTAATCTGTAACGTCTCGGGAATTCCCGCGCCGAGCGTGAAGTGGTACAGGCGCCCTCTGGAGGAAACAGTGGGAAGTAAAAAAGAAAGTAAGCAATAAAAATCTACTATCTGAGTGATATAAATAATTTATATAGAAATGCTTATGACTGTATAAAATTTATTGCATTATGAAAACAGGCATGGCTAGTTTGATTTTTTCTTTTCTGCGTAAATCCTATGGAGGCAGGTGAGGGAAGTCATTTTAATACTTTATACAACTCACTTTTACCCTGTCAAATGTACTGTTTATTGACAGGTTTAATTACATCAGAGCTAGAACGGCGGGAAAGCGGGGAAAGAGAGCCATGCATTTACACAGCCGACAAACCAGGTAGACCCCGACCCCTGTACCGATGTTAGTCACTGACAAACTAGTGGAAGCTTTGTGTAAATGCATGGCCTCTTTACTAACCAGTTATAAACCACTGCATGCTACTAACTTATCTACTATTCTAATCTAACAGGTCATGTTGTCCACTACTACTAATGAACTCAAATTCGGACAGGGCCTTTCTCTATATAATATTCTGCATAATCAGCCCTGGGATATGATCACATGTATAAAACAACAGAATTAAATGTTCTTGATCAGCAAAACGCAACAAAATTTTTTTTTTCTTTATTAAAAACAACGTGTAAGCATTTATCAGTCATTCAAGGGTTCGATACATTCTTATCTAGGCATCACTGACCAAAGTAATGTCAACTGTTGTGATTTCTAAACTGTTCATTCTATAAATATATCGATCCATTTTACTCTCACAAAGACTCTTACATTTTTGTCCCCCGCTTTTGCGAAAGCGAGGGGACATTAAACCTCATTCGTCTGTCCGTCTGTTCGTCTGTCTGTCCGTCGGTCCGTCAGTCTGTCCGTCCGTCACAAAAACTTTAACCTTGCCCATAACTTTTGATTTAGTGGAGCTATAATTTTCATATTTCATATGTGTATTCCTTGTGATAAGACCTTTCTTTGGGTACCACCAAATTTGACCTTTTGACTTTGACCTTGGAGTTTCAACTACTTTTACTAAACAATTCCAAACTTTTACTTTGGCCATAACTTTTGAATGGTAGGTACAAGGACTTTCATATTTCACATATTTATTCTTTGTGACAAGACCTTTCAATGAATACCAACAACTTTGACCTTTTGACCTTGACCTTGGAAATTTACGTACTTATGAAAAAACTATATTCTTGACCATAATTTTTGAACGGTAAGGGCTACGGCTTTTATACTTCACATATTTTATTCTTGTAAGAAGACCTTTCATTGGATACCAAGAACTTTGAACTTTTGACCTTGACCTTGGAGTTTTAACTACTTTTTAAAAATTATAACCTTGGTCAAAACTTTTGAACGGTAGATACAAGGACTTTTATATTTCACACATGTATTCTTTGAGGCAACACCTTTCATTGGATACCAACAACTTTGACCTAAGGACCTTGACCTTGGAGATTTACGTACTTCTGAAAAAACTTTAACCTTGACCATAACTTTTAAACGGTAAGGGCTAGGGCTTTCGTACTTCACGTATGTAATCCTTGTGAGAAGACCTTTCATTGCATGCCAAGAACTTTGACCCTTTGACCTTGACCTTGGAGTTTTAACTACTTTTTAAAAACGTTAACCTTGGTCACAACTTTTGAACGGTAGAAACTAGGACTTTCATATTTTAAATATATGTATTCTTTATGGCAAGACCTTTCATGGGATACCAAAAACTTTGACCTATTGACATTGACCCTAAAAATGATATCTTGCCCACAAAGATACCGAAAGCGGGGGACCACAATTCTTTGAATTTTTATAAGGTCAATCTTAATTATAATTAAGTCATTAATTGGTATCAGTGTTAACATAAAATCTTTTTAATACCTAGAAGGAGTTACATGTTCCGCTAGTTTTAATTTGGAAATATATTATCATATTTATTATATTATTACAGAGTCGCATTGATTATTTTATCAATTGATAGTTTAATTGAAAATACACATTTTATCTAAAACGTTCGATGTTGTTTATCCCATTTTTCCTGATCAATGAGAGGAGTGAAAATGACCTCGTTAAAAGAAGAAAGTGTTATAATCAGAGCTCGATATAACCAAGTTTCACTATATTCACTTCTTTGCTGTTTATTTTTTTCTCTTAGAAATCAGATATATATCTAAACTGATTTTCTTAATTTTATTTATGTATTTGCTTTAAATATATTTGTTTATTTTTATTGATTGATTGATTGCAGGGATCGGGATGGAGGGTGAAATCCTCGTGATACATAACGTCAGTCGGTACTGTGACGGAATCTACCAGTGCGTGGCCTCCAATGATGTACCCCCGGCTGTAGAAATGGAGACAGCAGTGTTTGTAGAATGTACGTCCTTTAAAATTTGGATTGAGATTGTCTAGGATATTTATTCTTTAAAAAAATATCTGAGGCCCGTTTTACAAAAGAACTTAAGACTAAGACAAAAAACTTAAGTTGATTGTAAAATTCTGCAAAATTGATCTTTTTGTTTAAAATTGCTAGTGTAAAAATATCTTTCTATATTCCTTTTAAAAATTTTAAAACCAGTTTCACATTAATATAAAATTTAAAGTTATCAGCGGAATAAAATTTTGGTATAAATCGTAAGTTAGTGGCCAATTCTCTTTTCATGCATAATTTCTTTGGTTGGAATCCTCAAGTACATTGGTAGAATTCTTCTGATTAAAAATCCTAGAGTGTTTAACAGTAAATTTAGCTGCAGATCTGTAGCTCTCCGAAAAAAAAAATATTGATAGACCGGAGAGCTACAGTGCCACCCATTGAAAAAACTGTATATTTATTCCGCGCAAAAAAGTGCGCTCGGTTGTTGATCAATTCTTCCATATTCTTACCTAAATTGCATAAACTGGAAGATTTCAAAAAAATCCTCTTTCCTCTATCAAGTACTTTTGTAGTTGACATCTGAACGAAGCATATTGGACCAAATTATCCTTGAAACCAAAATGGCAGTATAAATAAGCGAAATGTTCGATGATTACAATATCAGGTCCAAGGGGACTATTAACAACAATTATGAGGAATGTTTTATTGTGGAAAGAGTCAAAGAATATGTTAGGAACACACGGTTAGTTATATTTTGAGATTACAGTTTAAAAACATAGAGAAATAAACCGAGAACCGAGCGCACTGTTTTGTGCGCAATAAATATACAGTTTTTTCAATGGGTGGCACTGTAGCTCTCCGGTCTATCAATATTTTTTTTTTCGGAGAGCTACAGATCTGCAGCTACAGTAAATTTAGAATCTCTTCAATTTTAAAAATCTCTTTTAATTGATTGCAGATACCATGCATTTTAATTCCTTTTTTCCCCTTTCAGTTCAGCCTGAAGTCAGTCTTATAAATAAACGTATTTCCCAAGAGAAAGGGAAAGAGACAATTCTATTATGTGAGATTACGGCCTTCCCGCAGGCTCTTTCCTACTGGATGTTCCAGGGGCGGGAAATCGCCAACTCCGAGCGACTCAAGGTGGACATTTATTCTGAAGGAAAGGCACATACAATCAAACTGAGTCTAAGAATTACTAATATATCGGACTCAGATTTCGGGGAGTACGAGTGTTTTGCTTCTAATAAGTTCGGACGGGATAGGGAGGCTATGATTTTATATGGTGAGTAAGCTACAAAGACGGGATATTGTTGACTTCAAAACCGAGAACAATCTCCTTTCCTTCAAATGACACAAAAATAACAGTTCATTTGACAATAAATTCCTTCTTACTCTTTAAAGTCCTTTAAAACCCCAATATAAAAGTTGCATCTTATATTTTTGCAAATTAGGGCCCAGTACTGTATTTTAAAATAGAACACACTAGGTACCTGATCCCATCTCTTGATTTTTTGGGGGGCCGAAATTTAGGCTCTGTGTACAGATATGTGTAATTGTTTGTAGGTTTTTATGGAGATCAATCAGTGTTCATTATTTTCACTTTTTTCATGTAAAGGAAAGCTGTGAGAGTTATCCAACGTTGCAAAGGAACCACACAAAAAATTATTAGACAATTCAGTACCTTTGTAAAACAGGAGTAGGGACATTTTTTATTCTTGCTATGAAATTGTAACGAGATGTAGATTATAGCTCGATTTCTACATGTAATAACATCGAATTTTTTTTATCATAGCTTAATTTTTTAATGTCAATTGTTTTATACATATAAGTATGTATGCATTTTTTTTTTCATTTAAAAATTTTAAACTTTGATGTTGATATATAAAGTAAAATTAGCATTATA
This sequence comes from Saccostrea cuccullata, assembly GCF_032062105.1. Taxonomy (NCBI): domain Eukaryota; kingdom Metazoa; phylum Mollusca; class Bivalvia; order Ostreida; family Ostreidae; genus Saccostrea; species Saccostrea cuccullata. Next base: position 193,467 of record NW_026928612.1, on the reverse strand, counting down.
ATTCAGTTTTTGATCAGATTTGTTTTTCATTTAGTAAAAGATCAAAAGTAAAAATATTTAGAAATCAGAAAATCAAATTTTTGGAATAAAAGTGTCAGAATCTCCTTTGTTAATTGTTATATATACTTTTTAACCATGGAATAGGATATATATTTCCTCAATTTGAAAGTAAATAACTACAATTACCCAATCCTTTTTTAAACAGAATTTCGTCCACCAAAAGCTCCTAAACCAGAAAAGCCTGTTGTAATTCAACCGACCACAAGAAGTCGCCACCATGTGGCGCCACCAGTCACTTACAGACCAACACGTGTAAAAGAAGACGTGCAGGAACCATATACAGGTAACTCGTTTATAGTCAGTATTATCATCAACTAGTGAAGGGCTTCAACGCTTCATATTAATAAGTTGATAAAGACACATCCAAGATGTCATATGCAAGATTAAGCAGTTTGCGTATTTATATTTTCCCATCAAATACACGATTTTCAAAACGATTATTTACCTCTAGATCTACATATTTACTAATACGATTTTATTTTATTTACGATAATATGTATTGACTATATTTCTTAAGTGCGTCGATTAGATTTGTTTTTGTTTTTTTTGAAACTGTTAATAATTTATTTCTGCAGGATTTGTTGGTGAATATCGACCACGAAAAAACGGATGTCAATTTCTAAATGTGAATTTAACTGTGACTTTAAAAATGATATTTTTTGTATTACTGTTGATTTCATAGCTGGTGGTTTTGTCACATGACCAAGTGTAAATGGCGCCCGAAAGAACGAGAGTTGAATGGTGTCTAAACAAATATCATTCATTTATCGTCATAATTTTTATATCTTGTGTTACAAGCATTCCATGTGATTTTGAAGTATGTTTACCTTGATGCATATGACATGTGTTCCTATAGTATACTCATTAAGTTAATCTCATCTCTAACTGTTGATTGTTAATTACATATATTATAGATTTGTGATGATTTAATCCCCATTTCTTATTCATATTCACATGAAGTGCTACTATATTTATGAAGCTTAATTTAAGTTCATATTTTTACTAAAAATCGAATGTTTCATTAAAGACTACTCATATTATTTAATAAAGTTTGTTTTTAATGGCGTCAACTTATTCTTAGAATACTTCTAAAGCTTTATATAAGAAATTCAAACACATCTGTTTCATATTTAGATATATATTTTACTTGAAAAAGACGATGATGGTAATCTAACAACCAAACTCTATACCAGGTAATATACGTGATGAGTTTAATTTTTCAATGGTCAACTTCCTCACTTATGAAGCAATATACATGTACCTTCCTTATTTGCATAAGGGTATTGCATCTCTCAGTTGATTCGATCCTCAAAGGCATGCTGAACGTATGTACAATTTCTAAAAAGAGGTGGGTTTTTGACAAATAAATTGAAACCGGAATATCAGCAGTCTCGTTTTAAGTCATCATTTCGTTAGTTCTATGGTCGATACAATGACATTGTCAGCAAATACAATTTTTCATTAAACCAAATGCTGAATGACTTTTTAAAAAACTATTAAGTCATTATATACACAATGAATTGGTAGCGGATTTTCAAGTTATTCCCCGATTATGACAAAATGTACAATACAGTATTACTAATCATATATTATAGTTTGAACAAAAAGTCTTCTTTAGTATTTGTATAATTTGCTTTAAAGTGCTAAAAATTGGCACTTTCCTATAAATCCTATAGAAATGTACATGTACAGTGTACCTGCAAGGGATGCTCACTCCTCCATGGCATCTGATCCCACCTCTAATTGTTTTGTGGTCCTCGTTTGCTCTGCTTCAGTTTTGTATTGTGAAATGGACGTTTAAGCTTGAATGCTATTCGTTGTCTCAAAATCTTTCATGCCGTCTGACATTACATGCATCAGAAAGTTTGTGCCAAATTCTTTCTTGTGTTCCCCATTTTAATGGGGCCGGCTGGGGTTTCCTTGTGTGAAAACTACAATAACGAAAGTCTTCATTTTTTATACCGTATATACACGTAACATACATTAACTTCAGTGCATATGCAAAGCTTGGGGGAAATCTACCATCCAGGTATTTTTAAGGGACCGTCTCAAAATACAGGTACACTGTACACTGTGCCAATTTTTAGCACTTTAAGGTATACCTTTACTCAGATGACTAAAAATTCCACTGATAAGAACGAAAAACCACCTATTGCACATTGTACACCTATATTTCTTGTGTTAAATTTCAATTTCAAATAACTAGGTCAATGACCTCGTTTTCATGCTAATGGCCCCTGAGTATTTCTCAGGAAATACCTCAATTTTTCACACTATGACCAATTTTTTCTTCACTCACAAAATATTACAAGCAATAAAACTATTTAAATAATGAAATATTATAGAAATTGTACAGTGTTGCTTCATATAAAGAAAGGATTTGAGTTTGGGCCAAAGCCAAAAAGATGATAATTATTACAGTCCGAATTTTCTCCTCTGTCATATTTATTATTTTTCCCCATTTTTAATCGAATATTTAACAAATCTGACTGATAAGAACTCTAAATTATTCATAGCCTCATATTACCTTTGTTGCCGTAACTCTCATGGTATTTACATTATATGGGGTCAATGATCAAATTATTGAGATATGTTGCCTGGAATGGTTTTTGTTCATATTCTTGAATTTCTTTATTTAATAGCATTCAATTATTTTAAATAATTTATGAGCTTTAAGAAATATAAAATTTGATGTCTAAAAAAAAACTTGTAACCTTTACATTGTGATTTATATTGGAAAAAATGAAAGATTTTGATAAAAATGAAAATTTACAAATTTAGTCAGAATTTCCTCTGCATCACCATACACCGACTTTTGTTCCCTTTATATTTTCTTCAAATAATAAAATATGAAATTTTTAACTTGATATTGAGTTAAAACTTTGTAATTTTATCCATTTCGAACAATTTTTGATTTAACATATCGTACTTTATAAAATTTCCTTTCTGATTTCTGAAACCTGAGTAAACGTCATCCTTAAAGCAAATTATACAAATACTAAAGAAGACTTTTTGTTCAAACTATAATATATGATTACTATTACTTTCTTAGAATATGCTACAAAATACTTTTTAAAAGATATCAAACAGATATTCATACAACTTTTCATAATACTACACATGAACTCTTTAATGAAAAAATGGTCTTTATCATAAAGACACTGAACGACTTCAACTTAGTATACCTATCAGTTGCAAAATCAGTTAAACATTCAGTTAAAAAATGTAGTTATATTTTTAAACTTTTTTAAAATTTTGTTTAATTTTATTAATTAGGTGAAAAAAAGACGCTTTAAAACAGTAAATACGCTTCATTTTACTATGATGCGCGAAATATTGCGCAATGAGAACCCCAGTCGGCCCCCTGAAAATGGCCTATGGAAAAGAAAGATTCAAGACATCATGGCAGACCAGATTGGTGTCAAGTTGCATGGGGTCGGTCATGTTTATCATTTAAAAAGGGGACAAATTCAAAATATTGTTTGATCAAAAAGTTTGATACCGCGTTAGTTTCAAAAAGAGTCACTGTGGTAGTCAGGGTAAAGTATGATTACTTATTTTTTATATTCCAAAATTGAAATTAAAGAATTTGCAATCATGTTTTTAAATCGCTAACATGTCTGAACGTTTATTTGAATCTGAAAAAAAAACTTTTTATTACAGAATGGTGCACACTGAAAAACTAGAGGCGTTTTCCTTGAAATGAATAAAAATATTAAAAAGAATTGGGGGATTTCTGTCGAAATATTTCGTGACACACTTAATTTTAAGATTAAATTTTATGAACGCTGTTACCACTGAATAACCAACAGCTTAAAGTGTTAAAACAGACAGCTTGTAAGAAAAGATCTGGCTTTTTAAAAATTCATTTTCAACAGGAAGTTGAAACTCTAGTCATGTTTTCCTGATCCTAAATCTTGAATTTTTGGGGTTCTGAATTGTTCTGCCCTTATCACAGGTTTGTATTGTTCAAAATTTTTAAGACCGATTATTCAGTATCTTTATCATTTAGAGATCGATTGTACTCAGAGCACGCTCTTGGTATCGTATGAGATTTTGAATGTCATATGCAAGTGAAAATGAAATAAATTAACAATGGAAAAACTGAATCAGTAAGCATAAAAATAACGAAGTGTTATCGGGTTATAAGAATATCATAGAATGAAGGATATGGAGATAACGAACAGTATTTCAATATCCAAGTCAAGAAAACAATACAAAATAGAAGCAGAGCAAACACGGACCTCCAAAGCATCAGAGGTAGGATCAGGTGCCATGGAGGAGTGAGTATCCCCTGCCGACCAGTCGCACCTATCATGTGCTCCTTATCATGTTCGGGAAATAGCGAAAAAATCCATTGTCAATTTAGTGTATAATTAATGGACTAACAATTAGTATAATTAACATCAGTCAGCATTTGACTAAATGACAATTTGTATTTGCTGACAAGGTCATTATATCGATCATAGAACTTTAAAAAATGATGACTTTAAACGAGACTTCTGATATTCTTGTTTCCTCAACTTGTTTGTCAAAAATTTATCTAGTTTTAGAAAGTATCCATACGTAGAGCATGCTCTTGCGTATCGAATCAACTGAGATAAACAAACTCCGTATCCAAATGATGAAGGTATATTGCTGCATAAGTAAAGGAAGTTGACGATAGAAAAGATAAAGTCATCACTTTTATCATATAGCTTGGTTGTTAGATTACCATTAACATCTTTTTTCAAATAAAATATCCAAATATGAAAAAGATGTGTCAGACTCTGTTGTATCTTTTATCTCAAGCTCACCATGATATATCGTATCGACGTAGGAATGGAAATTACCATTGTTAATTTTCAATACGTCGTCGATATATCTAAATTTCAAATTTATTGCCACAGCAAGTGTTTTCTTCTTTTAACGCATAAGATTTTGCACAAATTCTGCTTCACATGAATATAAAAATTGGTCTGCTAATATTAGGGCGCAATTGGTACCCATTGTAAATAGATTGTTAGAAGACCTGATCTCCAAAAACCACATAGATATTGTCAATCAGAAACTCAAGCATCTTTTTGATGTCAACTTCAGAATATTTCTGTGTGCAATCAGAATGTGTTTCTTAACAAAATAACTTTGCAAATTACAAATGACAAAGTAATTAAAATTACGAGTTCCATTTTTATTGAAAAAGCAGCTCAGCTGTCAATGAAATAAAAATACCCGGACTTAAATTCATCGTGAGGAATGGCTGTGTATAAAGTTGAAAAGTCGTAATTCTTTAAGCTATCAATTTTGGTAAAATCTTGTGATTTCAAATTGTCCAAAAATGCTTTGGATTTTTTGAGTATTCACATCTAATTAACACCACATCTTGAATATATTGTTGCACTGTACACTTGAAGCTAGAAACAAAGAAATATCATTGCATAGTGAAAAATTATCATGATATATAAATAGAGTGATGATCTAATAACATATCAGAAAACAGTTTAATATGATGAAATATGAAGATAAAGAACTATTATCATGCTCAAAAGTCCATGAAACAATCAATATGTTAGTAAAGCAAACATAAAGCTCTAAAAACACCAGAGATGGGATCAGATACCATGAAGGAGTAAGCATTCCCTGTGCTTCTTGTGATGATCTGGTAAACGGAATCAATGTAAAAATAATTGCTTAACAATAAGTATTAAACAGGCGAGTCAACATTCGATTTAACGATAAACTGTATTTGTTGACAAGGTCAATAAATCAACCACAGAACTTGTCAAATGATGAAATACATCAGCAAATAATGAAGAACGCGGTGCCATCACGTATATGTAGTGGGGAAATATCATCGCAGCATGAATCTATCTACACAACAAAGCAGAACGAGAAAATGCATTATCAAAGAATTTTAAAACGAATGAAGAATTGCCTGCCATCAAGAATGAAGAAATGCCATCGAAGAATGACAAAATGCCATCAAAGAATGAAGAAATGCCATCAAAGAATGAAGAAATGAAAAAAAGTGTCATGTGAAATATCATCTCAATATTAATTTATTTACTCAATAAAGTTGTGTTTCATTATTTTTAACAGTACACTTTATATTAAAAAAACGTTACAAGATAAAAATAAATAAAGATTGTTTACACATTGAGGAGGTATACGTTCCTAGTTTCAATGACGTACGTTGGAGAGCATGTCAGCGGTCGACTACGATTTACATGTAGAAAGCCGGGGACGTTTAAACATTGCTCGACACCTCTCCTATCGTAGACGATAGTCGGATTTAGTGATTACCTGAATGAACTCCCGATTAACAACATGTCTTGATATAATCTGTCTGAAGCCCACAGGTAGGTGTTTTTGTTTCTTATTCTTCTGTGTTTTCTTTGACATGCAGAGAAGAGACATTTGACAGATCTGTTTTTTTATTAAATATAGTATGGATTAATACTGGATTGATAATCTGCAAAAAAAAATGTCTTGTGGCGTTTCATACATTTATTAAAGGTTTAAAATTTCTGCAATTTTTATTAGTTTAAAAGGAAAAGAAAACTTTTGTGTTTTCAAGCAATAATATTTTAATATTATATACAAAAATTATTTTATGTTTACAATCGGCAAATTAACACCTGGTAACGGGAGTATAGGGGTATTGTAGTTTCTAAAGACCAGATGATTCGGCATGGGGGATTTAAACTTATCATTCAGCGGTGACAGAATGTGGGGGTACTTAGATTTACAATGAACTGCAGTGCTCTTATGATTAGATTGTATTCAACACTATTAATCAATTACCTCTTATATGTCAGATCCAACACTTTACAGGTTGCCAACGTCTGTTACTTGGCTGAAGTGTATGTTATGATATGTAAATATCTTAAATATAAATAGAAATAAATATATGTTTTATTTACAAGTTTTCTAATCGTATTCAAATTAAAAAATGTTGAGAAAGAATTATACACATAAAAGCAAATTTTCGTCTTTTTGTGAAAGCTTTAGTTCCAAATCATTTGACTGAACAAATCCTCCTAGGTCGATATAAAGAATAAGAAAGCTCTTTTATTTTTGTGAAATGTAGCAGTTACGGAAAATGTAACAGAAGGTAATAACTCTCAAACTCCCGTTAAACTCCCATTTCTGATTCGCTGCTACTTTCTAATCAATAAATAGGAACGGTAAAATAAAATGACAAGAAAACACAAATTAGCTTCAAGCGCTGTAGGCAATATTTATGGTGAAAATTGACTGAAAACGGACAACGCCAAAAAGAGGGATATAATGTATTAATCCTTTAATCTATTGTTTCTGGGGCAAATTGACGCTCTAACTCAAGTGCAATTTACCGTCAAATACAAACGTAATAAGGAATTAGAATAAGCAGAACCATGTGATTTTGGCCTCCATTGACACAGAATGCAGGATCAGTTTTAATGTGTTTTCCTTACCTGTCCTGACAATGGTTTGGGCTGAAGAAAGGAAGAAATTTAAATACTTCATTCAAAATATTGTGTTAGGGTTTTAAATTGGATTACAACAGGGCTGACGAGATAGTAAAAACTTGGCGCAAATAAAATATTTCTTTATATACGATCAGGTTCTTATGGAAGTCCCAATCAAATAAAAAAAAATACAGATCAATAAATTCAAAGGTAGAAAATAAATATTTCAGGCTTTTAAAACTGAAGTTAGTTTATTTGACGTCACGAACAAAAGTTTATACAAGTTTTTAACAATCAATCGGTAAATTTTTAAGATAAACAAATTAATAAATACCCAGGAAGTTTCTAAAAATGTTTTTCAAACTTATGATATTGTTTCACATAAAAATAGTTGCACTAGAACCTTAGCAACAAGTTAAAATTGATCAATAATGATCAATACCAAAAGTTTTTTGGGAGTAAGAAAACTTAAAAATGAACTAGACTTAGTTCCTAGTAAATATCCTATAAAAAGATTCTTTTAGACGATTATTGTCTAAGAAACTGACACAGTTAGGCGGTTATATTGACAGCTGTATCTAACACAATGATACTAATGAAATATATGGAGGTAACAAACAGTATTCAAGCCAAAAAGAAATACAGCACAAAAGTAACTGGGTATTGGACAATCGCTCAAAAATGTGTGTTAGAACTATCAACATTTAACGATAGCACATAAATACAGACAAACTGAATACAAACACATACATACAGACCTACAATCAGAGAGACAAAACATTAAATATTGTTTTCCTTTTAATCCACTCCTTCTTTGTTATTATGTATCATCCGATATTGTTTGAGATTGATTTGTCATGAAAGATTGATGTGTGGATGGAATTACTCTAAAAGTGTTGTAAATCAGACGTGGATACTTCAAAACTCCAATGAAGTTTTAGAAACTTAAAAAAATCACAATATTTTATCAAAATCAGTTTCATCAAACTAAACAACATTCTTTATTTAACCATTCATCACGATCGATTAAAATGCAGATTTTTGACAGTATAAGCAACAGTACTTACTGTTTATTTATTAAAAATGGAACTCGGAAAATTATGAACCAAGCCATTGGTCAATTGCAAAACTACGAGAAAGGTATGTTTTAGCCTTATTGTGCTCTAAAAATGTAATGCCATCAAAAAGTTTTGAAACTGGCTTCAATATTAGTTAAGTATATGTCTGTGATAAATCAGGAAAGAATATGACATGAGGGATTACCAATCTGCTAATATGTCGTCATTGATGTGATGCATTTCTCTATTTTATACAGAAAACGTCTCAAAACGACCTATTTCAAAGGTAATTTTCCTTTAGAAAATAGTGTCCACAGCCGTCGCCCACTTTAATTTTTTGATATGTTGTGCAAAAGTCAATGAAAAAACATTCTATCTCAAAATCTTTGTGGGCGATGGCTGTGGACAATATTATCTAAAAGAAAATTCCATTAAAAATTGGTGTTTTCTGCTACTTTTTAAGGAAATACGGGAAAATGCACATGTTTGTGACGTCACAATTACCATTTTAAAACACATGTGAGATAATTTTTTGTAAATTTTTTTTTACAAGAAATTCGAATGTTTTGGAAAGCATGAGTTTTTATCTATTACACCATTTTCATTTTTTTTTCGAAAATCACAGGGCATGATTTGCATGGAAACCATACCTTGTTCTTTGCTTACAAAAACACTCTGATTGTACATGCAAATACTCTAAAGTTGATATAAAAAAATTCTAACTGTGTTTCAAAATGACTTTGTCGATATTATTTTGAAAATGATGTCAGACAACAATATGTCGGAATTCCCATGGGTTTCAACTGTGCTCGTTATTAGCATACCTATCTATGTTTTCATATGAAGCAGAATTATTATCATTGGATAATAGTTACTTCCACATAGGGTGAATTCACCATGCATCGGACACATACCTTGCATCGGACAACTTTAGACAATAAACTCTCTTTCAACTTAAGAGTTCCGTGTATTTATTTGTTTCTGTCTTGAAGCTGAAGACTTAAATTTTTTAATGATACCGATTGTTATTATCATGTTGTGATAAAAATACCCCGAGAATGGCCTTGAAGTTACGTCATATTTTACATCATCAAAGGGGAACAACCAGGAATTTAAGATTTTGCGATTTTTAGAGTTATCGTTCTTAAAATTCGACTTCAACGGAACGAGGCAGACTTTGGTGAATAAAGATTGATAATTTTACATAAATTTTAAAGAAATTTCACTTCAATGTTCGTATAATTCTTTTAAAAGCTGGTTTTCACTAGTATGTTCATTTCTCCGTACATCGGACACAAATTAACCATGCATCGGACACTTTCCGATGCAAAGGTAAGCACTACCATTTTCATACAGAACCCAGCTGATAGCTGTTTTTTGCGGAAAAGGAAAATAAAAACTCTATATTTTCAGTCAAAATACAGGTTATCGATGTATGACGTCTGGAATTTGACTCAATTTATTTCTACAAACCAGAGTATGATAAACCATGAAAAAAGGCGCGAATTACCGCATTAAAAGCATTTTAAAGCATTTTTAAGGCAGAGTGAGGTCTCTTGAATCGTTCTACATTTGTGCAACAATATCGTCAATTAGATTTAAATTGAGGGTTAATTCTTAGATAAAAGATAAAAATATATCCATATCAAGGATTTTAAAGCACTTTAATAAAGGTATGATATTTATCCAGTCAAAATACCGTCTGTCCGATGCATGGTAAACAATGTCCGATCCATGGTGAATTTTGAGTTATTCCTAAAAACTCGATTTTTGAGGATATTTTCTAAATAAATGGCATATAATTGTGTCCCAAATTGATATTTTAATCACAAACTAAATGTTAAACTCCATTTTGATAATTTTCCGTCGGTAGCGATATCGCTAGAACTTGTTGAAGTACAAGGGTATCCGATGCATGGTGAATTCACCCTATACGTTGATTCGATATTATTCCAGTGAACATGAAATAAAAAATACCACAGAATATGGCATAAATGTTCCATGTATGAAAATTTTACTAGAAGAACGCTTGCATGGCGTTTGATTCGATACACATGAATAAATTCTTCTCAAGGAACAATTTATATAACAAGGCAAGTTATTGGACAGCAGGTTGATGAAATAGGGATATCGACACTCTCGTTTAAATCCATTATTTTGCGAGTTCTTTGCCCTGATCAATGACCTCGTCAGCAAGTAAAATATATGGTCAAGTCGATGCATATCTGACTTTTTTCATACCAATTGTTAGACTAATATTTACACACGGAATGTCTCAGGGTTTTTTCATTTTCCCAGTCTTGACAAGGAACACACGACAAACAACCTGTCGACAGAGACGCCTTTTCCTTCATGGCACCTGATTCCACCTCTGACAATTTAGAAGCCCATGTTTGCTCTGCTCTCGTGTGTATTATTCCAATGGTTTTAAACAATCTTCATTTTCTCCATATTTCATTACATTGTCTAATTAGAATAGGAAAAGTCTTTGACCTCGATTGTGCAGATGTCTTTCTCTTGAGCATATAGAGTGCGTTTGTACAAAACTGGAAAACGTTGCGTTGAAAACTGTTCGAGTTATAAAGTCACAACACATTTACAAACATTCAGACATACATACTGTGTATAGAGAAATTATGAAATATATGGGTATCATCCTCATTTTTGAAACTAAACAAAATTTAATAAATACAATGAAAAATATTTTTATTTATTTATCATTTACATCAAATATTTTGATAGACATTTTCATTTGCAGTGGCATGGGACATTTATTGCCGGTGATAAGGGTATTTTACATACATGTTACTATTTATTCGAATCCATTTTTAGGTCACCTGAGTCACTCTGGTGACCTATTGCTATCTGTTTTTGTCCGTCGTCGTCCGTCGCACGTCGTTCGTCGTCAATCGGTCGTAAACTTTTGAACATTTTCAGCTTCTTCTCTGCAACCACTGAACCAATTTCAACCAAATTTGGCACAAAGCATTTATAGGTGAAGGGGAACAAAAATTGTGAATTTCATGATCCCTGCCCCCCTAGGGCCTGGGGATGGGGCTAAAACCACTAAAATTAATGCAATCTTTAAAAATCTTCTTCTTTACTCCTGGGCATCAAGCAGTCAAACTGTTTGCATGATTGTGATCAGCATTGAGTCTTCTACCAAAATTGTGAAATTCATGGCCCTGGGGTCAGGGGTTCTTGTGCTAGGGCGGGGCTCTAATGATTATATAGTGAAAATGCATTATTTCTTTAAAAATCTTCTTCTCTGCTCCTGGGTATTAAATAAACTAACTAAGTACATAGTTATGATGAGCAATAGTGCCTCTACCAAAATTGTGAATTTTATGGCCCCAGGGTCAGGGGTTCTGGTGTTAGGGCGGGGCTCTATTGATTATATAGTGAAAATACATGAATTCTTTGAAAATCTTCTTCTCTGCTCCTAGGTATTAAATAAATTAACTAAGTACATAGTTATGATGAGCAAGAGCGCCTCTACCAAAATTGTGAATTTTATGGCCCCAGGGTCAGGGGTTCTGGTGTTAGGGTGGGGCTCCATTGATTATATAGTGAAAATACATGTATTCATTGAAAATCTTCTTCTCTGCTCCTAGGTTTTATATAAACTAACAAAGTACTTAGTTATGATGAGCAAGAGTGCCTCTACCAAAATTGTGAATTTTATGGCCCCAGGGTCAGGGATTCTGGTGTTAGGGTGGGGCTGTATTGATTATATAGTGAAAATACATGAATTCATTGAAAATCTTCTTCTCTGCTCCTAGGTTTTAAATAAACTAACTAAGTACATAGTTATGATGAGCAAGAGTGCCTCTACCAAAATTGTGAATTTTATGGCCCCAGGGTCAGGGGTTCTTGTGTTAGGGCGGGGCTCTTTGATTATACATGTATAGTGAAAAAACATTAAATCTTTGAATATTTTCTTCTCTGCTCCTGGGTATTAAGCAGATGAACTACCTATATAGTTATGAGCAAGGGCCCTTATCTTCAAGAATTGTGAATTTCAAGGCCCCAGGGTCAGTTGTACCATAGAGGGGGAGGGGGGCTGTACTTATATACTGAAAATGAATGAATTGTTTGAAATCTGCTCCTTGGTATTAATCAAATGTTTTTGAAAAGCAAGGATGCCTTTTCAAAAATTGTGCAATGTTTGGATCTAGGCCTAAGAGTCAAGGGTTCATGTGTGGTAGCGGCACTACTGATTATTGCTGAATATTATTGATTTGTTGAAATGCATTTTTTGTTCCCCTACCCTGCCTATGGGTATTAAGTAACCAAACTAAGCAACTTCTAAGTGTATAGTTATGATGATCAAAATTGTAAATGCTATAGCATCTGGCTTAAAACATGGATCAAATTCAATCACTGGAAAGTTGTTGCATAATGCTCAGGTGACCTATAAGGCCCATGGGCCTCTTGTTTCTGTTCTGTTGGAATTCGATGAGACATAATGCAATCTTCTTCAGTCTCTTTACGTTCTATTTTAGGTGTTTAGGTGTCCAGTTGCAGTAGATGTCTAGTATTCGTTCGTCTGTCCACCCTAAGAACCTTAATCAGCCCTGGGGCACGATACTTAAACCTGAGTACGGCCTTGGTCACCAGAAAATGACAGATTACGAAATAGACCAGACAGTGGATCGTCTGTATAAAATTCCCGCCACAAAAGAACGGGTGTACGAAAGACCAGGAAAAAAGATGACAGAGGAAGAAATTACAGAAATGGTTGATATTTTTATGCAAATATGTGTAGAGTGTGCGACTGAGCAAATCATTTCTATTTTGACAAATTCTATTAAAAGAAGAGGGCATAAGCTCAAGATATGTAGAGGAAACCTTGTGTCCCAAAGAATTCTCAATTATTAAATTAATTTTTAAAAAATGCTTACCAATTTAAATGTACTTTTTCTCTTTAGCTACAGCGACTAACCAAGGCTCCCGTAGAGAAGATTCCAGACAGTGACAGACGGGTGACGAAATCTACATACAGCGAAATGGGCGTGGTCAGTTCCTACGCCTGGAAGGGTTATAACTAGGGAATCATGAAAATGAAGTTTTCATTTATTACAATTAGCAGAGACTAGTTATAATTTCATACTATGTTTTTATATAAGAAGCTATATGATCATATTCATAAAATTTAATTGACATAATCTGATGAGTGTACAAATGTATTTTATTTGTCTTTAAAATGTTAATAGAGGAACTTACCTCACACGTGTTTCAGATTTTTTTTTTGTTTGTTTTGTTGAACACGAGAAATAAAACAGAGCTTGTAGTATTTATTTCAGAAAAATGTGATTGAAATATTACGTCATTATAGTATATTGTAGTCTGTAAGAAGAATTTGAATAAAACAGTCCTTTGAAATCAATATAGAAAAGAGACATCGATTGCATGCTTCCTATAAATAATTGATTTGATCGCGCAAAGAATGACCAAGACATATGAATGTTTGACATTGTGATCATGACGTTGATATGAAAAAAGATGCTTGAGTTTCTGATTGATATTCTCTATTTAGATTTTAAGAACGTCTTCCATCAATATATTGGTATTTCCATGGATACCAATTGTGCACTCATATTAGCAGATTCCCCTTTTTAAAATTCACATGAAGCAAAATTATTTTTTCGTAATTTTGTACAAAAAGAAGATAACACTTGTGGTGGCCTTCAACTTGATATTTAGATACATGTACATGTACTATAAAGTATATCGACGACGCATTGTCAATTTACATTAGTTTATCAGATTATTAGAACTTATGAAATGATGACTTTAAACGAGACTGCTGATATTCTTTTTTCAACAACATTTTTGTCGATGCATTTCCTCGTTTTAGAAACTTTACATATGTAGAGCATGCTCTTGCGCATCGAATCAACTGAGATATATAAACTCCGCAGCTAGTCTCCAAAAACCACAAAGATATTGTCAATCAGATACTCAAGCATCTTTGTGATATCAACATTAGTACTTTTGTTTACAATCAGAATGTTTTTAACAAAATAATTTTGTAAATGAGCAATAAAAAGGTGAGTTAGTTTACGATTTCCATTCTAATTGAAAAGCAGCTGCCAATCAATCAATCAATCTCTTTATGCCTATAAATAAAATAATAAAACTTGATTTAATTTATACATAGGATAATTCAAAACGTTCAACCAACGTAAAACGGAATCACAATATGCATGTTTTGATATTGAGAAAATTACCTTATAAAGATGAGAAATTTCCCTGTGTAATTGTATGAACATAAAGAATACACGGAAGTTGAAATTGAGTTACCTAAAAATTACTCTTAAACCAATGAATTAGGCATGCAAACAAAATAGAAGAATTAGACTTTTTTCCTTATCAATACATTTTTTAAAATAAAATTTCCCTAAGCAAGTGTTTTCTTGCATAAGAACACATTGAACATCTACCAGGAAAGGTAAGAATACATATATTTTATTTTTTTTTAATTTGCAAGTAAAACAGTTCCAGTCAATGAAACCTGATTTATTATCAATTATTCAATGCCAAATTTTTTCATAATTACTTATTTTTAGAACGATCCAGGTATTAATTATCATGGATGATAATTGTATTTTTTCATAGATGTGAGTTCTATTTACTTTTTTTACTCACTGTATTACTGTACTTCAATTTTTGCTTAAGAAAAGAAATGCATCTATATTCTTTAAAAATTTTAACCCGGAAGAATATATAACAAAGAGTGTCACGTGACGTTTGAAATCCTCTCCTTGGAAGCCGCCATTATTGCAAGATAAGTACATATACATTAGGTAATGTATAAAAATCTTTTTAATTCACCAGTGAACTCGTAAAGGACTTTGTTGGAAATAATTTTTTTGACTTCTGGTTTTTTTTCGTTTGAAAGCAAAAATAAGTGTTAAGAATGATAATTTTGATGAAACTATTTTAATTACAGATATTTCATGAAAAATTGAACCATGGACCACCGTACTTCTTGCCAGGATGTGATGCGATGTGCCCTGTGTAAGACCGCTGTGGTACAGACGTACTGTGAAACATGCCATGTCAACTTATGCAAGCCTTGTGTCGGCGAACACATTTCTACCCATCCCCCCAAACCCCACAAAATTGTTGACTCCATGGAAGTACAAACTACTTTTATTTATCCTAAATGTACATCCCATGATGAAGAAATTTGTGAAATACACTGTAATCATTGTGACATTCCTGTGTGCAGTAGCTGTCTTGTTACAGATAAACATTTAGGACATAAATATGTAAAAATCTTGCAATTCCGAGAAGAAAAAGTGAATCAAATCATCAAGGACAAAATTGAACCCAACGAGAAAATTTATCCAATACATGAGGCCATTGCCTCTGATGTGCAAAACAGAATGAGTCAGTTAGAAAAGGAGTATGGAGATCTCTCAACAGCCATAACAAAACATGGAGAGGACTGGCACAGAGAAATTGACAACCTTGTCGAGAAACTTAAAGCTGAAGTTGATGAGATGAAAACCAGACAGTTAGAAACGCTTAAAAGACATTTAAATGAAATTCACCAGAAAATGTCGAACATTAAGGGGATAATCAGATCAATTAATGATGCTGTAGATTCTTCGGACATATCAACCCTGCTTAGTGTGCCTTCAGTAGATCAATGTAGAAAACTTCCAAGCAAAATCATAGTCTCCAAGCCCAAATTTTCTGCGAAAAAATTACTGGTAGACCAATTCTGTAGTCTGACACTCGTTCCATTAAAATCAGATGATGAAGGCTACTTGTCAGAGACAACAGAAAGATCACCAAAAACCGAATCCCCTCATCTACTTAATAAAGAGTTTCTAGATGAACCACAGACTGTCACAACCATAGACACTGGGTACAGATATCTTTACAATGTGGCCTGTCTAAGTGATGAAGAAATCTGGACAAGTGGATGTGACACCACCATGAAACTCTACAGCATCAATCAGGGATCACTACTCAAGTCAATCACAACCAAGTCAGGAAATGTGCCGTATGACATAGCAGTGACAAAAAGTGGAGATCTAGTTTACACTGATTATGATGATAGAACGGTGAACATTGTGAAGAATGAGAAGATAGAGGAGGTGATCAGACTACAGAACTGGAGACCCTACCGTTTGTGTAGTACCTTCTCTGATGACCTCCTGGTTACCATGGAAAGTGATGACAACAAACAATCAAAAGTTTCCCGTTACTCTGGTTCCACAGTAAAACAAACCATTCAATTTGATGATAAAGGTAAACCTCTCTATTCATCTGGTTCTCCTTACTTTAGATGCATTAAATACATAACTGAGAACAGGAACCTGGATATCTGCATGTGTGTCTTATGATGGAGCTAGAGCAGTAGTGGTAGTTAACCAAGCCGGGATTCTTAGATTCAGATACACTGGACATACTCCTGTCCCAAATAACTTACCATTCGGCCCAAGAGGAATCGACACAGACAGTCAAAGTCACATCTTAACAGTTGATTGCAATAACCATTGTGTACACATCATAGACCAGGATGGACAGTTCCTCCATTACATACAATGTGGAATGAGTTATCCCTGGGGACTAAGTATAGATACAAATGACAATCTGTTTGTTGCTCAATGGCAAAACAATCAAGTGAAGAAAATAACACATTACTAGTAATACTTAACATTGAAATAATTTAGGAATGAACTTCAATATACAAACAATGACATTGGTGTGGTTAATATAAACATAAAATT
This sequence comes from Saccostrea cuccullata, assembly GCF_032062105.1. Classification (NCBI taxonomy): domain Eukaryota; kingdom Metazoa; phylum Mollusca; class Bivalvia; order Ostreida; family Ostreidae; genus Saccostrea; species Saccostrea cuccullata. The sequence continues at coordinate 176,169 of NW_026928612.1, read as the reverse complement.
GCAATTTATCATTACGTCAAATGCTTAATGACGTTGTCATAAGATTGCTTAGGTCATTGAAACAATTAATTTTCACTTTATTAGCCCTTGAACATTCATTTCCCAAATCCAATTTTAGAAGAAATATCAGTCTGCCCGATGTATGCTTAATGGGGATATTGTAATTAACAGTTTATATTAGTGGTAGTTTGGTTCATACTGTGTGGTCCTTGTGAATATTTGTCGGTCTTGTGATTTCTTGACTTGAATCTTTCCATCCTTTGTTGATCATCAAAAATTTCATAGGTCTTGTAAGTTGAGACACTCAACTGGTAGTTTCATTCTTGCAAACATATGTAATAATAAAGATATAAAAAGCTTTTTATGCTATATACAATGTATCTTGAAAATAATTAATTTAACTCTTTTGTTGTTGTGGGATATAATTTTATTACAGCTCCCTGCTTCGAATTCCGATTTTACTGTAAGAACTAGGTTTTTGCTTGTCCATGATAACCCAATCTAAACTATGCTTTATATGATCAAAGGTTTGACCCTTTGGATGCAAAACACCAAACGCTGCAGGTAATTTTTGCGTGCTCTCCTTCCCTCACTGAGTATGACAATGTAAGATTCCTAGCGGCATAGTCCTACAGTTAAGAAAATCAAGCTGTTTATTAGCTGCCTCTTTCCATAAATGCGCTACAGTTTGGACTACACGCACTGCTGCACTATTTCAGCTCTTAAAATAAATGTAGACTAGAGGTTCCATGTTTCATGCCCCACTAGTTCAGAAAATTTCCGGATTCACATGAACTAAATTGTAGTCCTTTTTCAGGTGGAATCATTTTATGAATTCCATGGGTTCGGAAAATTTGCAGTTTTGATGATAGCGAATGATGACTGATACTATAAATCACCACAATGATGTATTTTTTACACAAATGTTATCAATTACTTACTGTTTTACTTTTGTAAAAGCGCACAATTACTGTTCATCTGATATCCAGTATCTGTGTAAAATCAGAGTGGTTTTTATTTTAAGATACGAAAATTTCTTGTTTCCATTTTATTCAGACGGCACCTTTCTATAATTTATATTTTAAAAAACCCCAGTTATTAACTTTTCTTGAGGAATAGTTGTATCAAGTGTAAAACAAAGAGGTTTATTATGATTAAGGACATACGCAAGGTACTTTACCTATTGATAATTTTTCAAGATATTCTAAATTTAAACTTACGAATACCATTATATGTTCTTAGACAAAAAATCAGCATGGCTTACCAGGGGTTTTGAAAAGATATCAAATTATTAAAAATTTTGTATTATTCAAAGAAAAATATATGAAAATTACAAAACATAAATTCCAGATTTTTTTTCAAAATTTGTTTTAGAAGAGTAGTACAAATCCATATATAGACTTTAAAAGTATTGCATACAGGTCCTTCTTTTAGTGGAACTCTTCAACTCCAGGGAAGAACCCAATAAAGTTCAAACTACGTTACGTATGACCTTAACATCACTTCCAAAATACGCGTAGCACAGTGCAGTTTGTAAATTTGCAATGTAACATGTAAGAAACACCTCTGAACTATCAATTACATAAACATTCTTAAATTTTTTTTCTTCTAACCTACTGTACCTAAAATACAAATAGGAGTTACTGTTGTACATAATGTTAAATTTGTCCTATTTCTCCCTGTTGTGCTGTTTTTTTATCGCAATATTTACAGAAAATGCATTTATTTCGTAACACTTTAAACCCGGAAGAAAAAAACAATAGAGGAACAGGCACTTGACGTCATGCTTTTATTTTTGGTCACAAAAATATAACCCCCACCTCATATAAATAACAGTAACTGATTAGAAAGGGTATATATTTTTGGTGCAAACAAATACTGTAGCTCATTTCTCGTTGGAAGAGGCCCTCGTCATTGCTTTAAATCAGGTAATGCCTATCTAAAACGTTTTGTGTCTCCAAATTTTATTATGAGCAATAATTGAAGTAAAAAAATAATAGCGTAATAAGAAAACCATATTTTCCATTTCAAGAATGAAATAATTGTGTGCGCACAATTTTATATTAAAAATACAAATATAGACATGTCATTGAAATTAAGAAATTACTTTTTAAGCAGACATTTTAATGAAGATTTAAAGTATGGATCCCCAAACCAGTGGTCAAGACGTGATGCGATGTGACCAGTGTGAGACCGCTGTGGTACAGATGCACTGTGATACATGTTTTGTCAACTTGTGTAAACTTTGCGTAGGAGAACATTTTTCTGCTAATCTATCAATATCGCATAAAATTGTTGATTTCAAGGAAAGAAGGTCATCTCTTATTTATCCTAAATGCACCTATCATGCTAAAGAAACTTGCGAGTTGCATTGTTGCCGGTGTAAGATTCCTGTTTGCAGTAGCTGCCTTGTATCTGAACATCATCTTAGTCACAACTTAGTAAAACTCTTGCAAGTCCGAGATGAGAAAAGGGACAAAATCCTCAAAGAACTGAGAGAACTTAACGAAACAATTTATCCAACCTATCAGGACATTGCCGTTGATGTAAAAAGCAGAATGATCCAATTAGAAAAGGAATATGGAGATCTCTTAAAAGCCATAACAAAATATGGAGAGGACTGGCACAAAGAAATTGACAAGATAGTCAAAAAACTAACATCTGAGATTGGAAAGATTAAAAGAACACAGTTACGAATACTTCAAAAACATTTATATAAGATATGCAAGAAAATTTTGAACATCCAGAAAGTAATGAAATCCAATGAAACTGCGCTAAACACGACACAAATCTCAGCTCTATTAAGCATGCCTTCCTTCGTTGATGAGTATAGAAAACTTCCAAGAAAACTCTTCGTTTCATTGCCCAAGTTTTCTCCCAAAACACTATTGACTGATCAACTGTTTTCTTTAACAGCAATTTCGTTAAAATCATATAAACATGGCTACAGTATGAAGACAACACAGAAATCACCAGAAGCTGGATCCTCTTCTCAAGTAAAACAGCTGCTTGATGAACCAGAGACTGTCACCACCATAGACACTGGGTATCGATATTTTGTCAGCGTGGCTTGTCTGAGTGATGAGAAAATCTGGACAAATGGAGATGACAGCACCATGAAACTCTTCAGCATCAATCGGGGATCACTATTCAAGTCAATCACAACCAAGTCAGGGAACTGGCCATATAACATAGCTGTGACTAAAAGTGGAGATCTAGTTTATACTGATTACTATGATAGAACTGTGAACATTGTGAAGAATAAGAAGATAGAGGTGGTGATCAGACTACAGAACTGGAGACCTCGTTATGTCTGTATTTCCTCCTCTGGTGACCTCTTGGTTATCATGGAGTGTGATGACAAAAAACAATCAAAAGTTGTCCGTTACTCTGGCTCCACAGAGAAACAAACCATTCAGTTTGATGATCAAGGTAAACCTTTCTACTCACCTGGTCTTTGTTACAGATACATAACTAAGAACAGGAACCTGGATATCTGTACAGCTGATAACAAAGCAAAAGTAGTAATGGTGGTCAATTAGGCTGGGAAACTGAGATTTAGATACACTGGACATACTCCTGCTCCAAAGAATCAACCATTCAGTCCACGAGGAATCACCACAGACAGTCAGAGTCACATCCTTGCAGTTGATGTTAACAATTTCTGTGTCCACATCATAGACCATAATGGACAGTTCCTCGGTTACATAGACTGTGGTCTGTGTAAACCTTGGGGACTGTGTACAGATACAAATGACAATTTGTTTGTTGCTGAAGGTGGAAACAATCAAGTAAAGAAAATAAAATATTACAATTAAAAAAATAATTTACAAAACACCATATTTATATGTTGTTAACATTAAGCGTAGACGTGCACGCTTTATATTTGCATTTAAATCATTTTAAAATTTTGGTATTTGTCATTTCAAACATATCCCTATCAATATTGATGGAGAGCATGTAAATTGATGAGATGTATTTTTCTACAATGAAAAAATCCATGTTAAGTCAAAGAGCAAGAGGTTTATCATTGTATATCTTCATACATGTATACCTCTTGGTCCCAATATCAATATATTAAAACATTTTGATATACAATGATGAGAGCATTGCATATCTTCAATATTTAATGATATAAGATAAAACTCCGCTCGCAGAGACAAATATTTCCATGTATGAATTGACTTCCCACTTCTGTATAAATATAAAGTAGTTGGTTTAAGTCACTGGCACTTGAAGTTAGTGCTCGTTTCTTTCTCTCTTTTATTGATATCAACAAACAATTGTATAAGTTAAGTACAGATAAACTACATAACTTCAAAGAAAAAATTCATTATATTACTTAAAAATTTTCACCGAGTAACATGAAGGTTCTCAGAAATTAATAATTTTCCACGCATAGGTCTTCTTGCACTATGCTCAATGTACAGTGTATGTGAAATTAAAAAAAAAAGTTCATGTGGTTACTTTGGAAAGCAAGCCAAAGAATTAACTAGCAACAGGAAACTTTTTCCATGTGGTATGACCAAAAAAAGTCACTTATTATCATATTCGGAATTTAACAGTTTTTGCCCGTCCATCTGTCTGCTTGTTAGTGTGTTTGTCCGCAACAAACTTTAGGCTTGCCAATAACTTTTTGAGTGGATGGAACTATGGCTTTCATATTTGACAAGACCTTTCTTTGGTTATCACAAAATTTGACATCTTGATTTTTGAGTTTTCCTCACTTTTACATTAAATATTCCAATTATTTTTATCATTACAAAGTCGTTTGATATCACACACCATTTTCAAACATAGTTTTTCTTGATCACCGACTCCTTCAAGGTACTCTAGAAATAAAAGATCATGCCTTAATTTGAAAATCCCATTTAACTGTAACGTTTGATTTCTCATAGCTTAGGGAGATCAATGTTATTTTCCTTGAGGAATATACACTTAATAAACTTTAATTCAACAGTTTCCTGCCATAGACTATGAAATATCATTATTTAAAAAGTTATAATCATCTTCTCTTTCACCATGCATTTTAAGATTTCAATAATTATCAAAATCAATCAGTTATGCGGTGAATAGGATTGTCTAAAATTAAAACGTTAGTAAAACTTGCATTTTGCATTGAAAATCATAGATGATGAATACCTTAAGCATAATTGTAAATTTGACACGTCCAAATTGTGTTATTCTATTATATGTCTATGGTTTTAAGTACAATATTTACCTATATCATCTTGGTCCTGTATTTCTCTTTGATGAAGAATAGACTCAGGCCAAACAAATTTCTCAAAATATCCTGGGGTATCTGGGGGGTAATAACGTCTTCTTCTATTGATAAAATGATCCAGACTTCAAATTTTATATTTTAAGCAAATAAACGTCTTAGAGTAGATAAGCCACTATTGAGAATAAATCGTACTCATCTGAGAGCTTTATGAAAATACAGTTGTACATAAAGTACTACATGTATGTTTGAAACTTTTGATAAGTAATATGTGCAGATAGCTTTAGAGTTTTACCTCCTTCTGGCTTTACACACAACATATGGAATGGTTAAAAAGAATTTCTTCGTGAAGAGCTGCTCCAAGTCCCTACAAATAATATTAATAATAATATACATTTATTAATTGAGTTAGAGGGCAACATGCGTTTTGCCGGACCCAAGGACCAAACTGCCTGCCTGAGGCCGTTAGGCATGAGTAGGTCAGAAAATAGACCCAAATTCCAACATGTAGGTAATCGTATGGACATTTGTTGTTGTAAATATACCAAGATCCTTTTTACCTGAATGCATACATCCTAAATCCCTCGATAATTAGTACATTGCTATACATATCATTTGGGGTGGATCCCAGAGGAGTGGAGTTACTTTGAGCATCTTTCCATGACAGGACATCTGCTACCATTGCTTCCATGTTAAGGGCATTTAGTACTAAAAATAAAAACACTTCTTTAATCCTCTGTATTCCTAAAAAATTCAAGGAAGTTCACATGTCTCTTTTTCCATTTACTTTCTCTATATATTTTGTTCGCTATTTTAAAAAATATGCATTTATATATATGGTATCGATAATGATTTCGACCAGAGACCGACCCTTCAAATGCCTAAATTAATAATCATGATTATACAGTTTACAAACCTTCATAATTGTAATTGTTTAGTTCTGGTATATGGGCTACGCGAGAATCCGAGGCTGGCTGTGGATCAGGAAGTAGAATATAATTAATTACATGATTATTTTCATAAAGCATATATGTTAAACCAACATTCTTAAGAGGAATGGTCTATAAAATCAGAATTCATGAAGACACATTTATATTTTTTCAATGTATGTTTTTATATTTAGCCTATGTAACATGTTTTAATACAATTTGTCATGGGGTAATTAAATTCTATAAGTTTCAAACATGCACATGCATTTATTTATCGAGAAAAAATACATAAAATGCTTTGCAAATATGGTGCTTCATTGTCACCAAACACGTTAAACTTTTATATGGAGAACATAATTGTGAACCGCTTAAAGGTTTTTTCCTAATATACCCAAGCAAAAGTTTGATTGTTCATTTTGTAGCAGAAACCTTCCCGAGTGAGACCTGGGTCAACTCTACCTCACATTGACGTAAGGCATCCAATATGCAATGTAGTTCAAACCTACTAGGAAATAGGAATCTTGACATATGGTGTGACATCCCGGCAGATGAGCTCGGATTTTATTGGTCAGGGATGTCTTCCCACTGTTTGTGACCCTGTAAAAAGATGTCTGATAAATCATTGTGAACAATTACATATGTTCTTATATAAATAATTCTTTTTGTCGTTCATTAATATTCCTTGAGCACCAATTTTCGAGGATTTCGATGTTATGCAGATCCACGAATTTAAATGTTCACTGAATTAAGAAATATATTATTCATTTGTATAGGCAATGCATTTGTCCACATTTCCTCGAAAACGTCTGTTTTACAAAATGCACGAAATCTGATGCCAACGAAAATTAATGAAATCACAGTATTTGTGAAGTTTTCTACGTTTGTTATCCGTAAATAAGGAGTGGTCAAAGACAAAATCTGGAGATGACAGGATTCAAGCTCAGATTTCTACTCAAACTACTAGTAAAAACATTAGAACAGACCAAACACGGACCCCTCATAACATTATGTGTCGAATCAGGTGCCATGGGGGAGTAAGTATTCCATGCTGATAAGTCACGCCCACTGTTGAAATTTCAGTGTGTAAATAATATCCTGAAAATTGGTATGAAAAACATCAGTCACCCTTCCACCTACATATGATGTAAGATATTGTATTTGTGAATAACTTTATTAATTGTACCCACCATAGAACTTGTTAAAATGATGGCTTCAAGCGAGACTATTGGTATATCTTTTTCTGCCAACTTTTTGAATACACATCATTGTGTGTATCAAACAAGGTATATTTTTTTTTGTATGTTGTCTGATGCATTTTTATGAAGTATTCAATGAAAAGAAATCAATTAAACATATAATGTTTATCGACATAGAGTCATGTATTATATTTTATCCGGGCATTAATAAACTGAATATTGTATACACAAAAATATCATTGTAAACGATTAATTTGTTAAACCACATACTCATTAGAAGAATTCCCTTAAATTTGAGATTCGTTAATTCAAATCTCTGCCAACATAAAATTAATGTACATGTATTAGGTTTGATATTGCTATAATTTTAAAGTCAAAAATGCACTGTATGTATATAATTATATAGATGTTGAAAATACTACTTATACCAATCCAGTAAGATAAAGAATTTATTAAACAACTGAAAACAGGGGGCTTATATAGGCCATGCCTGATGTCCAATCCAGTTGTGTAAACTGAATTTACATAATAAAATACTAATTAACCTAGAGATGCTGTGAGCAATGAGCTCACTAAATGATACCCCGCCTCCCATATGAATATATTGGCAGTGTCCACGTTTTGCTCTGGAAAATCCCAAATATATGTCAGATAATAAGAGTAAAATAGAAGGTACACAATGGCAATATGTACTAAAGATTCTGTGAAAGTTTCATTTAATACCCTTCAGTGGTATGAGAGGAGTTGCGGATAAGAAATGGGTACCCATAAGCGTAACAGACGGGACGTACGGACAGCCAGACGTACAGACGGACAAACCGATTACTATATACCCTCACGTTTTTCAAGCGGGGACATAAAGGCATATTTGAATAAAGTCACTCACAACAAAACAATGAGGCTGAAAACCATACTAGGTAATCAAAGACTACAAAGCTCACCTCGATGAATGATATACAGTATTGTTACGGCAAATATCACATTCCTAGATTCATCATCCATGTCCGTTTGGACCAGATAGAGCTTATACTTACTTGGGAATGGACCTGCTCCAAACAAAAAAATTAATTTGGTCATTCATCTGAAAAATGTAGGTTATATCCAGCATCCGAAGCAAGTCTGGAAGTGTCCATCCCTAGATGCATCATCCCCGCAAGTTTGATCCTGATAGAGCTTATAGTTACTTGGGAATGCACCTGCTTTGAAAACTTTAACCTGGTCATTCATCTGGAAAATGTAGGTCATATCCAGCATCCGAAACGATTCTGGTAGTGTCCATCCCTAGATGCATTATCCATGCAAGTTTGGTTCAGGTAGGACTTATAGTTACTCGCTAATGGACGCTGATTCCTGGGGTATTAGCTTATCTAGACTCGGTGGAGGTGAATTAAAAAAGAGTTGTGTACCAAAATTTGAAAACTGGCTAAAAATAAATCTTAGCGATTGTGAATTTCTTCTCCGTTTCTAACTTTATAATACATTTCGCAATGTTTTCTAGAACATAAGCAAATTGAATTTTACTGAGAAAAATGTCAAGATAATACACAGTCTCATCAGATTAGTACATTTAACATTTGTGATCCCTTTAACAATTTAACGATATTGTGAAATACTCTCTTTATTTACTGGTTCCTGGTTAATTGTAAGGTACACCACCAGTTTACCTGACATTATCACTCACCCAGAGATCCCAATGATAACAGATGTCCTTCCCGTCATGCTTCACTTATCCTTCTCCGTATCCCCGCTCTGTTCCTCTCAAACTTCGTTATCCACCGGTCCAACCTGAGAAAGTTCTGGCGCCATGTTTGGTCTATTTATATAGCTAGTCAGTAATAATAGGGGGTACCCTATTTAAATAGTCAGTCTGTGTTGTTTCCTTTTCTTCCACTTGTTGACATTCTGCTGCTGAGTCGTTTAGTGTCGCTTCAGGTAATTGAACAGAGAAGGCATCAAGAGACTTTGACTGATCACATGTTGCTGCTTTATATAAAAGTTATGTAGTCGTTAACACTTATTAAATGTGATTGGTCAATATTTTCAGTGTATTGCTTGATTCTCTGTTTCATATGCAAAGTACATGTAGCATATTCACTGAATTATTTAACATCTAAATTAGAATTATAGATGTTTAATCTAATTGCAGATGTAAACTGTGAACATTGTGAAGAATGAGAAGATAGAGGAGGTGATCAGACTACAGAACTGGAAACCTTAAGGTGTCTGTAGTACCTCCTCTGGTGACCTCCTGGTGACCATGTTCAGCACAAATCTAGATATCTAGCTAGTTTATACTGATTGCTATAATGAGACTGTGAACATTGTGAAGAATGAGAAGATAGAGGAGGTGATCAGACTACAAAACTGGAGACCTCGCGGTGTCTGTAGTACCTCCTCTGGTGACCTCCTGGTTTTCATGAACAGTGATGTTTACAAACAAAAGTTGTCTGTTACTCTGGCTCTTTAGAAAAATAAACCATTCAGTTTGATGGTTGATAAAGGACCTAGGTAATCCTCATTTTTTCATCAACAAGCATTTTTCAACTGAATATCAATACATTACTGAGAACAGGAACCTGAAGTAGTGGTGGTCAATCAGATCGGATAACTGTGTTTCACGGGCACTGGGCATACTCTAAAGAACAAACCATTTCTTCTTAATGGAATAACCACAGACATTATTTCAGACTCACGTCCTTACATCGGACCATGACAATCACTGTACATGTAATGTGGTCAGAATGGACAATCCCTCAGCTATATAAGACCGTTGGATACATTACCCATCAGGACTGTGTTTAGATACAGCCGACAATATATTTGTTGCGCAATGGCATTTTCATTTTCACTATGAGATGTATGTCTAGTTAGAGTCATAGAGAGATGGGGACCGGTTTCGATTTACGAGAGTCATTTATTTGTACATTCGAGAGAGACCATCAAGGGTTTCTGATACGCTACGCTCCTCATAATGATGAGGAGAGTAGCGTATCAGAAACCCTTGGCTAGCGGAGATGAGAGAGAGCAAGACTTGTACTGAAGTCATAACCAGACCAAAAAGAGGTCAATGATAGAGGATGTAAGACTACAAGAGAGAGAGGGAGAGAGAGAGATCGACGTATGATCGACGTATGAGTCCTTACCAGTGGATGAAATATACTGTAAACGTATTACATTTGGCTTTATTACCTAACCTACTATATAAATTATAATTAGGCATTTTGAACTGTTTCACGGTTTACTTTATGTTTTTGCGTGATCATGAAACAGTGAACTGTTGACCGGTCCACAGAATGAACTGTTGCCTGTCTAAAGCGTCATCGTGATATTCAAGCATTTTGATGATCACGACATCACTATTTACCTGCTCTATAATTAATCAAATTGAAATAAAACACACAAATAGTCAATTTATTAAGTATTACTTTAAATTAAAAATATTGATTTAATCTTTATATTTTGTGTTCAGCTAATTAATAGACAAGTATGTGAATAAACAGTTGTGAAAACTTTTTATTGATTGTTTGTGTGTTTTTATTCCAATTTAATTAATTATATAGTAGGTTAGGTAATAAAACACTTATTCAATGACTACGAGGTAAACAGTCAAACTGTTGACCCTCGGTAGTTGGGGAGACCTGGAAAACTGTTGCCCTTGGCCTTCGGCCTCGGGCAACAGTTTTCCAGGTCTCCCCCACTACCTCGGGACAACAATTTGACTGTTTACCTCGTAGTCATTAAATAAGTGTATAGTGAATTCTTTTTAGCACTTTTGGCGGAAAGCAACTTCCGCTAAATTAAGTATACGTACATTGCTACATGTGGTCTTGCAAAGATCAGATCCCTAAGCAATACGTTAAATCAGATCTTAATTCGCCTACTTTTTCAAAAATTAATCTCCGCCATATACATGATATATCGTACACGCTATAAATAATATTTCTATACTAAATGGAGATAACAAACAGTATTCAAGCTCAAAAGTCCATAAAACAATACAAAATAGGAGTAGAGCAAACAAGGACTTTCAAAACATCAGAGGTGGGATCAGATGCCATGGAGAATGAGCATCCCCTGCTGACCAGTCACACCCACCGTACATGTGCTCCTTGTCATGACTGGGAAATACCCCGTATAAGTGGAAATTTTAGCGAGACGCAAATTTAGCGATTTGTCATTAAAAAATGGTGTTTTATTTTTAGCGAGAAGTAATTTTAGCGATTCTAAAATACTCACATAAGAAGTCATAACAAATAAAACGCAATTAATTTTAGCGATGTCGGCATCCTCGCTAATAATGCCAAAATTAAATCCTCGCTAAAAATTCTGTCGATAATTCATTGTGTGTATAACGGCCTGCAAATTAGTATGAAAAAATGTCAGTCAGCATTTGACTTAATGTTAAATTTTATTTGCTGACAATGTCATTGTATCGACCATAGAACTTTCGAAATGATAACTTTAAACGAGATTGCTGGTATTCTTCTTTCAGCAACTTGTTTGTCAAAAATTTACCTCTTTTTAGAAATTCTTCATACGTATAGAGCATGCTCCCGCGTTATCAACTGAGAAATATAAACCCCTCTGCAGGTGATGAAGGTATATTGCTGCATAAATAAGGGAAGTTGACTATTGAAAAGTTAAAGTCATCACGTTTATCATAAAGCTTGGTTGATAGATTACCATTTTCAAGTAAAATTACTAAATATGAAACAGATGTGTCCAACTCTTGGTATCTTTTAATTTCAAGCTATCCTGATATATCGTATCGACATCAGAATGAAAATAGCCATTGTTAATTGACAATACTTCGATCGTCGATATATCGAAATGTCAAGTTGTATAAGGCCACAGGAAGTTTATTTGGAGGAATTCTGCTTAGTATGAATACAAAAATAGGTCTGCTAATAACGGGATGCAATTTGTATCCATGGGAATGCTAAAAGATTGTTAGACCTGCTCTTCAAAAACAACATAGATCAGAAACTCGGGCATCTTTTTAATATCAACTTTAGAGTACTTGTGTGTACAATCAAAATGTTTAACAAAGCAAAAAATCAGACCAAACATAAAGAACAGATGTTGTTTAATTCTCGTTAGCATGATATTCTGCTGGACTGACAAACAGGAAGAATTATCGTATATTATCTCTAGGGAGAAGGGGCATCACTGTTTGTGTATTCCAGAGAAAACGACTCCCACTAATTAACAATTTATAATGTTAAAAGAGAATATAACTGATTGTCAATGTTACAGGGGGTATCGATGAGAGTCATTGTTTGTGTATTCCATTACCTGAGAATCAAAAGGTGTTGTCTTTGTTAGAAGAGAGAGAGAGAGAGATTTATGTAGCGTAAATCCTTTTTCACATTCATATTTTTGGTAGCTCCTGATAATATTTCCTCTTTGTAATAAAACACAAAATAGTAGTAAAACGTTTATTAAATCCAAATGAAAGTAAAATATAATCCAATCAATGTTATAAAGTATAAATCCAAAAGAATTGAATGAAAGGCACTTAGAATAATTCAAGTTAAATTCCCATAATTAAAATACTCTTCCATATTGCTCCCAATAAAATCTCTAATAAAAATCTATTCATCCTAAAAATACCCCGCTTATATAGTTTATGACTCCTCTCATTGCTCCTCGTAATCACCCCTGCACTAAACTAAGGTCAAGCTATCAGATCTAAATGCTATAAATCACTACTATTGTATAAAGCCTCCTCCTAGCCTAATTAACAGCTCCCCATGACCTGTTCGCAGTCTGGGTTAAGACATTGATAAACAATCTAGTCTACGAATGAAAGTAAAATAATAAAAACATACTAATCTACTGATTAAGAAAAGTAAATGTAAGAAAATAATAAAAATAAAAAAATAATTATGCTACATTTCCCCCTGCTTAGCTTTGTACCCCGTACAAAATAATGATAAAAAAATGAAAACCTTTCAAACAAATAAAAATAAGACAATGTAAATAATAAAAGCAAATGATAAATCAAAATCAATGATGTACATCATCATATATGCAATGATAGCAGTCTTAAACAAAAATGCTAATAAATGATGAATTAAAAGAAAAAAACATTAAAATGTCATCTATTTACAAGTTTATACACTGTCACAGTTCATTCCTTGCTCTCATTTGAATTGTCCATGAAATCGTCCAGGAAATCGTTAATCAAGTCCATCACTGGCACCTCTTTTATTTCTTCGGAATAAGAAAAGTTTATTTCTTTTACGATTTCCGAATGTCCATTACGGTTTTTAATTCTTCTATGAATTAGCTGGATTGTGATCGATTTCTTCTCCTCAGAAACATTGTCTTTTTCTTCCTCATTAGTGTCCTCGGCACTCAAATTCTCTTCTGTTTTGTTACAATCCTCGGAATTTTGTGTTGGCTCGAACTCTTCTTCATCAGATGAAATGTCCTCATACAAATTGCTTTTCACAGTATAATCCATATTCTGGTCACAAGAAACGTTTGGAATATCTTCTGGCGAAAGATCATCTAAAACTTCCATTAAACTGTGTTGAGAAAAATAATGTCTTTTAAAGTTAAAATTCCTTGTAAATATCCTTTGACAAATGTCACATTGATAAACTTTCTTCCTGGAATAATGGTGCTCTTCTAAATGTCTCTGTAAATTCCGTAATATTGCAGTCAAAACATTGGAACATTTTCACATAGAAGCAAGTTATAAGTGTTTATTTTCTAAATCTTGTTGGAGTTTTTATAAGCCTGCCTAGTCTTGTTTTCTTGGGTTCCATCTGGATTGGGGTTGACAAGTGTCCATTATTCTCCTCCCTGCTCCTCTCTAACGGTTTATCATGGGTCTTGTCTTTAACTGGCAAGGTGTTTTCGACTTCAGAATTTCCAGTGTTGTTAAATTGATCTTCAATGTTCTCTTCAGGGACCTCATCACTTGGACATAAATTTGGTATGATGACATTTGGTTCACTATCCTTAGCTTTCTGAATAATGCCGTTGCAGTTTCCAATAAGTTGTCTTGTTCACTTTTAATGGTTTAAGATTATCCGCATGAATTACAACAGGTTTTGAAGAAATAGAATGTTGAATCCGATATAACACATCACTGAATTTTTAAGCCACTACCCAAGGTCCACTCCAATTTCTTGCAAGTTTAAAGGCCGGTTTACACTATGCATCTTGACACATGCATCTTGGATGCATGTGTCAAGATTCACAGTGTAATAGCCCCTTGTTTCAAATTAAATGGGTGTTGCATCTTGAACGATCGAATAGAACTTGTTCTATTCCGAGCTTCAAGATGCATGGAACTGACCAATGAAAAGAAAGGTCAGAGTTGATATTGAATCATAAGCCTTATTTTCCTTCATATAATTGTAAAAATAGTTTCCCAAGATACACAAAAACAGAAAATACTGATTAAAACTACAATTAAAAAAACTAATTTGATTATTATAATATAGAGGGGGTTTTGTTTTGGAATAATTATAAATTATATCTTCCAAGAATTATCATAAAAAGGAAATTAAGAATGATGTGTTCAGCTAAAAAAAAATAAGGAAATGAAATTTGAAGATATTTTAATTTTTTTAAGAAGATAAATTTCATCTTTACAAAGTATTCTAAAGATGCATGCATCAAGACACATAGTGTAAATAAGAAGATGCATGATTCAAAATTGAAGCATGAGTTTAGATGCATGTGTCAAGATGCATAGTGTAAACCGGCCTTAAGTTTGGTTCCTAATATTTGTTGAGGTTGGAAACGGCACACAGTATCACCAACACAATATTGAATTTTTCTCACTTTTTGATCATAATATTTCTTTTGAGTTTGGCTTCTTTTCTTGGTTTCTTCTCTAGCAATTTCATGGCATTGATCTAATTTTTGTTTCAACTCACGAACATAATCATGCTGATTGTATGATTCACTAATGACACTGTTATCCTGATCAGAGAACAAATCAACCGGCATCACCATTTCTGTACCAAAAACCATTCGATACGGACTTATTCCAGTTGTTTCATGCACAGTGCTGTTGTAAGCCATTGAAATTCCATCAATGAATTTGTCCCAATCATTTTGATGTAAGGATATGTATTTTGATAGCATATCTTTAATGGTACGGTTCTACCTCTCTACCATTCCATCTGATCTCGGGTGAAACGGAGTTGTACGGGTCTTATGAATTCCAAGTAAAAAACACAAGTTTTGAAAAAGTTGACTTTCGAATTGTCGGCCTTGATCTGTATGTAACGCATGAGGGCATCCATAACGTTTAGTCCATCCTTTGAATATAACATTAGCGACAGTTTCAGCTTCCATATTTGGAATCGGGAATATTTCCACAAACTTGGTAAAGTAATCTGCTACCACAAGAATATACACATTTCTACTGGCTGATTTAGGAAACGGTCCAGCAATATCTGCTGCAATTCTTTCCCAACGTCCTCCTGCGATGAACGATTCCATAATACTTCGTTTTTGTCGTTGTGGATTCTTTCTTTCTTCACACAAATAACACGATTTTATATAATCGGTCACATATTCACGAATATTTGGCCAGTAATAAGAACTCTGATTCACTTTGCGAATATTTCTCTGAATTCCAAGATGTCCTGAAACTGGTGAATCATGGAGATACCACATCACAACATCACGCATTGATTTTGGTGTACATATACGCAATCTAACTTTTTCCAGTTCCATCCATTTAACACACAAAACATTCTGATGAACGTCTAGAATTTCCCATCTATTATACCAAAATTTACACTCTGGATCAAGTTCCGTGATTACACTTCTAGATGGTTTGTTTTCAGATCCAAATTTTTCAAATAATTGAAGAATTGGTCCAATCCCCTTGTCATTTTCTTGTTGATTACGAATTTCTTCATATGTAAGTTCTAAATCTGGTATTTCTCGTTGTTTAGCACGCTTTGGACGATTACGCTTTCTCCTTGTAGTTGGTACTGTTTCAGGCTCAGAATCACTTTTCTCTTCATCCTCACTTGTTACATTAAATAACTGGAAAATGTCACAGATTATGTCATTTGCCCCCTCGATAGTCTCCTTTGAATTTTCACGCAGATCTTTCACACGCGTCACTAAATCACCATCATAGATACAATGCTTTTGTTTACACTGTTTACAAACATTTTCATTACACTCCTCTTTTGGTAATCTTGAGAGTGCATCAGCATTTGCATGTTGTTTTCCCGCCCGATGTATAATTGTAAAGTTATATGGTCCTAACTGTTGCAACCATCGGCAAATTTGTCCATCTGGCTCTTTGAATTTATGAAGCCAGGTTAAAGATCCATGATCTGTTCTCAAGATAAATTCTCTTCCTAGTAGATAATGTTTGTAATATTTCACAAAGTAGATAACAGCTAACATTTCCTTTCGCGTTACACAAGAGTTTTTCTCAGCTGAGCTCAGTGTTCTGCTTCCATATGCAATAACTTTTTCTCTCCCATCCTGAATTTGAGAAAGAACACATCCAATGGCTTCATTACTTGCATCCGTGTCTAATATAAAACTTCCACCATCGACATCTGGATATCCTAATATTGGCGCACTTTGTAATTTCTTCTTCAATTCAATAAAAGCTCGGTCACACTCTTCTGTCCATATCCATTTGCTATTTTTGCTAGTCAAAGAATGCAAACACTTTGCAATAGAAGCAAAATCTCTAATATACTTCCGATAGTAAGATACTAATCCTAGAAAACTCCTTAATTCTGTGACATTCTTTGGTGTTGAAATATTTTCTATTGCTTCAGTTTTAGCAGGGTCTGTCTTGATTCCACTTTTAAAAATCCTCACTGAAACAACATATCCAAGAAATGACACCTCTTTCTTGAAAAATGAACATTTCTTTGCTTTCAACCTCAAATTAGCATCTTCCAGTCTATCCAATACTTGCTTTAAATTCTCCAAATGCTCATCAAAGCTTTTTCCATAGACAATGATGTCATCTAAATAAAGTACAGCTACATTCCACTGTAGACCACTTAATACTCTTTCAATTATTCTCTGAAAAGTCGCTGGAGCATTTACATAATCCAAAAGGCATAACATTGTACTGATATAACCCCCCTCTTGGTGTAGCAAATGCTGTTTTCTCCTTGTCCTGATCTGACATCGGCACTTGGTGATAAGCCATATTCAAATCCAAAGACGAAAACCAAACAGATCCAGCCAATGCATCCAAGTTATCATCTATCCTAGGTATCGGATATGCGTCCTTTATCGTCTTCGCATTCAAACGACGATAATCCACACAAACTCGCCAACTTTTATCCTTCTTCTGAACAAGAACAAGTTGCGACGACCATGGACTGCTGGATTTCTCAATAATTCCCTGATCAAGTAGTTTCCCTATTTCTTGATCTAGAATTTCCCTTTTAAACAATGGAACCCGCCGCGGCGCCTCCTTAAACGGCGTTCCGTCACTCAAATTTATCCTATGCTCACCAATGTTGGTTCTATGTAAAACTCCGTTCGGGTCAGCGAACACATTTCTCCTTTCCATGAGAAATTCCTTGAACTTTTCAGACTCTTGAGAATTTAAATTCATGATTCCATTTTCATAGACTGATTTCAGGTACTCTGGTAATTCTTGAGTATCTCCCTTGCTAATTGTGGCTATAACTTTTCCTTTGTCACAAATTGGTTGACTCACATATGTAACAGGTACAAGTAATGCTATTTCAGTATGCTTCGGTACTGTAATTGCATGGTCCTCTGGATTATATAATCGAATGTAAAACTCTCTGTTGCTTGAATCAAGAAGTGTTCTGGCAACTCCCAATTTATAGGAACTAATGAAAGTTTTCAAAGGCATTGGTATTCCAATTGTCCCATCAGCATTCATTACCATAGATCTCACAACAAATTCATGTCTCCCTGGTATGGTAAAAGAATCCTGATTATAAATTTTTCTCGTTGGACAAACTTCATTCAAATCCTTTTCTTGATCATATGTAAAACTCAACACACATTGCTGATAGTTCCAATTACACTTGAACTTCACAATAAAATCTTCTCCCAATAAATCATGTGTGACTCCTCCAACAAAAACGCGAAATTCAATATCAACATCCTTCAAAGTAAGAATCATTTTAGCTGTACCCAGAAGTTTTAGTTTACGTCCATCAGCTGATAAGAATTTACTTTTCACTTGCTCTAGTACAGGACGATTGTCCAAAGGAATGCTATAAAATGTTTCTTCAGTGACGAAAGTTTTCCTTGCTCCAGTGTCAATCTTCCATGTTAATGGTGTTCCCTGAATTAAACCATTTATCAAAAATCCATTCCTTCCTGGAATTAAAATTTCAGATGTATTCTTTTCAAAAACATCACAATAATCACTTTCATTGAGCTTCATATCAACAGAATCGGTATTACAGGCCTCCTCATGAGCTCTGTAATTAACTACTCGTAAATCACTGTGAGTTAACTCTTCTGTACTAGGCCTATTCATATCAGCGACCAACGCACGGCCTACTGCCTCGGTCTCCCACTGTTTAACTGTTTCACGGTTTCACTTATTGCACTGCTTATTTTCCCCTTGTTTTTGACAGGACAATTCCTTAGAAGATGTTGTGTAGAATTACATTTGAAGCAAGCCTTCTTCACATGTTGTCTCACATTGTCAAATCCATTACTCACATCATTGGGCTGGCTAACTTGATAAATTCTGGGCTTTGTCAAGGTTTTCGGATCTCTGTTTTGCTGTTCACTAATCCTTATGCATTCCTCTTGCATTGCAGCCGTTACCGCTTCTTGTAATGTCTTAGGTCTGGTTCTTCTAACTGCAAGCCTAAAATTTTCCACCTCACTACAATTATCAAGGAAAGTCTTTAGACTACATTCTTGAACATACTCTCGGCTTTCAGGGTGTGCTCTTCGATACAAATCCTCCAGACATTGAGCAAAATCCCTATACGATTCACCTTCCTTCTTTCTTCGTAGTTTTGCCTCTGCAACATAACTTTCCTTCATTGACCTGTGTCCAAATCTATACTCCATGGCTTGTTTCAACTCATCATAGCTATTTCTTTTGTCATCTTGTAAACCATAAGCATATGTTTCAGCCTGACCACGTAAAGCAGTAAGTAACACTCTCCTCATACGATCCAAGCTCCAGTTATTAAGAATTGCAATATTTTCAAAATAACGAATGAATTCGCACCAAATTTCATTTCCATCTCCCTTGAAAGTTCTTTTAACATTAATTTGATAGGATGATTCCTGGCTTCCTTTACCATTCACTCTAGCTATCCCTGGATAATTTCTCTGAGTTTCCATCCCTTTAGATGGGCTTTCAGTACTTTTTGCCAATTTCACCATCATTCCAATGATTGAGGAAAATACTACAAATGCTCCTCCAGACATGATGAATTCCTTTGTCAAACACAACAGCATGTATCCCGGAAAATAGCGATACAAAGCAAACACAATAACACATCCAATAATACACACGGATATCCAAAATAATGAAACTAAATTTCTGGATCCTTGTTTAAAATACTTTTCCTCCTGAAGTTCATAACTGTTCATTGGCTGTTCCATGTGTGGAAATTCCGGAGCGAAATTTTCACTATTCTCAAATGAATCTTCCAAACGACGACGTATGTTTGTACATCGTAATTTAGGACTTCTAGCTGGGCTTGAAAATAATCCAGGAGTTTGCTTGTTTGGAGATTTGCCACAATCTGTCATTTCCATATCAATTAAAGAATACGAAGTTTCATCCATTTTCAAAATGTTTTACATTTCAATGGTACACTGCTTTGTATATGCTTTAATCCTGCAGTTACAAAACGAACATTTTAAGAATTCACTGATTTCTCCTTTTTCCGTGACAAGTGAAAAACGGTTCTCACTCACTTTAAACATACAATAACAGTTTGGACACTCCTTTTTATCGTGAATTGTAATCCTTCCAATATGCACTAAGTTTCCATTGTCATCATAGTCATACACATTTGCGAATCTGTATACATCCATAACTATGAAAAGTATGATACACAAGTCACATGTAATAATCCAGTAATATGAATGAAATAAATCCGATGAAAATCAAATTTTCAGAATCACAATAATCCAACACATTTGCGAATTAAGGTCCGTCTAGATCCATTTTGATTCACAATAAAATTCACAAATTATCCAAAGAATCTAAAGAATCCCACCACATGCCACCATTTGTAGCGTTTCCGAGTAAATCCTTTTTCACATTCATATTTTTGGTAGCTCCTGATAATATTTCCTCTTTGTAATAAAACACAAAATAGTAGTAAAACGTTTATTAAATCCAAATGAAAGTAAAATATAATCCAATCAATGTTATAAAGTATAAATCCAAAGAATTGAATGAAAGGCACTTAGAATAATTCAAGTTAAATTCCCATAATTAAAATACTCTTCCATATTGCTCCCAATAAAATCTCTAATAAAAATCTATTCATCCTAAAAATACCCCGCTTATATAGGTTATGACTCCTCTCATTGCTCCTCGTAATCACCCCTGCACTAAACTAAGGTCAAGCTATCAGATCTAAATGCTATAAATCACTACTATTGTATAAAGCCTCCTCCTAGCCTAATTAACAGCTCCCCATGACCTGTTCGCAGTCTGGGTTAAGACATTGATAAACAATCTAGTCTACGAATGAAAGTAAAATAATAAAAACATACTAATCTACTGATTAAGAAAAGTAAATGTAAGAAAATAATAAAAATAAAAAAATAATTATGCTACATTTATTTAACATAATATTACCAGTGGATTTCAGACCAAACATAAAGAACTGGACCCGTCTTCTTGTTACCATGGTGTTCATTTGAACAAACAGGGAAGATTACTGTATTAATTAGTATATTGTTTGTAGAGAGAAGGGGATATCAATGTATGGGTGTCACTGTTTGGGATTTTCAAGAAGGGTATGGAGATAACGAACAGTATTCAACATTTAAGTCCATAAAACAATACAAAATAGGACCTGAACAAACACAGACCTCCGAAACATCAGAGGTGGGATCAGGTACCATGGAGGAGTGAGCATCCCCTGCCGACCAGTCACACCCGTCGTGTGCTCCTTGTTATGATCAGGTAATAATGGGAAAATCCGTTGTCAATTCGGTGTATAAATAACATGGACTAACAATTGGTATGAAAAACGTCTGAGTCAGCATTGACTCCATGATAAATTGTATTTGCTGACACTTAGGTCATTGTATCGACCATAGAACTTACAAAATGATGACTTTAAACAAGACTGCTGATATTCTTGTTTCAGCAACTTGTTTGTCAATAATTTATCTCTTTTCAAAAATTGTTCATGCGTAAAGCATGCTATTGCGTATCCAATCAACTGAGATCATTTAAACTATGTACGCAGGTGATGAAGGTATACTGCTGCATAGATCAGGGATATTTACAATAAAACAAGAGACCCATGGGCCACATCGCTCACCTGAGCACTGTGGCTAGGAAAAAGTAGAAATTGGTTTATTATTGTAAAGTTTAAATCCAAAAGTAGTCCCGTGACCAATCATGGCTTTGCTATTCTTGAAAAGAAATTTTTAAAAATGTTCCTATATATTTCTATACAAAAATTTTATTGGCCATTTTGGCCCCGCCCTACCCCTGGGGGGTCATGATTTGAACAAACATGAATCTACACTACCTGAAAATGCTTCCAAATTAATATGATCTGTTATAGCTTTGCTTTTCTTGAGAAGAAGATTTTTAAAGAATTTTCCTATATATTTCTATATAAAACTTTGATCGGCCATTTTGGTCCCACCCTACTCCTGGGGGTCATGATTTGTACAAACTTGAATCTACACTAGCTGAGGATACTTCCATATAAATATGAGCAATTATGCCTTTACTATTCTTGAGAAAAAGATTTTTAAAGAATTTTCTTATATATTTCTATGTAAAACTTTGATCATCTCTCGTGGCCCTGTCCTACCCCAGAGGATCATGATTTTAACAAATTTGAATCTACACTACCTGAGGATGCTTCCATATAAGTTTCAGCTTTTCTGGTACAGCAGTTCTTGAGAAGAAGATTTTTAAAGAATTTTTCTATATCTTTCTATGTAAAACTTTGGTCGGCCATTGTGGCCCCGCCCTAGCCCCGGGGGTCATGATTTGAACAAACTTGAATCTACACTACCTGAGGATGCTTCCATATAAGTTTCAGCTTTTCTGGCACAGTGGTTCTTGAGAAGAAGATTTTTAAAGATTTTTCCTATATATTTCTATGTAAAACTTTGATTCCCCATTGTGGCCCCGCCCTACCCCTGGGGGTCATGATTTGAACAAACTTGAATCTACACTACCTGAGGATGCTTCCATATAAGTTTCAGCTTTCCTGGCACAGTGGTTCTTGAGAAGAAGATTTTTAAGAATTTTCCTATATATTTCTATGTAAAACTTTGGTCGGTCATTTTGGCCCCGCCCTACCCCCGGGGGTCATGATTTGAACAAACTTGAATCTACACTACCTGAGGATTCTTCCATATAAGTTTCAGCTTTCCTGGCACAGTGGTTCTTTATTAGAAGATTTTTTAAGAATTTTCCTATATATTTCTATGTAAAACTTTGGTCGGCCATTGTGGCCCCGCCCTACCCCCGGGGGTCATGATTTGAACAAACTCGAATCTACACTACCTGAGGATGCTTCCATATAAGTTTCAGCTTTCCTGGCACAGTGGTTCTTGAGAAGAAGATTTTTAAAACATACCACCAATTTTTTATTAATTCCCAATTATCTCGCCTAGAATGAGGGCGTGGCATTTCATTCGAACAAACTTGAATCCCCTTTACCCAAGGATGCTTTGTGGCAAGTTTGGTTAAAATTGGTCCAGCGGTTCTTGAGAAGAAGTCCAAAATGTGAAAAGTTTACAGACAGACAGACAGACGGACGGACAGACGGACTACAGACAAAATGTGATCAGATAAGCTCACTTGAGCCTTCGGCTTAGGTGAGCTAAAAATAAAAAGCATCACGTTTATCATAGAGGTTGGTTGTTAGATTACCATTTAAGTTAAAGAGACATGTTATATGTTTCTGTGCAAGATGAAAGACTGCCTTTTTTTGACCAGAACAGTGGGGTTTTTTTTAAAAATAAACTTCTTGAATATGTGTGTAAGGAGGAGCAAGAAAAGAAAGATAGCTCTAGTATTATATGAACATTTCAATTTTCATAAAGTTGTCATTATACAGGTTTCTTGAAGATTTCAGCGGGTAAGAGATAATTAAAATAAAAACTATTTATAATACAAGTACCAATTCTGGTTTTTTTTTTTCTTAACTGTGTTCTAGGAGAGAGCAAAGAATTCAAAAACCAACTTTTCACCTCAAGCATAACTCTAACAAAAAAATTTATCTAAAAATAAATAATTTATTGTATACACAAATCAATTTCAAAATCTGCTGCAAACACAATGTAAAACAAGGATTAATCACAATTACTTATATTGTTACATAGTCTCTTGATTTCACTAACAATTTTCAAACACAATTCTTCTTGATCACTGGATCCATCAAGGTATTCTAAAAATAAAATATCATACTTAACAAAACTATAAATAAAATATCATGTTTAACAAAATTTAAAATAAAATATCATATTTAACGTGATACACTCTGGTGTGTGCACATTTGATAATTCTGAGGATCGTTTTATTTCAAACATTAAATTTATCCCCACGAAACAATAAAAATTTCTTTGACAATAATTTTTCTTGGTTCGTGGGAACTTAATTTCATCAATATCCAAATATACAGATGACTCAATAAATAAATATGTTGAGCAAATAATTGTTAGTGGGGATTTAAAATGTGAATGAGCATAATGCATGGAATTTACGATCATTGAACATTCAAAAGTATTTCATATTACCTTTTACTCTGAGAGAAATTTCTGTATGAATTATGCATTATTCTGTTATTGTACTTCTTAGCCTGGGGTTTATAGTAAAATATTTACCTATATCATCTTGTTCCTGTATTTCTCTTTGATGAAGTATAGACTCAGGCCAAACTATTTTTTCAAAATACCCCGGCTTATCAGGTGGAGTATAATGTCTTGTTCTACAAAATAAAAAAAAATTCAGTTGTCAAAATTTGGTTTAACTAGAACTGTCCAAACGGGACAAAATACCCCCCTGCTGGGTTTTTCAGAAGTAAGTTTATCCATAAGAAAGATATGGACCAGACACAAATTATGAAATTTTTCTTCCAGTGACCTTGAACTTCCCCAAATGACCTTGGGTCAAGGTCATGACACACCCTTGGGTCATGGGCAATCTTTGTGTGAAATGAAAACCTATTAAGTTTGTCCATAAGAAAGATATGGACCGGACACGAATTATGAAATTTTTCTTCCAGTGACCTTGAACTTCCCCAAATGATCTTGGGTCAAGGTCATGACACACCCTTCGGTCATGGGCAACCTTTGTGTGAAATGAGAACCTACCAAGTTTATCCATAAAAAATATGTATCAAATATGAATTTTGAAATTTTTCTTCCAGTGACCTTGAACTTCCCCAAATGTCCTTGGGTCAAGGTCATGACACACCCTTGGGTCATGGGCTATCTTTGTGTGAAATGAGAACCTACCAAAATTATCCATAAGAAAGATATGGACCGGACACGAATTATGAAATTTTTCTTCCAGTGACCTTGAACTTCCCCAAATGACCTTGGGTCAAGGTCATGACACACCCTTAGGGCATGAGCAATCTTAGTGTGGAGTAGTAGATTCTAATGTCCCTCTGTAAGAAAGATATGGACCGGACACGATTGCACAGACAGACGGACAGACAGACAGACGGACAAGGTGATTCCTATATACCCCCCCAAACTTCGTTTGCGGGGGTATTCATTTATATTTAGCGAAGATTTATGAAAACACAGGACAATTAAATATGAAAAATAACAATTTATTTGCATATTTGACATTTGATATTTTAAGTATTATTTGTCATTTGATTTGTCAAGTCTCTGGTATACCTAAGTGAGAGGTTTAAGGAAATCATAAAGCAATTAAAAATGAAAAATAACAATTACACATGTGAATGACATTTGATAAATAAAGTGATATTTGTCATTTGTTTGGAATGTTTACCTTCTTCTTGCTATACAAATGTCATATGGAATGGTACAGAAATATTTCTTCATCAAGAGCTGTTCCAAATCCCTATAAAAAGAAAGCCAAATAATCCAATTAAACAACTTCTTTAAATTCTAAGATACATCTAAAAAGTAAAACATTGAATTGCAATCCTAAATATATTTCAATGTCTTCTAATCACCTTTTCAAAATTTATGTAAAATGCTTCCTTCATCACTAAATGTATTTCAATGTCTTCTAATCATGTGCACTTTTTTAAAATTTAGGTAAAATCCTTCCTTCATCACTCATGTTCATACTTTATTTAAGCAAAATACACCTGATAAAGGAGAACATTTTATATCTAAAATTTGGGTCTATAATTTTCCATTTCCTCTGACTCTCTTCGCTTTTAAAACAAGTTTTATCTTTAAATTTTACAGTGACATTTATCAAATTAAAACGATCACCTATTCTCTGCTGATTGTAGCAAAGAGACACTTCAGGAAAAACTTAAGATATTTCATGCACCATTAAACAGTATCAAAGTCACTCAGAAATGTTTGGCTGACTCATCCCCAATTATTACTGATATCTACAGGTGTAAATATACTTGGCTTTCTTACCTCAATGCATACATCCTAAATCCTTCTACAATTAGCACATTGCTATACAGATCATTAGGGGTGGATCCCAGAGGAGTGGAGTTACTCTGAGCATCTTTCCAGGACTGGACATCTGCTACCATTGCTTCCATGTCAAGGGCATTCAGTTCTAAAAATAGATGTATTTCTTCATTCTCTTGTATTCCTAACTTTAATAAACTTCACATCTCTCTTTTTACAATTATTTATCCCTTGCCATTTTTGTTTCTTAAATTTTTACAAATTTGAATTTATGTACCGAAAATAAATAATGCTTTGAAAGCTAGACCCTTAAAGTGATTATATTTACGAATTTTACAGAGAATGACTTCAATTAAAACACCCTTTTATTATACAAACCATCGAAATTATAATGGTCTAGTTCTGGTATTGGGGTCAGGCGAGGATGTGGGGGGTCCTGTGAATCAAGGAGGAGAATATGATGATATAAAGCATGAATTAAATGTCAATAGGAACATTCACATACCCAGGAACAGGTAAAGTATGGAAGAACATCAATCAGGCTGAGCACATTCATATTAACTTTATCGGATATTTTAACAAGCTTCAAGCAGGTACATTGTACATATGTTCATTGATCAGCAGAAAAGCTTTAACTGCTTTACACAGTGCACTCTATTGATTGTCACCAGAAACATTACATGTGCAATCAAATCTTGTTTTTTCAAACTCAAATGGCCGATGAAAATATTCAGGTTTAAGAAAGCATAGAGAAAAGGGGGGGGGGATTCCAAAAGAGTTGGACATATCCATAGTATTTTAGGTATAAACAATGTTCAAGATATTGTGATAAAACTGGAGAAGTTAAATGTGGACTGTTCATATATACACTCTGTAAATTTTCTAAAATTTAACTGATATTTACAAGCTTTAATTTATATTCAGGTTAAAGTTGAAAAAAGGCCTTTTTTTTAAAAGGTTTAACTCCTTTTTCAAGCAAATACTTGTACTTGTATGAAAAATTAGATAATGTCTTTTAGAAAAGTTTTTGTTTGATACATGTATATTGAGAGCATCACTCAGCCCTACAACCAGAAGCTAGGAATATGTTGCTCATGAAATGAAATGATGTACCCAGTAGCTAAACACCTGTAGAAATACTTCATAAGAATTACATAAGGAATTTTTTTTAACAATTTAAAATGCTGAAAATGTATCTTTGTGATGTTATCTCAATTTTTATGCATGAAAACACACGTGTATGCATATCTTGGTTTCATTTTACTTTCTTCTGTCATATATAAAATAAATCACATTCATTTCATAAAGTTAACTTTTTTCAAGATGATAAAATATACACTATATATATAACTACAGCTTAGACAAATTTACCATACATTGTAGTCCAATTAATTCTTACTAAGAAATAGGAGTCTTGACACATGGTGTGACATCCCGGCAGATGAGCTCGGATTTTATTGGTCAGGGACGTCTTCCCACTGTTTGTTACCCTGTAAAAAGATGTCTGATATCATAAATCATTGTGAACAATTATATAATATGTACTATAAATAACTCTTTATTTGTAAAGTTATTTTTTCCCTTTTAAATGCTCATGGAAAATGCATTTCAATTTTCCTTTAAAGGTAGCATGAATAAATCTGAAAAGATTATATATCTGTACATAAAATTACGCAATACATTTTCATAATATTCAAACATGATTACAATGTATCAGAGTTAGCATTTACACAGAATAATGTGCAATATGTTATCCAAAACCTTTCTCCGAGTTATATCTATGAAAAAAATTGATTTAATATACATGTTTAAACAGTTCATTGGCATAATTACACTGTAATCCAATGTATTGAATTTCCATTGTTCCTGTTATTTCTGGTTATTGATAAAACTGAATACTTTATTTACAGATCCTTATTGTTGACCTTTAATTTTGAATAATACCAACTACTTATTTAAATGGCTAGCAATTTTCAAAATCATGATGTTGTTAACATTTAATGTTGTATTGAGCATGTTGAATGAGTTGAAATGATTCATCATTGTTATGGTTTTTAAAGCTGGAAATTATCTGTAAAATATAGATCGTAAAATGATGAAATTAATAAAGCTGATTGCACAAATCAAATGTGATTTCTGTACAATGAAAAAGAGAAGGAGACATAGACACAACTTATATGAGTAACCCTAGAATTATAAGGTTGAATCTTCTAAACCTAACGGACTTCAAAATCTGAAAAAAGTGGTTAAAAGTAAATCTTAGTAATAATTTATCTGCAGAAGCCTCATTTCAAGTCCTTAAATTTGCAATATGATTATTAAACTTAACTTGAAAGTGTTTTATGTTTCAAGAACATAAACTTTATACTTTTATCACTTCTGACAAAATGTCATGATTATATTTATTATATCAGATTATTTAATTTCAAACATTTAATTCTTTGTGATCTAAGGACTGCTACTGGTTTTATATTGTGAAATACCGTGTTTATGATCCTGTTTTATAACTCGGTACACCTGGCAGCGTACATTACAGTCACACCGGTGTACCGTACATTATCACTCACCCAGAGATCCCAATGATAACAGGTGCCCGTCCCGTCATGCTTCACTTGTCCTTCTCGGTCTCTTCACCCTCTTCCTCCCAACCCTCGTTTTCCACCGGCTCAACCTGAAGAATTTCTGGAGACGTTCCTGGTCCGTTTATACGGTCGAGAAATGCGGCCAATAGGCGCTTATTTAAATGGTCAGTTTGTGTTATTTCCCTTTCTTCCACTTCTTCATTTGCTGGTTGACCGTCTGTATCTGCGTTGCTTAGTGTCGCTTCATCTAATTGATTTTGCACGTCTTCTAAATTTGTTTCCCGATTGTTCAAGTTTGCGTCAGCCATGTCCGAATTCTACATCCGGAAGAAACCAAACACGGATGAAAAACACTAATCCGAAGAGATGATAGGAAGTATGACGTAAAGGAACGATTTAATTAATTTTATAAAAATCCGATAAATAAAATTACACGTAATAGTTTGAAGAAACTTGATAAAGAATGGTACAAGAATTTAAGGTCAATGCTAAAATACACGTATTCAAGAAAATTGTTAAATGTGGGCTTGTAACCCCCCCCCCCCCCCCGCTGGTGTGACTGGTCGGCAAGGGATGCTCACTCCTCCGTTGCACCTGATCCAACTTCTGTGAAAACTGGGAGTGTATATTTATATATATATTAATCGGGATGTCCGTCCGTCTGTTACGTTTTTAGCACCCGTCCCTTATCCACAACCCCTCAGTCTTACATGTATATAAAACTGAATGAAATAAAATCGAGACTTTTACAGAATAGATCTTTGTTTCATACATTACTGTGTAGTGCCATTGTGCACTTCCTATGTCACTTTTTGATCTGACACATGTTTTTGGTTTCCTAGAGCAAAAACTGAACATTGTCATTCTTTCTAAAAAATTGAACAGATAATTAAAGCTAGGGTAACCCATATGCATCTCTTATCCCCTCCACTGAATAAAATTTAACGATATATTTCAAAGATTCTTTATTTCATAATACACGTGTCCTATTTTACTTATTGATCTGGTACACAATTTTCGCTCTTTCAGAGCAAAACACGGACTTTGCCATTATATTAACCATATGGGAGGCGGGGGTATCATTTTCAATTTGAGTGAGCTCATTGCTCACAGTACCTCTATTTTTTTTTTTATAAACAGACCGTACAGGAACCGGAGGAGGGGGGGTAACTTTTCCTCATATTTTTTCCTCTGTATAGAATACTACAGCAGATAATCTCATATAATAATAAGATTTGTTTTTCTTTATCTATTTATTTATTTATTTTATTTTTTTTTTTTTTTTATTTATTAGGGATGTCAACGAGTACCCGGTTAACCGGGTACTCGATCGAACGTCCGAGTATCGAATACTAAAATCGGTACTCGGTAACTCGGATGTATATTTTTGAATGTTTCTAAACTTATTCATTAATGCATTAAACAATCTGTTTTATAATTTAAAATGCTCCTTGCACTTGTACATGCAGTAATTAGGGTTTCCTATGCCTCTAAATGACCGTAATTGCCTGTGACAGTGTTTATACAGAAATTATCGTGACCAAGCACCTGTTACCTGGCTTTGCTCACCTTCGGCGGTCTTCTACCCTTATTTTTGGTTTGCTTTAATTATTTGTTTTCACTGAACATCGGTTAAGGTATAATTTGTTTAAATAAATTAGATAATTTTGTCAATTTTCCGAGAAGCCGTAAATGATATTACACGTGCGATTGTAGATTGGTTGTGTTTGATTACATGCCAATACAAATGGTTGAAGGCAAAGGCTTAAAAATACCAATTTCTTGGACGTCAAACGCAACAAATTTGCATTACATTTACGGAGTAGATTTTTTTTTTACAAAAACACTGTGAACCTCTTATAATTTTATTTCTTGTGTTTTTCTGATATTTAAATTGAACTTCAAAATATGTTATTTAAATTTTGTCGTAACAAGTGCTCATCATTCTTACAACAGAAATACATTTAAGGGTAAACCTCCCATCAGAGCATGTGGTTTTATTTTTACAAGAGTTTACAATGTTTTACAGTCATCAATTTACTTGTTCATATTTATTTACACTTCCACCGAGTACCCGGGTACTCGATCGGAAAAACGTCCGAGTAATCGAGTATTAAAAATTGACCGATTTGACATCCCTATTATTTATTTATTTTTTTTTTTTTTGCTGTCGCGGAGAATTTTTCAATTTTGGTGATGTCCATTTCCAATACGAAAAATATCTTTCAATTGGTTGTTTTCTTATCCCAAACGATTTTGAGGGAGGATAATAGTGGACCAGTTCTAACCCTTGGATGGCGAAAATGTGGAAAGACTAGCAACTCAACTCAACGTTGGCATTTATAAAAACTGTGACACAAAAAACTCAAACACAGAAAATACATATTATAATATAGTGGTGGTGATGTTTGCGTGTGTGTTGGGCGAGGGAGGGAGGTGTTCCAGAGAAGAAGGTCAGATTATTTCCTGCTGGCTTCGAGACAGGTGTTGTCCACCTTCACCCTCCATCCCCTCAGAAAGAAATGGTTGCTCCATTTATTATAACGTCAATGAAAAATACGTTGTGGGATACCCACAGGTGATCTAGGTACTGTAAGTCAATTAATGTGTGATAGATGATAGACCTGCTTTTAATGAATATTTTAAAGGAGTGGAAGAAACCTAAAGAAAACCTCAGGAATATTACCAGGAATATTATTTCAAAGAGAAATTTGAAAGACTTAATTTAATTTTAACTTTGGGGAGAAAAATGACTGTCATCAAGTACAATTTCTGAAATGAGCAAGAAAATTTACAATTCATAACTTCATACATGCAGAGATGTAAAAGTACAGTATTTTTTATTAAACGCCCGGATCGATAGATCCGAGGCGTATATTGTTTTTGTCCTGTCTGTCTGTTTGTTTGTTTGTTTGTCTTCAAACTTTGACATTTGCCATAACATTTGAACAATGAAAAATAGAGGCTTCATGTTTGGTATGCATATTCTACTAATCAAGTTTTTTTTTCAAATGACACCAAGGTCAATGACCTTGTGACCTTGGCTGTGGCCTACATGATAAAAATAGTTTTTTCTGCAAACTTTAACCTTCGCCATAACTTTTGAACCATGAAAGATAGAGACTTTGTATTTGGTATGCATATTCTACTAATCAAGCTCTTTCAAATGACACCAAGTTTAATCACCTTGTGACAGTGTCTGTGATCTATATGCTAAAAATAGCTTTTTTTTAACTTTGTTGTCTTCGGGTGCATAGTATTTCACAAACACATCACTTTTTTTTTAAGTTTAAAAGAAGACATGGCAACTATCTAAAAAATTTATTTTGAAAAATTTGCTGTAAATATTTGGAAAAAATTACAGGAACTTTATGAGATTTAATCCTCTACATTTTTTCTCATAAATTAATTAAATATATATTCACTAACGTTCAAAAATCTTTTATTGTCATATTTAGGACATACAATTGATCTAAAAAAATCACTGTAAAGAGATTATAAATTTCATTCCTCTATTAACAGAAAATATAGAGTTCCCTGGAAAAGGAAACATTTCAAACTTCAGACAAAAATCTACATAAGACAGAAATGTGGGTATGTACAAAAATGTAATAAATACTGCTGATACTTAACAAAAACATAGAACAACATTTCCAAGAGACATACATCTATACATAACACAAAAAACCTTGAATATTTACAACAGATGTTCAATATTAGCAATAAACCCTAAAAAAAAAAACAATCTACATGTATATCTAAAACAATTTTATAATGATATCAATAAATGTTACATTAGAAAAATAAACATGACCAAAGTCTTAAAATTTTTATATGAATGAATGAGTGTAATAATATTTATGGCACTTTATGAAACATCATTAATCACCATTTTTTCAAGTCAATCATGTTAATGGATATCACATCCTGTTCAGTAAGTGATGACATCACTTCCTGTTCAGGTAGAAGACCACATCTCCTGGAGTTCTCTTAATTTTTCAGCATCAGCTTCTGCAAAAAAAAAAAATCATCATTAATATACTGTAGTCTTGATGTTGAACTACTTATCAAACTTTTGGATTTAAATTTCTAAAATAGAAAGTGATACATGTACATTGTAGTCTAGATGTGCTGTTGAAGTCAAGGACATTTTTAAATACTTTTAATTATAGGACTACATGTATTATACCTTCAAAGTACATGTATGCAAATAATTACAGTTGATTAAACCTACCAATTCTTCGAACTGGACGTATTTTCCGTAGTTCATTATTTCTCTGTTCCATGCTTTTGAAAATTATCCTCTCCCTGAAAAATTAAATAAAACACATTTACATGTAAGTGAATTCCATTCAAACAAACGGAGAATAAACATGATAAATTTTCTCACAAATTTTTTAAATTTCAAGTACTGAGCAAAGGCTCATTCTTACCCCATATTCTTTTTTTTTTTTTTTTAAATGACCCTTCGAATACATTTTTAGCTCACCTGAGCCGAAGGCTCAAGTGAGCTTTTCTGATCACATTTTGTCCGGCGTCCGTCTGTCCGTCTGTCTGTCTAGCTGTCCGTCTGTCCGTCTGTCTGTAAACTTTTCACATTTTCGACTTCTTCTCAAGAACCACTGGGCCAATTTCAACCAAACTTGGCACAAAGCATCCTTGGGTGAAGGGGATTCAAGTTTGTTCAAATGAAGGGCCACGCCCTTTTCCAAGGGGAGATAATCATGAATTTGTTAAAAATTAATGGCATTTTTAAAAAATCTTCTTCTCCAGAACCGCTAAGCCAGGAAAGATGAAACTCATGTGGAATCATCCTCAGGTAGTGTAGATTCAAGTTTGTTCAAATCATGACCCCCGGGGCAAGGGTGGGGCCAAAATGGCCGACCCTAGTTTTACATAGGAATATATAGGAAAAATCTTTTAAAAATCTTCTTCTCCAGAACCACTGGGCCAGGAAAGATGAAACTCAGGTGGAATCATCCTCAGGTAGTGTAGATTCAAGTTTGTTCAAATCATGACCCCCGGGGCAAGGGTGGGGCCAAAATGACAATAGGAATATATAGGAAAAAATCTTTAAAAATCTTCTTCTCAAGAACCACTGGGCCAGAAAAAATGAAACTCATGTGTAATCATCCTCAGGTAGTGCAGATTCAAGTTTGTAAATAATGATAGGGGTATAAATGGCCGACTAGTTTTACATAGGAATATATAGGAAAAATCTTTTAAAAATCTTCTTCTCCAGAACCACTGGGCCAGGAAAGATGAAACTCATGTGGAATCATCCTCAGGTAGTGTAGATTCAAGTTTGTTCAAATCATGACCCCCGGGGCACAAAAATGGCTGTAGTTTTACATAGGAATATATAGGAAAAATCTTTTAAAAATCTTCTTCTCCAGAACCACTAGGCCAGGAAAGATGAAACTCATGTTGAATCATCCTCAGGTAGTGCAGATTCAAGTTTGTCCAAATCATGACCCCCGGGGGTAGGGTGGGGCCAAAATGGCCGACCCTAGTTTTACATAGGAATATATAGGAAAAATCTTTTAAAAATCTTCTTCTCCAGAACCACTGGGCCAGGAAAGATGAAACTCATGTGGAATCATCCTCACATAGTGCAGATTCAAGTTTGTTCAAATCATGACCCCCGGGGCAAGGGTGGGGCCAAAATGGCCGACCCAAGTTTTACATAAGGATATATAGGAAAAATCTTTAAAAATCTTTTCAAGTACTTCAAAGGTATGATTAGTGATATTTATATGGAATCATCCTCATGTAGTGTAATACTAGTATGTTCAAATGATGACTGCCTGGAGGGGGGTGGGGGGTGGGGTGGGGGGAGTCACAAGCCCTGTGCTCATAAGCGCTGTGGCCCCTGGGCCTCTTGTTTTTTTTTATACTTTCTAACTACGATATTGTTTTAAGGATCATCACCCCCACCCCCTCCACACACACACACACACACATGTCAATGACAATACTGTATATAAAACTTACGATCCACTCCCCATGTCAATAACAATACTGCCTTTCTGCTGTCGTTTCATATACTCGGTCTCGGCTTTTTTCTGGATGTCCGGGGGGTAGGACCTCCAGTCGCCCTCGTCTGTGTAATACTGCCAGACATAACACACCTCCTTGTCTGGACCTCGGTCTTGTCTTTCATACAGTATAGTACCTACAGCAAAGTACAGGGGACTACATGCTACTATAGAGACTGAAAATCATTGTCTGGAAACCATCATCAATTTATCATAATGAATATGTTTCCTGTAACACCAATTTTATGGCAGGATAAATATAGAATTTAATTTCATAATCATTTTTTTCTAAAATGCATAGAAAATATATACCAGCTGGTAATATTAATGAAATTGTTATTTTCATTATGATTATTAGACACCTTCGGGTTTTTTACTGGTGGCTCCAGCTGTGTTCTGATTGGTCGATGGTGTCACAGGAGAACCAGTCTGGTCTGGTATTGGTGGATTCTGGAATTGCTGGAAATTCCCTGGAAAATTTTCCAGGTTATGTGGAGGGAACTGGGGTCCACCAAACTGGTTCGGTAGCTGGTTCTCTGACAGGTAGGGCAGCGTGGGGTCCGGCTGGGGGTTCTTCATCAACCTCTCGTACTCTTTAGCATGGGCGGGGTTCAGGAAGGGGATATCTTCTGCCTTAGGTGGAGGCCCCTGGGCTGAGGGGTTCCGTAACTCTGAACTGAATGGGTCTACACCTGAGGCCCCCGCGGGACTGCTGGCATTATTGGTTCTAAAAATAAATCAATTTACATATTCAAAACCTTTTTTTCCAATAATTTTATTGTCAATTTCACTTGATATGTCAACTCTTATTCATTAAAGTTTTCAAAAACAAGTGAAAATGAAGTAAACGAATATAAATTACTGACTGTGAAGAATTTCCCTTGTTTATAAGTTTATGCATGGTTTCCTGCAATAAAAAAATAATGTAATCAAGAATTCTTCTATCTCAAGCTAAACTTAAAAAATATATAGTAAAGTTAAGTATTTATACATTGTATTCAATTTAGAACTAAACTGACCAGGAAATCTTCATCGTCATTCAATAGTGGGTCCTCCTCAACAATGATTCTCTCTGAAAAATAAACATTACTTTGATTAAATTCATTTTGTAAGATTCAATATGCTTCAATATGATTAATATGATCACTAAAATGCAGTTTTCTAAAAACCTTTCACAATTATACATTTAAATGATGTCCTCAAGTTTAAAATGATTTTATACAGATACACGTCACAAGTAATGAGAATAGATGTAATCATAAATGACCTTTTTTTCCCCACTCTCTCTGCTAAAAAGTACAAAGCCATCATACCCCTTTTTTAAATATTTGATATGTGTAATTTTATACGTATATCATGTTATCCAACATTTTGTGTTGGCTGATATCATCAATAGTTCACCCCAGACCCAAATCCATCTCCTGCTCACTCCACCCCCCCCCCACCCCCCTTCCTAAACATCTCCCCTCTATAAAACATTACGTTTGC
Source organism: Saccostrea cuccullata (assembly GCF_032062105.1). NCBI lineage: Eukaryota > Metazoa > Mollusca > Bivalvia > Ostreida > Ostreidae > Saccostrea > Saccostrea cuccullata. The sequence goes on along the minus strand of NW_026928612.1, from coordinate 139,950 downwards.
CTGGTGGCCACTCTACGGCGTCCATTCCTCCGATTTCAGGCTCGATGTCAAACTCGTAGTCGAGTCCATATCTGTAGTCCTCCTCCACCCCATTATCCCACTTAACTCGGATCCACCCATCAAATTCTCCCGTCGGGTTCTCCTCATCAGGTTTGGATTCTACCACCACTCCTGTTAACAAAATGAAAGGCAAATATTTTATAATGTTTGTAATTTACCAAAAGAATGAGTAATCAAGATCAACTAGAATATCATGTTTCTTTTTCATGAAAAATATTTTGAGAAAAAAAGCTCTACTGAAGGCAGACATATAAATAACATAGGTCACCCTTTAGGAAAATGTAGATTGAAATAATTGCTGATATACAGTGACATATTTCCGGTTTAACCTTTGACCTACCTTTTTCTCCCACCTCCACTTCATTCATCCTCCACATCCAGTCTGGCCCAGTAGTGACCCGTATCCCAGGTTGCAGTGGTTTAGGTAAATTGTCTTTCTTTGGTGGCCCACCCCCATATTTCTCCAGGAGCTCGTTAATCTTCTCCTGCGTAATTTCTTCCGATTCTTCGGCCTGGGCCTCGGGTCCGTCAGGACGGGCCATGAGACCCGGCAGTTGGAAGGGCATGGAGTCGCTGTCCTTGGGGGGCCACTCCCCCCGCTCCCTCATCCTCTGTATCTCCTCACGCCTCTCCCTGATCTGCCTCTGGGCATCTGCCATCTGTTCCTCAGTGAAGGGGGCACCTGCTCCTCCCCCACCAGCCCCTGCTGCTCCTCCCCCTCCTATATTGACCCCTGCCAGCCCCTGCTGGAGACCTCCCAGGGGATTAGTTGTTGGTCCCCCCGGCCCCTGGGGCATCCCCAGCTCTGCCAGGGCCTGTAACTCTGGGTCCATGGCCTGGAACTCGATCTGACTGTTTGGTTCATTCATCTGCATCATGATGGCTTCCTGGTAGTAAAAACATTCAAAATTACTTTCTTGAAAGGTACCTTCTGAAGAATGAAAACATGGGAAAAAAATTTACAAAATATACGCCTCTTTTTCTTGTTGAAGTACATAAGATTTTCAAGCTCAAAAAATAAATCAAGATTCTTGACATGTACATTAGATATGGCTTAACTCAAAGAATTGGGAATCAACTACTTAGACTACATGCTTCATGTTGAGGAAAATAATAAATGCATGCAATAACTACTAACGATGGTATATCCAAGACAACATAATTTTAAATCTGCATTAAAACCTACAATGTCTCTCTCCCCCAGTGAAGGGTATTGTGACTGAGCGATGGCCTTGACCGTCTCCTTTGTAACCTGACCCTCCTTCCTTTTCTCTTTAGCCTCTCCAACCACTCTCTACAAAGTGTCAAGAATTACAAGTACATGGATAAGTAATCTTGATTATAAAGAAGCAGACTTTGAGGTTCCTGTTACAGTCAAAATTGGTTAGTACGAACATAAATATTGCGAATTCACGAATATAGCAAAGTTTTCTTCGATCCGCAACTTTTTAAATTTTACAAATTTCTTATACAGATATAACAAATAACGGATATAGCAAAGTAATTTCACAGGTCTCAGTGACTTCGTTATAACAGAGTTTTACTTTTACTTCCTTAAATTAACATCCACTAAATACTTTCTCCTTTATTTCTTAAGAAAACCTATTGCGTTAATCACTGCATGAACTACATTAGGCATGTCGCCTGTACAGATTTCTGATCAGTGGCTGTGCCATCAATGAAACGTGTAAAGACGTTCGCATCATTTATACAATAATTAAACTTTTTAATCCTTCTTTAAATGATTATTTAAACAGATATAAATATAAACAATAAAATGTCTTTCTTTGTTTGTTATTGCTGGAATTAACAGTTGCATCTACTGCAGAAAAAAATTACATTTTTTCTGCAACAGATGCTTCCATTAATTCCAGTAATAACAAACAAAGAAAGCATTTTATTGTTTAAATATAAGTGAGTTCTACTACATGCTTTGCATTTAATTTTTATATAACTTTATTTATACATCACCTGCTGCATGTGATACTGAGCCAAGCTGTGGACATCACCGGCCAGTACTATGTGGGCTCCTGGCATGGACTCCACAAAAGTGGAAAATGTCTGTTGTAATTTAAAATTTCATTAGGTCATAAGTTTGGAGAATAAAGCAAAAATCTATTATCACATTGCAAATATATGCATATTCATCAATAAATTGAATTAAGTAATAGAGATGTACTATATGTATATAAAGTATCTCTTACACTATCGGGGGTCCCCACGGGGATGTAGATAAACTTCAGGCATTTGTTGGTTATCATGCTCTGTATGATTCTTATAACACCTGGGGTCTCCTACAAACCGATAACAAAAATCATAACAAGCTCCTGAGAAAATCTCCCCAAAAATTACCTAAAAATTCACAAAATTTCTAAATCTAATCAACAAAAATAAATCTTAAATCTACACTCCATAAAATAGTTTTATTCTGAAATAATTGAGTTTCCATGACAACCTGTTGAGAGGTTTCCTCCGCGGTAGAATCCGGCCCCTGAGGGTTGGATGGATTAGTGGCGTGTCCGTCAGAAAGAACAATCACCCGCGGATGTAGAATATGAGACCCAACTGTTTCCGCTTGTGCTACTTAAAATATCGATCAAAAACATTTACTATAGTGCTGGAAAAAAATTATAACCTTTTTAGTAATTCATTTTAACTAAATTTACAGGTTTCTCCAAAAGTTAAATGAGGGATGTAATAGTTTGAATTTAAACTTACCTCTCTGGAGAGCCCCAATTCCCAGGGAAATAGCCAGCTGTAGAGGAGTGCTTCCCCCTGTCCGAATCTGACCTGTAATTTATTGATAAAATGGACAAGAATTAATTTTTATAAATTCATATTATATTTCAAACAAACATATTTTAACTTAAAATTCTATCATCTTCAGCTTATGACAGAGAAATTTTTTATTTCATTTGGACTCATAGTCAATGCATTATCACCTCACATTTCTTTGCTAATTTCTAAATACTCTTGTACCACCTAAATATGATTTTAAATCTGAAACTATTGGAGATAAAATGTGTCATAATTGTACGGTTACCAGATATTTCCTGTTTGTTCTAAATTTTAAAAAGTTAAAATTAAATATAGTAAACTGGTTGACCTAGACTTCGTCTGACGAGCTGGTAGTCGTTGGTCAGATGTTGAACGACTCGAGTGTCACTGCCACATGTGATGATGCACAGATTCTCCTCCAGTCCATAGTCCATAGATATACTCTCAAGTTCTGTAAAATAATTGCATCAAAATTGCTCCAGAGAGAAGTCTAATCAGTAATACAGAATACGTTTATTTTTAATACAGTAGTTTATATTTGACCTTGACCTCTGACCTGACATGAGTTTCTCGATGGCTTCTTTAGCCTGAACTATCCCGTCCCCCTTCATGCTCTCTGATGTATCGACAACAATGATGGTGTTCATTCCTTTGACATACGGGTCCTTACATGCCTTAGCTAGAAAGAAACATTTAAATTCATTTACTTTATAGTCTTATCTGTTTAAATTTTATTCATATACCAAGGGAAAAAATGTCCATATCTAATCACTGTACACAGGGAAATTTTCGCTCCCGTTTTAAATTTGCCCCTTTTGTCCTCTCCTCTTGATTAGGCGAATTTAAAACGGGGCAATTCTAATTACAATTACAGCATAATTTCTTAAACAGAACTATGATTGGGTGAATTTAAAACAGGGCAAAATTGTTCACAATAAGTGCAAAAGGGCGAAAATAATCCTGTATACAGTAGCATTATCATCATGTACCTTTCTCAATCTCCTGCTGAACTTCTTGTGCAAACGCTTCTGTTGGATAAACTCCTGATAAATAAATGTAACTACACATGAACAATATATATCAACATGAAAATAAATCTTGCCTGAAATAATTTCATAATGATGTCAATTATGAAATACATTAAATGAATTCTACATGTTATACTTGTAAGGTAATAAGAAAATTTATTGTGAAGTCATGGCTTCCTGATGGACTTTGAACCTTGACCTGTAGGTGACTTACGTGTCCTTGGTCGTACATTTCCTGGGAGTCTTTGACCTCCAAACATTCCAGGTCTTCCTCCTATTCTCAAGTAATTAAATTTATATACATTTCCCATTTAATCATGTTAATAAATTGAAGCATTTGAAAACACTTCAATCAGTACTTTCTCCTCAAAAAACAATCATACTAGTAAATATGGTATAAGCAGAATTTTTAGTGAGGATTTAATTTTGGCATTATTAGGCAGGGTGCCAAGATTGCTAAAATTGAATATCGCTAAATATTAATTGTGCTTTATTTGTAATAGTTTCTTTAGTGAGCTTTTTAAAATCGCTAAAATTACATCTTGCTAAAAATAAAATACCAATTTTTAAGGACAAATCACTAAATTTGCATCTCGCTAAAATTTCCACTTATACAGTATTCTGTAAGTACCTTGTCCAGGTAATCCTGTTCCCATATTAGGCAATCCAGAACCTCCCATGCCACCAAATCCTGGAATCCCACCACCTCCTGCTCCTAATCCCATGCCACCTGCTCCGAATCCCATGCCACCTGCACCTAATCCCATGCCACCTGCTCCTAATCCTGGAATTCCACCACCTCCAAGATTTGGGATTCCTCCTCCTGTGTAAAAAAAAAATGAGTGATTTGATCAAAAACAAGAGGCCCATGGGCCACATCACTCACCTGAGAAGCTTTGGCCATTCTGTTCTTTACCAGATTTCCCCCTTGTAATACATATTGTGACCCCACCCTACCCCACTGATCTTAATTTAAACAATTTGAAATCTACACTACCCCAGTATGCTTCCATATAAGTTTCAGCTTTGATTTTCAGATTTTTTTTACATATTTCTATGTAAAACATTGAACCCACATTGTGGCCCCGCTCAACCCCCGGGGGTCATGATTTGAACAATTTTGAATCTACACTACCCCAGGATGCTTCTAAATAAGTTTCAGCTTCTCTGGCTCAGTGGTTCTTGAGAAGAAGATTTTAAAAGATTTTTCCTATATATTTCTATGTAAAACATTGATTCCCCATTGTGGCCCCGCCCAACCCCCGGGGGTCATGATTTGAACAATTTAGAATCTACACTACCCCAGGATGCTTTCACATAAGTTTCAGCTTTACTGGCCCTGTGGTTCTTGAGAAGAAGATTTTCAAAGATTTTTCCTATATATTTCTATGTAAAAATTTGATTCCCCATTGTGGCCCTGCCCTACCCCTGGGGGTCATGATTTGAACAATTTAGAATCTACACTACCCCAGGATGCTTCCACATAAGTTTCAGCTTTTCTGGCCCAGGGTTCTTGAGAAGAAGATTTTCAAAGATTTTTCCTTTATATTACTATGTAAAACTTTGATTTCACATTGTGGCCCCGCCCTACCCCCGGGGGTCATGATTTGAACAATTTATAATCTACACTACCCTAGAATGCTTCCACATAAGTTTCAGCTTTTTTGACCCAGTGGTTCTTGAGAAGAAGATTTTCAAAGATTTTTCCTATATATTTCTATGTAAAACATTGATTCCACATTGTGGCCCCGCCCAGCCCCCGGGGGTCATGATTTGAACAATTTAGAATCTACACTACCCCAGGATGCTTTCACATAAGTTTCAGCTTTACTGGCCCAGTGGTTCTTGAGAAGAAGATTTTCAAAGATTTTTCCTATATATTTCTATGTAAAACTTTGATTCCCCATTGTGGCCCCTCCCTTCCCCCGGGGGTCATGATTTGAACAATTTAGAATCTACACTACCCTAGGATGATTTCACATAAGTTTCAGCTTTACTGGCCCAGTGGTTCTTGAATAGAAGATTTTGAAAGATTTTTCCTTTATATTTCTATGTAAAACTTTGATTCCCCATTGTGGCCCCGCCCTATCCCTGGGGGTCATGATTTGAACAATTTAGAATCTACACTACCCCAGGATGCTCACACATAAGTTTCAGCTTTACTGGCCCAGTGGTTCTTGAGAAGAAGATTTTTTAATGACCCAACCCTATTTTTGTCTTTTCTTAATTATCTCCCCTTGCGAGGGGATATGTCCCTTCATTTTAACAATTTAAATTCCCCTTCACCCAAGGATGCTTTGTACCAAGTTTGGTTGAAATTGGCCCAGTGGTTCTTGAGAAGAAGTCGAAAATGTGAAAAGTTTACAGACGGACGGACGGACAGACAGACAGACGGACGGACAGACGGACGACGGACAAAATGTGATCAGAAAAGCTCACTTGAGCCTTTGGCTCAGGTGAGCTAAAAAAAAACTTTTGCATAAGGTAAGACACCTCTGTATGTAGAAAACTAAATATAGCCATATTACCAGACTGTGAGGGGGTATCTCCCTCCCCCATGGCAGCCAGTACAGCTTTACGGTCCTCCTCTGACATTCCCTGCAGGTTACTCAGTACATTGGGATCCGCTCCTCCTAATCCTCCCCCTCCTCCATATCCTCCACCTCCTCCCAATCCTAATCCTAAAAAATAAATCCTTCACTTGTATTTATAGATCTCTACAGTAAACATGTCTGCATGTGCAGGGAATCAAAAACATGAAGAAAATACACATAATCTGTGGATGTCTACAGACTCTGTGTTTCAAGTGGTGCATTTACTGGAGACTAGTTAAACTTTATATAGTACAATACAAGCATTCAAGCAAAAAGGCAAATATAAGCATTTAAAAGACTTAATGATACTGAACTGAAAAATGTCAAATCAATTTAACTACAGTGACTATAAATAGACTTATAACAAAAGAAATAACTGATATAGAGTCATGATTTTTTTGACTGTAGAAAATTCAGATTGGTGGCAGAGACAAACCTTGTAACATGGCAGGGTCAAACATGTTCTGTCCACCTCCTAAATTCCCTCCTAAACCTCCGGCCATGGAAGGGTTAAACATCTGGTTACCTTGACCTCCAGATCGACCTTGATTCAAAAGACCTTGTAGATTTCCCATTCCTTCTTCTCCAACTACATTAAATCAAGTAGATCAAGTTCTTTAGAACTTAATTCATTAAAATGACTGTAATATTCAGGAAAAGAAATCTTTCAATCCAATGAACTTCGTAGCTGCATATATACATGCATATGTACGTCAAATAAAAACAAAATCTGAAAATGTTACACACAAGAACTTCATGAGTCTGTCCCTTTACATATATGTACTGGAAATGAAAAAAATAATTTATCTTACAGTTCCAGCTTTGCAAGACAAGGAAGTTGATGTATGGAATATACTCTGAGATAACAAATCTTACTTATTAGTACATGTATCTACTATCTGTTTTGCCTCCAAGGTTATATTTATCTACTTCATTCACTGTCACATACCATAAATTTTGACCTCTTTTATTTTACCAACATACCCCTCTCTAGAATTTTTCTTTTTACTTCCTCCCCTCCCTACAAAAGCTGACCGACTTTTGACCATCTGTTTTACTTGAAATCCTCTCATTTTTGTACAACTTCTACTAGAATTTTGACCTTGTTTATAAATATCTCCTCTTCCCAGTCCCTTTGAACTACTAAGCTGTAATACTATGTTAATCCCCATTCTCTTACCTCTCACCTCCCACTCCCTTCACTAAACCTCCTGCTAGCACTTTGACCCCCTATATATCGTAAGTATATCTTCCTCTCGAGAACTGTTATGTGCCAGTTATTTTTATGCTTCTCTCCTACACCAACCCCCCAACCCCCCATCTCTCTCTCTCTAGACATATGCCTTCATCATAACTTGCATGTCTTAATTCATTATAACTTTTCATCATAATCCCCTGTATCTAACTAGACCCAATACTACTTAACTTAGCGGAACTCTTTCGCAATGGAGGTAGGAAATGACTGTTGGATGGGGACAAATGTGCTATATTGAATACAATGCAAGATCGATCATTGTAGAATTTATAAGGACATGGAAGTAAAAAATCCTCGTGGAATACCTTGCTAAAGAATCGCTGAACCAGCGTAATTAATTTTTGTGAAGAGCTAATCCTAAAATCTTAAATCCTAAAATGTTACATTTTTACGATATTTTTAACTAAGCAGGCTCTCCTCATTAAATTTTCATTGAAAATCATCACATTTTAAAGCTGAGAAAATATTCTAAACTTTCCTTATTTGACAATCCACGGCAATACTTTGCTATTTCGGCATAAAATTGTTTGAATCATTCGATTGTCACTACTGTAAACAATGCCATGTGTCCCAGTAATCTTACCAGATTAAGAGTTTTCTCGGCTTCCCCACAAAAGAGCAGTTAAGTAAGTTAGATAACTGAGAGGTACTCATGATAATACGTATTCCTCTTCCTTACCCCCACCCCTCTCAAGCATTGCTGTCAAACTTACGATCCCCTCTCTATCTTACCTCCACCCCTCTCAAGCATTGCTGTCAAACTTCTGAGCCCCTCTCCTTACACACATCCCTCTCAAGCATTGCTGCCAGTCTTCTAATCCCCTATATGTATATCTTACCTCCATCCCTCTCAACCATTGCTGCAAGACTTCTGAGCCCATCTATATCTTACCCCCACCCCTCTTAAGCAATTGCTGTCAAATTTCCGATCCACTCTATATCTTACCCCCACCCCTCTCAACCATTGCTGCAAGACTTCTGAGCCCATCTATATCTTACCTCCACCACTCTCAAACAATTGCTGTCAAACTTCCAATCCACTCTATATCTTACCCCCACCCCTCTCAAGCAATTGTTGCCAGACTTCTTATCCCCTCCACATCTTACCTCCACTCATCTCAAGCATTGTTGTCAGACTTCTTATCCTCTCTACATCTTACCTCCACCCCTCTCAAGCATTGCTGTCATTAGCTTCTTCTCCCCTCTATATCTTACCCCCACCCCTCTCAAGCACTGCTGTCAAACTTCTAAGCCTCCCTCTATATCTTACCTCCACCCCTCTCAAGCATTGCTGTCAGTCTTCTTATCCCCTCTCCTTACCTCCACCCCTCTATATCTTACCTCCACCCCTCTATATCTTACCTTCACCCCTCTATATCTTACCTCCACCCCTCTGAAGCATTGCCGCCAGTCCACTTTCTCCACCTTGTCCAAAGATGTCCGTAGGATTATTCCCAAACAGCGCATTAGTGTCTATCCCCCCGAGGGCCTCTTACCTCCACCCCTCTCAAGCATTGCTGCCAGTCTTCTTACCCCCTCTACATCTTACCTCCACTCATCTCAAGCATTGCTGTCATTAGCTTCTTCTCCCCTCTATATCTTACCTCCACCCCTCTCAAACATTGCTGTCAAACTTCTAAGCCTCCCTCTATATCTTACCTCCACCCCTCTATATCTTACCTCCACCCCTCTGAAGCATTGCCACCAGTCCACTTTCTCCACCTTGTCCAAAGATGTCCGTAGGATTATTCCCAAACAGTGCATTAGTGTCTATCCCCCCGAGGGCCTCTTACCTCCACCCCTCTCAAGCATTGCTGCCAGTCTTCTTATCCCCTCTACATCTTACCTCCAACCCTCTCAAGCAATGCTGCCAGTCTTCTTATCCCCTCTACATCTTACCTCCAACCCTCTCAAGCAATGCTGCCAGTCTTCTTATCCCCTCTACATCTTACCTCCACTCATCTCAAGCAATGCTGCCAGTCTTCTTACCCCCTCTACATCTTACCTCCACTCATCTCAAGCAATGCTGCTCTTCTTATCCCCTCTATATCTTACCCCCACCCCTCTCAAACATTGCTGTCAAACTTCTAAGCCTCTCTCTATATCTTACCTCCACCCCTCTATATCTTACCTCCACCCCTCTCAAGCATTGCTGTCAGTCTTCTTATCCCCTCTCCTTACCTCCACCCCTCTATATCTTACCTTCACCCCTCTATATCTTACCTCCACCCCTCTATATCTTACCTCCACCCCTCTGAAGCATTGCCGCCAGTCCACTTTCTCCACCTTGTCCAAAGATGTCCGTAGGATTATTCCCAAACAGGTTATTAGTGTCTATCCCCCCGAGGGCCTCTGGCCTGATGGGGTTACCTCCAGACTGCCCAGCCATGTTATAGCTTTACCATGTACTGCTGGAAAAAATTAAGCATGCTTTATTTAAGCCATGTTAAACATGTTATAACTTATCCACAATATACTGCTGTAAAAATTGCAATGATTCAGAAGAGATTTAGATTACTATTACACAGCTGTCAAAAAATTGCAATTATTTTAGATATAAGTCATGGTATAAATTTTCCAATATTTAACTGCTATAAAAACATCAAGCAATGGGTACGTTTTTTCCCAGCCATATGGCACGCCAAATTCGCAAAAATGAGCTAAACCTAGTTTCACAATATTATTGATAAACTAAGTTTATTAACTGTAAACTCTAGTTTACAAACCGTAAACTATAGTTAACGATTCGTTAAGTATAGTTTTCATCTGTAAAACTATAGTTTACGAATGAATGCTAATCTAAGTTTATCTGTCTGTAATAAAACGTTAACAATAGATTTCGTTGATAAACATAAATTCACATCTGTAAACTATAATTTCGCATGCGAAGAGATCCTAGGGAAAAGAGAAAAGGGAGACAAGGAATGGCTTTCAGGATATACATGGAAACTGGTCGATGAAAGAAAACTTCTCAAACAGCAAATTATCAGTTGCGAGGAGGAACAAAATAAGCAAGAATTAAAAGACAGACAGACTATTCTAAACAATGAAGTAAAGAAAAGTGCAAGGAGAGATAAAAGACACTTTTATAATGAACTCGCTACAGAAGCTGAGGAAGCAGCAGAGAAAAGAGACTTCTGTACCATGTACAAAATCACAAGAACCCTGGCTGGGAAAAGACCACCACAGACCAAGCCAGTAAAAGACAAGGAAGGCAATGAGATAACAAAGGAAGAAGACCAGAGAAAGCGCTGGGCAGAACATTTCAGAGAACTCCTAAATCGACCAGCACCTGAAACAACACCAAACATACCACCAGGAGACTCTGAACTAGCAGTGATCACTGCCCCTCCCACAAGGGCTGAGACCATCAAGGCTCTGAAGAAACTAAAGAGTGGGAAAGCAGCTGGGCCTGATGGAATCCCTCCAGAAGCCCTTAAAGCAGACACAAAGGCTTCAGCAGACATGTTACTACCCCTCCTGCAGAAGATATGGTCAGAGGGAAAGGTGCCACCTGATTGGAAAAAAGGACATCTAGTGAAGCTACCCAAGAAAGGAGACCTGGGACAATGCAAGAACTGGCGTGGCATCATGCTCCTCTCCGTCCCAAGCAAGATCCTAACAAGAATAATACTGGAAAGGCTCAAAGATGCTATAGAAGAACGACTTTGTCCTGAACAGGCAGGCTTTAGAAAGGACAAGTACAGACCAGATCGCCACTCTACGTATAATAATCGAACAGTCACTGGAGTGGCAGTCAACACTGTATCTTAACTTCATAGACTTTGAAAAGGCCTTTGATAGTGTTGATAGAAAAGTCATCTGGAAACTACTACAGCATTATGGAAACCCCTCCTACCTTTATCAACCTGATACAACAATTGTATGACGAGGCAACATGCCAAGTCATCCACAATGGAAAGCTTACTGAAGCGTTTGAGGTACAGACTGGGGTTAGACAAGGCTGTCTGCTGTCACCAATGATTTTTCTAGTGGTGGTGGACTGGATCATGCGGGAGACATTGAAAGATAGTAAGACAGGAGTCCAGTGGACTCTCACTCAGTGTTTGGAAGACCTTGACTTTGCAGATGATCTATGCCTCATGTCCCAGAAGTATGAGCATATGCAGCTCAAGACAAATAGGCTTGCAAAAGAAGCAGCAAAGACAGGTCTAAAGGTAAACATCGAAAAGACAGAGGTGATGCGGCTCCACAAGAAACAGCAAATGCCAGTTACACTTGGAGAGCACAACCTTAAAGATGTAGACTCCTTTACATACTTAGGCAGCATCGTCACAGCCACTGGTGGAACATATGAAGACATAAAAGCTAGAATTAATAAAGCCAGACACATCTTCACCACCTTCAAGCCTGTGTGGAGTTCAACAGCACTATCCACACACATAAAACTCCGCATCTACAACACCAATGTTAAGTTTGTGCTCCTCTACGGGTCTGAAACATGGAGAGTCACCAACACCACCTCCAACAAACTACAAATTTTCGCTAACAGATGTCTGCGCCACATATTAAACATCAGATGGCCAGAAACTATAAGCAACAAGATCCTGTTGGAAAAAACAAACCAAGACCCAATCACTAAACAAATAGCCCGCAGAAAGTGGCGATGGATTGGACATACCCTCGGAAAACCACCAGGAGACATTACACGCCACTCACTAGAGTGGAACCCACAAGGCAAACGGCGAGTTGGGCGTCCCAGGAAAACTTGGCGAAGGTCATGTGAAGAGGAGATCAGGCAATGTGGACACACCTGGGAACAACTGAAAAGAGCTGCCCAGAATAGAGTGCGGTGGAGAACTGTTGCCGAGGCCCTATGTTCCACCAGGAACCAAAAGGAACCATGATGAAACTATAATTTATGATCGTTAACTATAGTTTAGAGTTGTAAACTATAGTTTACAAACCTTGAAACTGTATTTATCAGATGATCTATGTTTTGCAATCGCAAATGATTATTTTTGGTGTTAAGTATACCTTATGGTTGTGAAACATAGATTATCGCGTTAACTATAGTTTACAAATGTAAAATATATAGATTAAAGTTGTTAACTATAGTAGACAGTCTGTAAACTATAGTTTACGACAGATAAACTTAGTTTATCGACTGTGAAACTATGTTTAGCTCATTTTTGTGAATTTAGCATGCTAAACATAGTTTCACAATTGATAAACTAGGTTTATCGACTATAAACTATAGTTTATAAATCGTGAACTATAGTTTACTTAAGCATTGAATTCATATTTTTGGATGTCTTCGGTCGTATAACAAACCTGGCCGTGCCGATAAATTGAATACCGCATGTTAGCGCGGTATGATAATTTGTCGGCACGGCCAGGTGTGTTATAGGACCGAAGACATCCAAAAATATGAATTCAATGCTTATATTTACATTGTCTAATTTTTCATCCTCATAATTGTTTATTTTGTTAATCTTTAATGTGAATTTAGCGCCTTTCGAAACTGCCCTGGTTAATAGATGTAAGAGCTGTTTGTGACGTCAAATGACGTTAAATGACGTTGCAAAGTTAAATTACGCAAACAAACATTGCGAGGAAAAAAATGACAAATTTATTCTTAACGCACATTACGTTATTTTTTACGTTAATTTTTCAGGGTTATAGTTTTTCAGTTAATTGAAATACTGTAGACGTACTTTTTTCCACGGGGTCATAATTCCGCGAAATCTCAATTTCTGTTCAATCCGCGGGTAGAAAATTACGCGGATTTTCTAGATTGTCACTATATGCCTTACATTTAAATAAAGTACACTTAGACAAATTTCCGCGGAAAATTTGTGACCGTGTATTTAGCTGAAATTAATACCATGCGGAAAAAAGTACTTCTACAGTAAAACATTTTACATTTTGGTGTTCCTAGAGTATTGAAAATGCATATAGTTCCTATTGTGTATTCTAACACGTGGTGACAAGGTTTCGTGTGTGTTATAGAAATTTGAATGTCGTGGATTTCTAATGGATTTCATAAGGAAAATTACACTGAATGTAAATATAATTCGTTAAATATAGTTTTCATCTGTAAATTAAACTATATTTAATGGTTGTTAACTATAGTTTACATATGCTAATCTAAGTTTATCTGTCTGTAATAAAACGTTAACAAGAGATTTTGCTGATAAACTATAGATTCACGTCTGTAAACTTTAATTTACGATCGACCATCGTTAACTATATATATACGAGGGTTGTCCCATAAAATCGTGGACAAGTTGTCTAGTGTGAAAAATAAACATCACCGTGTTCTGAAATTTTCACTATTTTTTGGTACATATTTTAGTAATATACACAGCAAATTTCAGATAAATATATACTGTAGAAGCACAAATTTTTGTGGGGATAAAATTTCGTTGTTTTGATATCCACAATAATTTCGTGGGGATTTAATTTCGTTGTTTTGAATGTAACCCTATTCAATATATAGTCATATAAAATTTCGTGTGGGATTTAATTTCGTTGATAATTGTTGACAACGAAATAAACGAAATTTAATCCCCCACGAATATTTGTGCTTTTACAGTACATAAATTAACAAATTATGAGATTTTATGCCATGTATTGTATCACCTTACGGCGCATGGATTATAACGTCAAACTGTCTAAAACAGTGTCACGTTTTATCTTTGCTGAAAATGAAGTTGGATGAGTCCGACTTAAATTTAGGAATTTCATTGATACACATTGATACACATTCTTTAGTCTCCATAACCGAAGAACCAATTGGCACCCTCACGCGATCTTCTGAAGATTTATTAGTAAGTTACAGACAATATTCTCACCATCATTCAACTAATAGAAAATCTCATATCGGCGGTCTACTATGACAGCGTCCTTGGCTATTACATGAGGAGTTTGTACTTATGTTTTGTACTCCCCAGGGACTCGATCAGAAAAAACTTCACTAAGAAAAATCCTATTTTATTTGTATACTTAAGATATGGTGATATTTTTATAATCTTTTTTCTTCTATGATTATTTCAAGTCTCTACAGGTGTCATTACAACATAGAAATAAAACTGAACTGTTCTCCAGTGCGCCGTAACGTCATAAAACGTCGCCATTTTTCGTGTGTTGTGTTTACTACTTTCCCATTTCGAATGCTCGAGAAACTGCCAAAAATTAAGCAAATGCCTTGAAATTTTTACAAGACTACAAAATTGATTGTGGAATTGAATTAGGATAATTTTAATCCAAATCTTATGTATTTAAAACTTTTATTTTGAATTCAAACTTGTGTATTCTTTAGTAAACCCTTGGTTTTTTGACCTCGTGCACATTCAAGCATAATAAAATCTTTATTTTTGCCTATATTTTATCAAAAAACTTATCATGCACTTAAATATGATAAATAAACATTTACTGTAATTTTCAGCGTATGGCGCCCAATTACTTTTCAAGAAAAACGCTTTGTCCACGATTTTACGGGACAACCCTTGTATAGTTAAGAGTTGTAAACCAAGTGAGTTTATAATCATTAAACTGTATTTATCAGATAATCTATGTTTTGCAATGCAAATGATTGTTTTTGATGTTAAGTAAAGTTTACAGTTGTGAAACATAGATTATCGCGTTAACTATAATATAGTTTACAGATGTAAAATATAGATTAACATTGTTAACTATAGTTTACACTAGTCCGTAAACTATAGTTTACGACAGATAAACCTTAAGTTTATCGACTTTGAAACTATGTTTTGTTGATTTTTGTGAATTTGGCATGCCAATTACAGCCAAAATCTTCATTGAGTCATTCATTCGATGACTTAAAAAATTAAATAAATGATCACAAGCAAAGTTATATGCTTGCAATCATTAATTAATTTTTATGGTCAGAAATTGTACTATTAGCAGGAAGAAAATAGAATGTTCCTTGATACATAAATAATGTAGGAAGAATATTAAAATGTCACATTTAGTACATTCAGTTTCAATTTTTAAACCTCGAAAAATAAAAAAAATATATATTAAAAAAATAAAAAAAGATCTCTCAGTTATTTTAATATCTTACCCGCTACTGTCGTCAGCTAGTCAAATTTCACTCTTGTCCAAATTTTCTTCAAAGTTCCCAAGCTCTGCTCTTGGAACTTTTCGTTCTTCTATCAATAGACTATTGGATTTCCATACGATTATGGTGCAGAAACGTAAAACGAAAGTAGATTTTTATTTTTAAACATGTCACCAAATTTTTCAATAGAAATCGATAATGAAAGAAAAAAGGAGAAAATAAAACAAAAACATTTAAATGTTATCAAAAATAGTGAATAATAACGTTTATCTTTTGTCTTTTTCCAAAATTCTTCAAATCTACTTTCGGTTTCATTTCTCGCTAGATGTCGTAAACAGAAGGCATGTTGATCATGTTGTGAGGACATTTAAACTAAAGAAAGGTGATGTATTCGTTATATATTGGTTTAATTTCAATTAAGTTTGACTAATCAACTAATAACTAATTGATATACGATCGAAAGCACAATCAAATGCGTTGTTAAGAATTAATTAAGGTAATATTATAATTAAACCGATCGGTAGGCCAAATCAATTTTTTTATTTTTATTTTTAAGGAAGTTGAAAAATTATGTATACCTGTAGATCATATAGCCAAGTTGTGAACTACTGAATGTAATTTACAATGATTATAAATTTCAGTCTGTATCAGCTGCATATTGGTACAGTCAACTCATAGACTTAAATCAAATATAATCCAGAATACACTGGAGTGTTTCTGCATAATGTGAGTTTTGAAAAACAGTAAACTGGTGAAGGAGCTTCTTAACATAGAAGGTAAATATTAAATTTGCTGCAGAGATATTTGCATTCTTACTAGACATAGAAATTAGTATAATGGTGAAAAGGATTATTGAAGTTTGTGTGCTGGTTACAATGGGGCCGGGGGCACATCATTATGATTTCATATTTCCAATCAATTTCCATTTTTCAGGAAAGCAATGAATATTCTGCCATTGTAAGACAATGTCATCTTGATATCTTGATATTGTTCAGTTAGAAATGACTGAAAGAATATACCATGAGTAATCAACGGTGAGTTAATTAACATGTATGTTATAGATTGACTTATTTTAAAGACATATCTACAGGATATTAAAGGCATATTCAGCATAATATGAATGTCTTATGATTCAATATAAGGCTAAAGCTTTACATTTTTGTTAGGGGAATCATTCAGCCATTTTTGTTTAAATTGTTCAGGATTTTAAAGTGTTGATGACTATTTCAATTGTAGGAATGTTAGCATCAGAGCTCATGGAGGTTCTATCACCACAGCCCAAAGAACAGTTACTGGAAATATACCAGAAGGAAGTTCGATACCTGAGGTGTCAGGTGAGTTAATGACAGGTGATATATCAGTAGGAAGAACTATACCTGAGGTTTCAGGTAATAAACCAGAAGGAAGTACTATACCTGAGATGACAGATAATATACCAGGAGGAAGTCCTGTACCTGAGATGACAGGTAATATACCAGAAGGAAGTCCTGTACCTGAGGTGACAGGTAATATACCAGAAGGAAGTCCTGTACCTGAGATGACAGGTAATATACCAGAGGAAGTATACCAGAGATGACAGGTAATATACCAGGAGGAAGTCCTGTACCTGAGATGACAGGTAATATACCAGAAGGAAGTCCTGTACCTGAGATGACAGGTAATATACCAGGTGGAAGTCCTATACCAGAGATGACAGGTAATATACCAGATGGAAGTCCTGTACCTGAGATGACAGGTAATATACCAGAAGGAAGTCCTGTACATAAGATGACAAGTAATATACCAGAAGAAAGTCCTGTACCTGAGCTGTCAGGTGATATACCAGAAGGAAGTCCTGTACATGAGATGTCAGGTGATATACCAGAAGGAAGTCCTTTGCCTGAGATGTCAGGTGAGTTAATGACAGGTGATATATCAGTAGGAAGAACTATACCTGAGGTGACAGGTAATATACCAGAGGAAGTCCTATACCAGAGATGACAGGTAATATACCAGGAGGAAGTCCTGTACCTGAGATGACAGGTGATATACCAGAAGGAAGTCCTGTACCTGAGATGACAGGTAATATACCAGAGGAAGTCCTATACCAGAGATGACAGGTAATATACCAGAAGGAAGTCCTGTACATAAGATGACAAGTAATATACCAGAAGAAAGTCCTGTACCTGAGCTGTCAGGTGATATACCAGAAGGAAGTCCTGTACGTGAGATGTCAGGTGATATACCAGAAGGAAGTCCTTTGCCTGAGATGTCAGGTGATATACCAGGAGGAAGTCCTGTACCAGAGATGACAGGTAATATACCAGAAGGAAGTCCTGTACCTGAGATGACAGGTAATATACCAGAAGAAAGTCCTGTACCTGAGATGACAGGTAATATACCAGGAGGAAGTCCTATACCTGAGATGACAGATAATATACCAGGA
This sequence comes from Saccostrea cuccullata, assembly GCF_032062105.1. Taxonomy (NCBI): domain Eukaryota; kingdom Metazoa; phylum Mollusca; class Bivalvia; order Ostreida; family Ostreidae; genus Saccostrea; species Saccostrea cuccullata. Next base: position 121,766 of record NW_026928612.1, on the reverse strand, counting down.
GGAAGTCCTGTACCTGAGATGACAGGTAATATACCAGGAGGAAGTCCTGTACCTGAGGTGACAGGTAATATACCAGGAGGAAGTCCTGTACCTGAGATGACAGGTAATATACCAGAAGGAAGTCCTGTACCTGAGATGACAGGTAATATACCAGGAGGAAGTCCTATACCTGAGGTGACAGGTAATATACCAGAAGGAAGTCCTGTACCTGAGATGACAGGTAATATACCAGAAGGAAGTCCTGTACCTGAGATGACAGGTAATATACCAGGAGGAAGTCCTATACCTGAGGTGACAGGTAATATACCAGAAGGAAGTCCTGTACCTGAGATGACAGGTAATATACCAGAAGGAAGTCCTGTACCTGAGATGACAGGTAATATACCAGGAGGAAGTCCTTTACCTGAGGTGACAGGTAATATACCAGAAGGAAGTCCTTTACCTGAGATGTCCAGTAAGTTAGAGGTGACATTATATTTCCAAAATGATTCAGAATGCAAAATGCAACAAGCAAATTGGCTTGATCACTATCTTCAGATAGGAGGCATCCAAAGATAGGAATGTTTGTTTGTGGGTCTCGTAATTCCTCAAAACAACAAAAATAAAATCCACACAAAGATTAGTGATGACCCAGTATGATTGATATGGGATACTTTTGAAATGTTATACTTTTCTGTAGTATCTGGGGAGAACCAGCTGGTTCAGACCTCCAGCAGCCTGAATCTACAGATTGAAGCACTAGCCTCTGATATATCGTGTGCAGAGGATACCGCCTTCCACTTCAATGTCACACAATCTTCAAGTAATACTTCATACTCATTAGTTTTCACAAATGTATGAATTTGAAATTAATACTTCTGAAAATAACCTGACCTGTTGTTTTTTTTTCTTGAATGAATTTTAATCTTTGAAGAAAGAGAAAAATATTCAAAACAATAAAATAAAGAAAGAAATTACTGGATCACAAAGTAAATTTGTAAATCAATAAATTTCAGAATTTTTATTGGACTTCTTTTTAACTGTGAATCTCAAAACCAAATAAGTTATTGTTATATTGATCTCTTAATACAGGTTTGACTGTATGTGTGAATTAAAATGCATATAAAGAATTAAAAGCATTGCCTATCTCTTTATTGAATTATTTGTTTTTTATAATTCCCAATTGTTAACCCTCCCTTTCCTGCCCCTTTATTTAGGTAACACTGACAGAGGGCAGCAGTTGTCTGACCCCCTGACCCCCAGCCCTACAACAGACACTGTCCCCCTGTCTCCCTCCACCTCTGTCACAGGGGGCGCTCCGTCATCAGGGGACACAACTCTTCACTTCTTTGTCCATGAGAAGGGGAAGTACATACAGATTGGACAATGTTGTGTTGTGGTGGAGCTGCATATTAATGATGGGCTGATGGAGAAACTGAAGAAAGAGGGGACATTGGAAGGTTAGATGTTTACCAGCAATAAGATATGCCTATGTGTTCATTCATTTTAAATCCTTACACTTATGAAGAATATGTAAGTATAATGGACCTTTTAAACAAATTATTGTTAAGCTGGAGACATTTTTGTATTCTTGTCTGTAAGAATTGAAGATGTTTCTGCTTAGAGTAATATATAGGATAAAGGTTTAAATAATTGTGTCATTGTGACTGATTTCCTTCTGACAGTTGACACTCACACCGGTGCCTCAGTAGTGACACTGAGATGGAGGGGAGTTGAGGACACTGAGGAGGCACTGAGGACCAGGATCAAGGTACAGTTAACCTCCTCCCTGACAGAGGACCTCCAGGCCCTGGAGAGGTCGGTCCTCGAGGACCTGGTGAACAAGGACTGTGACAAATGTCAGGAACTGGTGAGGTACCTCTTACGGGAGATGAGGGGCCATCTGGCAGACATATCCCTGGGGTGCCTCCAACTCACGGTGCTATTTACTAGTCAGGAGGAGCTGGAGAGGGGCACCTGCTCTGATTCCCTTCAGAGACTGCAGAAGTTTCTGGAGAGGTTACTTGTTACTGAGAAGGTACAAGAGTTGGTTGAGGATGTTCGGATTTCTGTGACTGTCTTAAGTGAAGAAGCAGCCATTTCATACCAGGAGGTCCCAGAGGTCACCACTTTATACAAAAGGTTGTCACATTATTAGGATGCCCTTTATTTAATGAGTTGCTGATGCATTAAAGTTTGAAGAATTTATAAAAATATTTACATGTATAATTTGGTTTCAGTATAAAATACCGTACTTATTTTATCATTGAATATTTTTTTACAGGGAGGAAAAGATATCTCATGAGAAAGGTGGGATTAAAAACAGTGTTATGAATAATGCTAAGAAATTTTGCTAACAAAACGATAAATGCAACATTAAAGTATAAACTGTGACTACAAACATCATTTTTTTATCATCAGTATCCAGTGGACTGAGTAGGGAGATGTCGGAGCTGAAGTCATTTTTATCTCATGAATTAACCGGTCTGCGAGCAGGCCAAGCAAGGGAGATAATGACTCAGGAACAGCTGGCAAGACAGATTGGAGCTCAGGTTCAGCAGTGTGTGACCGAAGAGCTGGATCAGTTCCGTCAGAGGCAGGTCCGGGTTTTATGTGATGCCATTGCTGAACTGCTACCAGAGTTACAACAGAGGTTGTATGAAAGTGTTGCTAGTAAACTACAGAGTGAAGGCATATCTTCTCTACCAGCTCCACCTAGTGGTAGACAGCCATCAGAGGTACAGTAAAGCTTGTTTAGTGTGAACGTCACAGATAGAGAATTTATGGATATTGCAAAGTTTTTTTAGGGGGTTCCCTGGAAAAATTCTTTACAAGGCCTCATAAAATTTGAAGATTATAATGAAACAAATATAACAAATTAATGGATGAAGTGTTTAAGCTCATTTTGTCTCAATGTTGAAAATTAAAAAAAGAACATCAAGAGAAATGCTAAGAACAGAAAAGGATTCTATTCAAGAGCATTTTTTAAACGTACATGTACTACAACTGACTCAATTACTGAATTGCCACAAGATGATATAGAATTTTAAAAACGAGAGATTAAGTAGAAAAAAGCTTTATTTTAAATAGGATGTAATACTTACATTCAGTTACCATGACAAGATTCAATATATTTCTTAAAATTTTTCTTTCAGGAATTGGTACGACGTCAATCTGAAGAACCCCTCTCTAGCAAAGAGAGAATTAGTCAGCTGGTGAGACATGTCCAGGCCAAGGGTCAACAAATTCTTCCCGAGGTCAAGGTCAGACAGAGGTCACAACCTGTAGACTTCTCAGCTTTCTTCAGTGCAGTTCAAGGATTAAGTAAAAAGTAAATCAAATCTGTTTTGGAATGTAATTTTGCTTCTTTTACTTTTTTTGCTTACAATAAAGAAGTGATATTGTGAATACCTGTTGAAAAACTATATATGTATGTAAAAATTATTGAATTTCAACAGGAATTTTCTTTTATTTCAGAGCTGAAGAGGAATCTGAGAAAGATGAGGGATATACTGACACCAAAAGAGCTGGTAAATAAAGCTCTAAGTATACAAGCATGTATGAATTTAAAAATGAGAGTTATCTGTATACTGTATACAGGGTTATTTTCGCCCCGTGTGTTATTTTCGCCCTTTTGCACTTGCAAACAATTTTGCCCCGTTTTAAATTCGCCCATTTATAGTTCTCTTTAAGAAATTATGCTACGTAATTTGAATTCGCCCAGTTTTAAATTCACCCAATCAAGAAGAGGGCGAAAGGGGCGAAAATAAAACGGGGGTGAAAATTTCCCTGCATACAGTAAATTAATTAATGTATAATGATTTGGGATAAGAATTTCTTTCAATTCAAATACTGGAATACATATTATATGATTGTTGTTAATTTTTGTATAAATCCAGTTTGTGTGCATGATTCATTGAACTAGACAACTCAAGCATCCTTTATGTTCAAAATCAAATCAATTTGAAGATGTTTTTATTGTAGGGCTACATGAAAAGCTACAGAAAATCTGGGGAGAAGATGGGGTCAAGGTTGTACAACATTCCATGGAGGTAGCTACACAAGGTACTGTATAGGGATGGGTATCGCCAAAAATTTTGTATTGCGATATATCACGATATTTTCCCACAATATCACGATAATATCATGATATTTTTAAAAGCAGTTTTTACAATGATTTTATATGAAAAGTCATTATTATTCTATAAAATATGCTAGAAAAACAAAATTCGACTTTCTTGAAATTTTTATGTATATAAAATCAATTATGTTTGGACGGTAAGATGCCGTTCTTTTCACTTTTTACAACATTTTTAGCTCACCTGAGCTGAAAGCTCAAATGAGCTTTTCTGATCACAATTTGTCTGTAGTTTGTCTGTCTGTCCATCCATCTGTCAACTTTTTACATTTTCGACTTCTTCTCCAGAACCACTTGGCCAAATTTAACCAAACTTGCCACAAAGCACCCTTAGGTGAAGGGGATTCAAATTTGTTCAAATGAAGGGCCATGCCCCAATTCAAGGGGAGATAATTGAGAATTAGTGAAAATTTGGTGGCATATTTTAAAAATCTTCTTCTCAAGAACCACTGGGCCAGGAAAGATGAAACTTATGGGGAAACATCCTCAGGTAGTGTAGATTCAAGTTTGTTCAAATCATGACCCCCCGGGGTAGGGCGGGGCCAAAATGGCCGACCAAAGTTTTACATAGAAATATATAGGAAAATTCTTTAAAAATCTTCTTCTCAAGAAGGACAGAGCCATAATTCCTCATATTTATATGGAAGCATGCTCAGGTAGTGTAGATTCAAGTTTGTTCAAATCATGACCCCCGGGGGTAGGGCGGGACCAAAATGGCCGACCAAAGTTTTACATAGAAATATATAGGATAATTCTTTAAAAATCTTCTTCTCAAGAAGGACAAAGCCATAATTCATCATATTTATATGGAAGCATGCTCAAGTAGTGTAGATTCAAGTTTGTTCAAATCATGACCCCCCGGGGTAGGGCGGGGCCAAAATGGCCGACCAAAGTTTTACATAGAAATATATAGGAAAATTCTTTAAAAATCTTCTTCTCAAGAAGGACAAAGCCATAATTGATCATATTAATATGGAAACATGCTCAGGTAGTGTAGATTCAAGTTTGTTCAAATCATGACCCCTGGGGGTAGGGCGGGGCCAAAATGGCCGACCAAAGTTTTACATAGAAATATATAGGAAAATTCTTTAAACATCTTCCTCTCAAGAAGGACAAAGCCATAATTCATCATATTTATATGGAAGCATGTTCAGGTAGTGTAGATTCAAGTTTGTTCAAATCATGACCCTGGGGGGTAGGGCGGGGCCAAAATGGCCGACCAAAGTATATAGGAAAATTCTTTAAAAGTCTTCTTCTCAAGAATGATAAAGCCATAATTCATCATATTTATATGGAAGCATGTTCAGGTAGTGTAGATTCAAGTTTCTTCAAATCATGACCCCAGGGGGTAGGGCGGGGCCAAAATGGCCAACCAAAGTTTTACATAGAAATATATAGGAAAATTCTTTAAAAATCTTCTTCTCAAGAATGACAAAGCTATAATTCATCATATTTATATGGAAGCATGCTCAAGTAGTGTAGATTCAAATTTGTTTAAATCATGACCCCCAGGGGTAGGGTGGGGTCAAAATGGCCGACCAAACTTTTTAAAGATATATATAGGAAAATTCTTTAAAAACCATTTTCTATAAAATAGCAAATCCATGATTGGTCATGGGACTACTTTTGGATTTAAACTTTACAATAAAAAGCCATTTTCTACTTTTTCCTACCCTTAGTGCTCAGGTGAGCGATGTGGCCCATGGGCCTCTTGTTTATACTTTCTGTAATTGCAATTTGAAAGATTGAACAAATAAGTGATAATTTCTGGACTTTATAATATGTACCTAAAGACCAGTATTTAGGTCTCCGTATCACGATACGTATCACGCAACAAAAAATCGCAATATACCGTTATACCGATAAAATCGCACATCCCTAGTACTGTAGATCACTAAATTTTCGCGACACCTTATTTTCGCGAGATAGTTATTGACTCTTGATTAGTGACACAAAATATTCGCGAATTGTGGTTATTGCTTTATATAATCTTAAGGAATACTATTATACGCGAGAATTAAATTTTTGCGAGCACACTGTCTCGCGTAATTACGCGAAAATAAAGTTCTCACGAATAAAAAGTGATTTACAGTATATACAGATTTTATAAAGTAGTGTATCGCCAGATCTGCTTATGATATTGTCCCCATTAGAAAACCCCCATAAAATGCAATGCATTCGGTTCCTTTAACTTTATTTGAAGCTACAGAGAAGCTAAATAAGGGAGAGGTCCCTGACCAGTTCTGTACTGTGATGTGTTTGGATCTGTCTCGCAGCATGGAAGGAAACCCTATAAAGCAACAGAGGAGAGTGGCAGAGAGGATTTTACAAAGTAAGCCAAGACAAAACAAAACACTGTTGTCAGATAATGGTTTTTGACTTTGAAGAAATGTTTTTAATATTTCCATAATTTACAGATTGTTTGGGTCAAGTTGCTGTGGTAACCATTGGTGATAAGACGAAAGTGGAGCAAGATCTAACACAGGACAAGGATACAGTAAAGAAAATCCTGGGTATACTCACACGTATTATTAGGAAGACTTTGTAGTTAACAAACATACTGTAAAGTACTTTTAATTTATGAGAACTTTATTTTCACATAATTACACATGTCTGTCTTCTTGAAAGATTTTCATATCTTGTGTATATGTAGTGTTATGAGTTATCTGTTTTCTGTAGAACGTGTACACATCCAGCCACACATGACCAGCACCCCAATCATACAGGGTCTTCTGACAGCACTGAAACTTCTCCAGCTCAGAGGTAAAAATTAAACTAGAATTGAACTCTGAATTGTTTAATTTTAGTGTTAACAAACACCTGGCATATGTAAAATACATGGTATATGTCAAATACTTCTGTGTTCTGAGTTAAGCAAATGTCAAATACCTGGCAGGTGTGGAATTCCCGGAACATGTCAGACATCCTGCACGTGTCAAACACCCTGCATATGTCAAACACCCTGCATGTGTCAAATACCCTGCATATGTCAAATACCCTGCATATGTCAAATACCCTGCATGTGTCAAATACCCTGCATATGTCAAAAACCATGCATGTGTCAAATACCCTGCATGTGTCAAATACCCTGCATATGTCAAACACCCTGCATATGTCAAACACCCTGCATATGTCAAATACCCTGCATATGTCAAATACCCTGCACATGTCAAATACCCTGCATATATCAAATACCCTGCATGTGTCAAATACCCTGCATATGTCAAATATCCTGCATATGTCAAAAACCATACCCGGCATGTGTCAAACACCCTGCATGTGTCAAATATCCTGCATGTGTCAAATACCTTTTAAGTTTCAAACTCCGCACTTGTGTCAAATACCCAGCATGTGTCAATACCTGGCATATTGTTTCAGATATTTGTCATGTGTCAATACCTGGCATGTGTCAAATACCTGGCATGTGCCAAGCACCCTGCTTGTGTCAAATACTGGGGTCATGTTGAAAACTTAGAATATATCAGATATTTATTGTGTGTCAAATGCCTGGTTTATGTGATTTAACTGGTTTATATTAAATACCTAGTGTTTGTGAATAACTGGTACAATCAAGTACCAGAATATGTCAAATATCTGGTACAAGTTTATGGTTAAAAATACTTATCTTATGTTAAATACATGACACACTCCTGGCATATGCGAAAGTCCTGGCACATTTAAAATTCCTTGAACAAGTCAAATAAAAGTATCTGACATATGCAAATTATAGTTCAATATATTGAACTCCAAGCATATAATGTCAAATACAGGTACCTGTCATATCTCTTAAAGTGTTACATCTAAATTCAATACCTTGAACATATTCTCAAACCTTGACAGCCCTTCTACTATTTAGATTATAGTGTTAGGTTGTAGATATTGGTTCAGCCATCTTTCTATGATGCCAATTTGATGTCTTATTTCTTTATTCTTTGACATAAAGTGAAGCCAACAGAAATTGGACATCATCACACAGTGTATCCTAAAGTAGTGATTATATCTGATGGGCTGTTCAATGACTGCTCCCCAGGAAGTGAAGAAACAAAGCAGTCATGTTCTAAGGTAAGGGAGGTGTTATTCAAAATACGGTTATCGTTTTCTAAAATGTAAAGTAACATTGAAAATTACTCTGATTTTTCATTGGCCTTTTTAGAAAAAAAGTTACCTGATTAAATGAAATAATTAATTACATTTGTCTCATTTTTAGACTGACATCCTGTTTGCATCAGTTTTGGAAGTGATGGCTGCATTGCATATTCATATCCCCATCTACTTTGTTCCTATCAGAGAACAGTTAGATACTGTGAGTAAATAAAATGAAAGGTTCAATTTAAAATATCAGTGCTATAAGAAATGAAAAATTCCTTTCAATTCAGATAAAAATTGTTTTATATTTCTGTAACAGTTTTTAATTAATACCTAGTTATATTTAACAGAGTTTGAGCTGGGTTGACATGGTAACGGTTGTTAAGGATGTAGACTTTCTTTCTGATTCCATGGCAGCAGAGGTAAAATTAGTTTTCAGCATGTCATGTGTATTTATTTTCACTCAAACATTTTAGGTTCAAAGCATATATGTAAAGAGACATTTACTAAAAAAGTCTTTATGAAAATAATTAGGGAAAAACATGAGATAATATTTCTATCTTACTTTTTAAACTCAGACATTAACAGGAAGAGTGATATCAGCCATTTTGGAACCCAAGGAACCACAGAGTCCTGCTAAATCCTGGCAGGCAATAAAAAAGGACCTCATCAAGAAAAAACAGGAAACGGTGAGTTATTATATTTCTAAAATGTGTGGGTTTTTAGGTCACCTGAGTAACTCAGGGGACCTATTGCTATCCGTTTTCGTCCGTCGTCATGCGGGTGTGCGTTGTGCACCGTGTGTCGTGGCGTTAACATTTGAACATTTTCAACTTCTTCTCTGAAACCACTGAACTAATTTCAACCAAATTTGGTATACAGCATCTATGGGTAAAGGGGAACAAAAACTGTGAATTTTATGGTCCCCGCCCCCCTAGGGCCTGAGGGGTGGGGCCAAAACCACTGAAATTATTGCAATCTATAAGAATCTTCTTCTTTACTCCTGGACATCAAGCAGGCAAACTGTTGGCATGAATGTAATGAGCATTGAGTCTTCTACCAAAATTGTGAAATTCATGGCCCCAGGGTCAGAGGTTCTTGTGCTAGGGCGGGGCTATATAGATTATATAGTGAAAATGCATTACATCTTTGAAAATCTTCTTGTCTTCTCCTGAGTATTATGTAAACTAACTAAGTACATAGTTATGATGAGCAAGAGTGCCCCTTCCAAAATTATGAATTTTATGGCCCCAGGGTCAGGGGTTCTGGTGTTAGGGCGAGGCTCTATTGATTATATAGTGAAAATGCATTTATTCTTTGAAAATCTTCTTCTCTGCTCCTGGATATTAAGTAAACTAAATAAGTAAATACTTATGATGAGCAAGAGTGCCTCTTTCAAAATTGTGAATTTTATGGCCCCAGGGTCAGGGGTTCTGGTATTAGGGCGGGGCTCTATTTATTATATAGTGAAAATGAATTTATTCTTTGAAAATCTTCTTCTCTGCTCCTGGGTATTAAATAAACTAACTAAGTACATATTTAAGATAAGCAAGAGTGCCTCTTTCAAAATTATGAATTTTATGGCCCCAGGGTCAGGGGTTCTGGTGTTAGGGTGGGGCTCTTTTGATTATATAGTGAAAATACATTAATTCTTTGGAAATCTTTTCCATTGGTCCTGGGTTTTATGCCAATGATCCAAGTATATATATTTATGATGAAGAAAGGTGCATCTAGCAAAATGGTTATTTGTTATGCCCCCCTGGGTTGGGGGGGGGGGGGGTTACAAAGTCTGAAAATAAATTAATGCTTTGAAATCTGCTCTTTGGTATTAATCAACCATTTTATGATAAAATTTGCAAAATTTTGAAATATGTGGCCCCAGGGTCAGTGGTTCCTTTGGGTGAGGTTCACAACTGGTCATAAAGTGGAAGTGCATTTTCTCTTTGTTACTCTGATCAACCTCTTGGTATTAAGTAAATAGAGTATGCATGCTAAGTTTATAATTATGATAAGCAATGGTGCCTCTTTCAAAATTGTGAATTGTGAATTTCATGGCTTCTGGTTTAAAACACAAACCAAATTTAATTGTTTGAAAGTTGTTACACAATACTCAGGTGACCTATAAGGCCTGTGGGCCTCTTGTTTTGTAATTTGTAAATGAAAACATAATCACAGTACTATTCATTTGAAGAATAATGAATCTGTAAAAGTGGGTCTTTTGATTAAATGACTTCAGTGTGTTCTTATTTAATTTTTTTTATAAATTACCGGGGTAATACATTAAAATTCAAACTACTAGTAGGCAAAAAACATCAGTGTTGCTCAGCTAAGTTTATATGTTAATAGATGTCAATTGCAGAAAAAGATCAACAGAGTTGAGTGGTTCATCACAGAACATTTTAAAAAGCCTCCACCAATTGGAACGCGAGTTAAGGTTTCTGGTACAGAGTCTCAGCCAACAGGAACGATTCTACAGCACATCAAAGGGAGGAAAGAGGAACATCACACAAGTATGTCCTGAAATAGAGAATATCATGTATATATCCTATACATTCTACAGCTGAGCATCACCACAGAATTCCAATGTTCTATCTTAATTTTGGAAACGTTTGGGATATCAATGTTAAAGTTGGGTAGGGTGGGGGATTTATGTCTTTTTTTATAGGCTCAGTGATATTGAGATTATGTATTATATACGGATAATATGCTTAAGTTTCACTAAATAAAGTGTTAATTTGTCGAGGAAGAAAATGATGATGACAAGAACAAATATCAGGCCTAAATAAAATATGTGAAAACGGATTTGATGATTGTCAGGCTCACCACAAAGTTAATGTTCCTCACACTCTCATTTTTGACATAGGTCTTCCTTAAAGTTTGCAATCTATAAGAAATTTCCAAAATTTCTTCGAAATATCTTGTGTCAGCATCAATTTTAGCATAGAAGCAAAATCTAATTTCTTTCTGTTTTCTTATCCCATATGTTTCAAATTATCATTGATGCCCTGGCATACCTACAAACCAGACAGTGATTCCTTAAGTAATTTTCTATGGAAGACAAAAGCAGATTTGGATAAAATATCAATATTGTCAATCTCTATACCTCTATCTTGCTTGTTTCCTACAGATGCCCAGTATGTCCTTGTTGTTTTGGACACTGGAGAAAAGGAATATTACTGCTGGACCTTTGATCAGGAGAACCTACTATTCTACAAATCCTCCCAGGACACAGGTTACACAGCCTTACCTGTAGGAACACTGGTCAGAAGAGGTAAACAGGAGGCCATTGATCAATGTTTTGTGGCACAGAAACTTAAAACTTATTATTGAATGTAACAAATTAACACATCAAATTGTAAATTATTCATGAGGTAAAATCTGATGCACTTTTCGTACATTTTTTTTAAATAAACTAACCAAGTACATAGTTATGATAAGCAAGAGTGCCTCTACCGAAATTGTGAACTGTATGGCCCCAGGGTCAGGGGTTCTGGTGTTAGGGCACAGCTCTATAATGATTATATAGTGAAAATACATTACATCTATGAAAATCTTTTTTCTCTGCTCCTGGGTAATAAGCAGATGAACTACATGTACCTGTATAGTTATGATGTGCAAGGGCTTTTCCTCCAGAATTGTGAATTTCAAGGCACCTGGGTCAGGATACCAAAGGGGGGGGCTCTACTTACATTCTGAAAATGAATTGTTTGAAATCTTCTCCTTGGTATTAGTCAAACATTTCTGATAAGGAAGTGTGCCTTTTCAAAAATTGTGCAATGTGTAGACCCAGGGTCAGGGGTTCATGTGTGGTAGGGGCACTTCTGATTATTGCTGAATGTTACTGATTAGTTGAAATGCATTTTTTGTTCCCTTACCCTGCCTATGGGTATTAAGTAAACAAACTAAGCGATTGCTAAGTGTGTAGTTATGATTTGCAATTATGGTGCCTCTTTCAAAATTGTGAATGCCATAGCATCTAGCTTCAAACCAAATTCAATCATTTGAAAGTTGTTGCTCAGGTGACCTATAAGGCCCATGGGCCTCTTGTTAAAATAAGAATTATTTGAATAATATTTATTTATAATATTGATTAATGTTGATCATGCAGTGATAACTTTATTATTTGAAAACACTTTTGCAGGCAGACATTGGAATTATGATAACCAAGATGGTGGTCCAGATGAAATAGGGGTCGTCATCATCAACAAAGATGGAGGACGGCTAGTCAAGGTATTGAATATTAATTATTAACCACTGTGGAATGCATTCAGACATCCTGAATAAACTCTAAAGATAACTAACAGCAATCAAGCTCAAAAGACCATTGAAACAACAGTGCAAATTCGGACGTTTTAAAAAAACATCAGTGTTGGGTTCAGGTGTCATGGAAGAGTAAGCCCCCTCTAAACCAGGAGCATCTGCATAATGCTATTTGCCATGATTGATCACATGGAGAAATATTCAAAATTTTTCTTCAAACATGTTAAATCATAATTCTGTTTCTTGTGTTAGTACAGATATATTGGACCTGTTTTCTTATTTATTGCAAAAAAAAAAAAAAAATTAGATGGAAGGTTATGTAGATAAATTGCAGAAATGACCATCACAATTTTTTTCATGTTTAAAATACTGGTACTCTATTTAAACAAACAACATTTCTGGAATATCATACTGTTTGTTTTAACTTGTCAGATTAAGGATACACCAAAGGTTTCCAAAGGGCAAAATTTAATTTGCTTGTAATTCTTTCATTAACAAAGATAACATATTAAAAGTATACATCATTTGAAAGCTTACTAAATTCACTATTTAATGATCTTAATTTAAATTTTCATTGTCATCTTATTAAAAAATCATTAATATTTTAATGTAAATATTAGTGCATTTATATTTTATAAATCAACTTTTTTGTATTCCACCTCTCAAAGTCAAAATTTTGCCTCAATGTAGATTAAAGATTGAACTTTAAAACCGTATCTCAGATTTTTGATAAATCTTCTTATTCAAAAGTTACGTCCATTTGTCTTTCAATGTTACCAATTTATAAGCCCAATTCTACATTTCCCCCAATAATTCTAGAAGTGAGCAAGATATCAAAAATCCGAGTCTCAAATTTGTGAACACACACTTGAGACGCATTCTGGCCAGTTTTCAGAGAAATTGGTCATTAAATAAGGGAGCTGAATCCTTTCAAATAATACCACCAACTGTCTGATCTTACTTTACAGTAGAGGGCAAAAACCCATTACACAACAAAGTCTGCCAAAGCTGGAAATATATGACACCTTGGAGATTCAGCTTTGGATACCTGTCACTTATCCATATTTCCTATGCATATTCACAAGAATGGGAGGTTCTATTCTACATTTAGGTGCTTTTAATGAAGTAAAATAGGTTCAATTCTGAATCAGAAAGATTTCACGGCAAAATGGCAAGAGCTAAGCTCCACCTCCTATTTCATGGTCATTAGTGACCTGTTAGATCTCCTTCCCTAAATCTAGAGTCCCTGTAGTTTAATTACTGATAACCTCTGTGTAGCTAGTGAAGAATTCCCCGAGTGGTCACAGTGATTTATTGCTCCTTACAGAAGCAGACAGTTGCAGACCAAATCAGAAGCTTCAATAACGGCACATTCACATGTGTTAGTGTTTATGTTTGATTATTGTTAAATAATTAGAAAACCATTTAATAATCAGCAAGAATTTTTCATGCATTATAAAGCAGTGATTAGCATTGTTTTCTTAGCCAAAAATCTCAAAATTGACAAAAATCTTGAAAAAAGCCTTTGGTGTATCCTTAAAGCTGAATTACAAGGAATATAATAGGGAAAACTGGGGAGGGGATCATTTATTATTTTGTAGTATTAAAAGTAGTACTCTTTTTTTATTGTGTTGTAAATTGTTCAATAAATTGAAAAAATGTCAATCAACAATTTTGGGGGGCAAAACATTTAGTTTACACTTTTTTCATATTGACTAGTTAGATATTATCTTTCATTGATAACATAAGGTTTTTTTCTCTAAATTTCTACTTACAACAGGTGTGCTGGCGTTCACCTTTAGCTGCACATGAATTGAATGTTTACAGATATGGGGATCAAGAACGATTCGACATTGACGTTGCGTAAGTTTGAGAGATGTGTCTTTTGATTTTTTGAAGCCTTATTTCAAAAATAATACCGGTACTTTTCAAGACATATATTTGAGAGGGGGCATTAAAAAAATTGCCTAATTTAAATTTATATTTCTCGTAATCTGTGATACCTTTATTTATTACCTTTTTTTTCTTTGTAGGGAATCTCCACTCATTGACTTGGAAGGACTAGTTGGTAATGATTTATCATTTTTACATTATATCAATGATGAAACTATTTATTATACTTAAAAGAAATGACTTAAAAAGTTATAGGGGCCTACATTGAGAATTTGTTAGTACATGTATATATTGTAAGGGGGGAGAGGGGAGGTAATTCCTTAGTTAAAAACTGATATTGACTTCTGATTGTATCAATATACATGTAGCAAGACTTTGTGCAATTTATAAAATTTCCTTTGGTTCTTTTACTTGCTTTAAAACATATGATCACAAAAATAGTGTTTGGTTTTTTAAATTCTCAATGGGAAGTTGAAACATCTCATTAATTACCCAGTATTTACTACATTTTTCTAGTATATAATTATATACATATAATATTTAATTATCCTCAGATTCCGGGTCCCCGCGGTGGGAGATCAGTGATGAAGCGGGGAAGTGGTGGCCCCTGACAGGAGTCAGTGCCTTACAACTAGAAGACAGCGTGGCCCTCAGAAAGACCATACTGACCATGCAGGAGGGACATACTCAGTATGACAATTTTAAAATTTGTATCAAAATTTGTATCTGCATAATAAAATCTCTAAAATAATCTGATAATATGTAAAACACTTAGGAATTGCTATGTGTACCACATTTATTAGTAGACTCGTACATGTACTTATTTCTGCTGATGATTCAAATACTAAAAGAGAGGTCGTGAAAGTGATATTATATTATATCTTTCATTTGATCATGGTTTCTTTCTCTAGGAAGAGGTTGAATAAAATTATAGTTATTTTTTATTTGATTATGACTTTTATTTTCTTTAGGGGTACATTTAGGCTGGAAGGTGACAAGCTGACAGACTTCAACACAAACAAGACTTTATGGATACGAAAAATGGAGGAAACATGAGAATTGATTTTTGCTAAAGGTTTGGCCTGAGCTTATATTTCAACAATTTTAAATGAAAATCCAATAAGATTTGTAAAGAGTGCCATATTTATTGATATCATATGTATATATTTGCGACATATTTTAAAGATATGAATACTTGTTGTAGATGGAAACTGTACAGTTTTGAAGAATAATTGAAATGGAGTTGTGACATGCATGCTTTTTATAATTGCTACGCATTTAATTAATACACATAAATCTTTATCAGAACAATAAATTGTCAATGTAAAAAGTATTTTTAAAAATAAAATATGGCTATAGACCGTCAGTATTTATTTCAGTTTTTATTTAAGCATGAAACTAATATTTTTGACATGCATTTTTTCATATACATAACGTTGACAACTGTGTGGATGAACTTAGAAACTTTTTAAAAATAAAACTTGAATAATAATTAGTAAAATGAGATATGTACCTTTAAGTATTCTGAAAAAGGGAGACAATGTGCATGCTTTAATTGTCTTTTTATTGTTTTTTCATTCTTCACCAGAATCTCCATGGCACTTTCAATGTGACACAAAGCATCCTCTATGGGGCGCCGTTTTAGTATTTACTGCCAAAAAGTGATATCACCTATTCGAATACTAGTAAGTGACATCACCTATTCAAATAGGTGATATCACCTATTTGATTTGAATTGGTGATATCACTAATTCCGAGGTGATATCACTAATTCCAAGAGGTGATATCACCTATTCCTTACGAATAGGTGATATCACTAATTTGAATAAGTGATATCAACTATTCAAATTGAATAGGTGATACGTGTATCACCTATTCGAATAGTTGATATCACCTATTTAAAATGAATAGGTATATCACCAATACGAATAGGTGATATTACCTATTCGAATAAGTGACATCACCTATTCAAATAGGTGATACACTTTTTGCCAGTAAATACAAAAACGGCCCCTCATATCCCTCAGTTCTTCGGAAATCTTCCAGATTTTTTGGACATTTATTATAAGTGTTCATATTGAGTTTTTAAACACTTAACCAAAATTCTGAAATTGATGTCCCTTTGGTCATGGATTTGGACCCTGAGGTAGGACTATAACACCCCCCTCATGTCAGGGGTCCTTACTCAACACATTGCAGTGGGACCCATATCGATTCATTTGATATTTTACAGTATAGGTTTGCTTTTTCATTAAGAAACCCCAATCAAATCAATCTAAGTTTCATACATATTATATACAGGGAAATTTTCGCCCCCGTTTTATTTTCGTCCCTGAATATCATTAGAATACAGTACAATTTCGCAGACAATACTGTGACAAAGCGAATTCAAGACGGGACAAAATTACTTGCAAGTATCACCGTGTGAAATTGACTGTTTTACTTTAAATTCATTTTGGACTCTAAATGTTTATATCTAATTTTTGATTTAATATTATTTCTAATCTGAAATTATTTCCTTTCACAAATTGGATTTTTCCTATATTTCTTAGCTAAGTTACTAATTGATAATTTAATTACTGAGTGACACTTGTCGGCTACCAAAGGTGTTTATACCCAAGGACTTTTTAATCACTTTTACAAACAACATGTAATTATTCAATTATCGGCCTTCTTTATGTCCATGTCATCAAAGCATTTAATTATTTGTTTACTGTATCACTTTAACTCATTGTCAACACCTGTCATTTTTAACTCATTGTTCATTTTTTCATAAATACCATTGTCAAATTTTACTTATTAGTTCGGAGGCCTGACGCATTACTGGCCACTTCCGTCTGTGTTCCCCGTTTGTATTTCTTGAATGTTAAATTGTTGTCCGTCATTTAATTACATGCAATTATTAATAAACTCGGAAACCAGATTACTCGTTACTTTGGACCTTTATATGTGTTATCGGGAAGAGTCCTTGGAATACGGCTCTACTACTTCGGCCAACGACGCCACTCACTTCCCCTGCCAACATTCCCTCTTGCCCGATCAACGACACAACTTTTAGACCCAAACTACGTGGTTATACAAGTATGGAAGAGCTAAAATAAAGCGGGGCGAAAACAACCTGCAGATGCATACAGTAGTTAATTGACACCTAAAAATGCATGTACATATTACGCATTGTTTATCTTACTGTGATTGGTTGAGAGATATGTTATAAGAAAAAAAACAAGATTTTTATTCTTTACAAAAGACATTTATAACTGCAATCAGACTGCAAAAATATTCAATGAATTGGTCTGAGGCATTGCCATATGGTAACGTGTAGACTCAAGACACCTTACGCTGTGAGGATGGCCGGGGTCGTAAAGGTCCCGTGAATGCAACTGAATTACTTACCACGAAGTCATAATACTTTTATGATTTAACCTTGCATTTAAAAAAATGAATAAAATTTTCACCGTGCTGGAAATAGATACCATACAAGTAGAAATTTTCACGAGACACAAATTTAGTTATTTGTCCTTAGATTTTGTAATTTATTTTTAGATGTAATTTTGACGATTTTTAAAATCCTCATGAGCACTTAAGAACAAATTACAAATAAACACAATTTTTAGGGATCTCAGCACCCTCGCTATAATATATTTAATGAAATTAAATCTTTGCAAAAAATTACGCTTATACTGTGGTTCAGTTTTTGATTCACTGCCTTTTATAGACATCTGGAATTTGTCAACTGTTTGTTTGATTAAGATGAACTGCCATATGCGCTTATCAAAACTTGAGTTCAGACCGCATGTGGCCATGACTGTATATTTTTCAAAAGTCATTACTAAATTTCTTGCAATCTTCACTCCTAGTTTAAAATTTGACAGAAAATTCCGTTGTAAGTTTTTACCGAGTATCACATTGTTATAAACTCAAGGCAATAATTAAGGTATAACTATTGATGAAATTATAATATTTCATTTAAATAAATATTGTATATGCTATTACAGTTTTAGCTTTCACATGTGATTCCTTTAGATATTCCATCATGCATACTTTTAGTTTACAACAATGATTATTGAATTATGTAGAAATGAATCATATATAATTATGGCAATTTTTTAAATCATTTGAAAATAATATAGAAATATTACTTGTAATACCAGTATTATTCTAAAAAAAAAAGTCAAGACCCGACATATTTCTGTTTACTAAAAGCCTATATAAGGCAACCTCGGGCTGGATGTATGATAATTATAGAGAATTCCTCAATTTATAACAGATATTCTTCATTAAAAATGACAATTTCCAACAAATTACTCTGTTGTGTTGTCTGAAGAAAATTATGACTACCGGTATTCAACACTTTATTTAATCAAATCAGTACTGATTACATCATGTATGAATTTTAAAGGCAGATTTCGCCTGGAATTGAGCAGGGATTGGTAAATTCCAGACGTACTTGAGGCGGAGACGGTGTTTTTGAAACTTAGTTACACCTGAGTAGAAGAGGCGTCATTTCTAATTTATGGGGGTCAATTAATTTGCAAGTTCAGATTTTTCGGGCGTAAAATGGTAGGAAAATAGAAACAAAAATTACGCCTGGAACTTGCAGAATTGAGAAGTAAAAGCCTCAGATTGGTCAATTTCATGATCAATGAAGGATCATTTCAGATAGGAGGTTAAGTTTGAATTTGATCTTGAAGGAGGGAGGTTAGTGAGAGTCAAATAGGAAATGCAGGTACCGTAAATCAATGTTGAGACTTTCACACTTGTTCTGGATGACAGTATCTGTTGGTAGGTGTGATAATTAATATCTGGTACCTATTTGAGTAAATTTGATTATGTACAATGATAGTTATAACTTAATGACCCTAAAATTACTTTAGATATATGGAGTTTCCTTGCATACATTCTTAGAAATAACAGTCTCATAAAAGCAGTCTCGAACTGCTAAGTAGAGAGTAAACGAGGAACTGTTTTATCTAAGTAACTTGAGTCAATGTCATGATTATTGAAGTGATGAAATGTACCGGTATTGTAAAAATTTTATTCAATTCTTTAACACACTCGATTTTGGTGGTATTTCAGTGTCCCTTACACAAAAAATTGCATCTTTGCTAGCCAAGGGTTTTTGTTCAATCCGCTCTGAGGAGTGGAGTATACCGAAAACTCCAGACTAGATGAAAAATTGAAACTTTATAAATTACATTTCGATCTATACTGTGTTAATAACTTAATGACCTGTCATTATGTTTACAATTGTGTCTGCAGCGATTTGATTTGATTTAATTCTCCTCTCTGATGTTGAAACACAAAAAGAAATTTATTTTTTAAATTTATTTATATGTACTTGTACACTTGAATATTTGATTTTCTTCACTTGCTTAATTCCCTCTTGAACAACAAACAGATTGTCATTGTATCTGTACACAGTCCACGAGGATCACTCAGTCCACAGTCTATGAAACGGAGGAACTGTCCATCCTGGTCTATGATGTGGACACAGTGATTGTAATAATCAGCCGTAAGGATGTGACTCTGACTATCGGTGGTGATTCCTCGTGGATTGAATGGTTCATTCACTGGAGCAGGAGTATGCCCAATGTACCTAAATCTCAGTTTCCCAGCCTGATTGACCACCACTACTGCTTTAGCTTCATTGTGAGACACGCAGATATCCAGGTTCCTGTTCTCAGTAATGTATTTGTCACAAAAATCAGATAGATAGAGTGGTTTACCCTTATCATCAAATTGAATGGTTTGTTTCTCTGTGGAGCCAGAGTAACGGACAACTTTTGTTTGTTTGTAATCATCACTGTCCATGACAACCAGGAGGTCACCAGAGGAGGTGCTGCAGACGGCAAATGGTCTCCAATTCTGTAGTCTGATCACCTCCTCTATCTTCTCATTCCTCACAATGTTCACAGTTCTATCATCGTTATCAGTATACACTAGATCTCCACTCTTTGTCACCGCTATGTCATATGGTTCCATTCCAGACTTGGTTTTGATTGACTTGAGTAGTGATCCCTGATTTATGCTGTAGAGTTTCATGGTGCTGTCTCCACTTGTCCAGATTTCTTCATCACTCTGACAGGCAACATTGAAAGGGTAAAGGAAATCTTGATACTCAGTGTCTATGTTTGTGACAGTCTCTGGTTCACCAAGCAGCTGTTTGCCTGGAGTAGAGGATCCAGTTTCTGATGATTTCTGTGTTGTCTTCATGCTGTAGCCATATTTATCTGAGGTTAAAGAACTTGATGATAAAGTTCCAAATACTTTACTAATTTCTCCTTGAATTTTGTATGGTCTAAATTTGGGAAAAGACTGCAGTATTTTGTGTGGAAGTTTTCTATATCTCTCTACACTGAATGTAAATGTAAATAGTTTTGACATGTCATTAGACTCCACAGCATCATCAACTGAATTGATTTCATCCTTGATGTCAGATATTGTCTTGTTTATTTCATGCAATTGTTTCTGTAAAGTTTGTAGCTGTGTGTTTTTCATTTCATCAACTTCAGCTTTAAGTTTCTGGACAAGTTTGTCAATTTCTCTGTGCCAGTCCTCTCCATGTTTGTTATGGCTGTTGAGAGATCTCCATATTCCTTTTCTAACTGACTCATTCTGTTTTGTACATCACAGGCAATGTCCTGGTATGTTGGATAAATTGTCTCATTTAACTCATTTTTTTCTTTAATAATGTTTTCCTTTTTTTCATCAAGAACTTGTAAGATTTTTCGTAATTTGTGACCTAGATGTTGATCAGAAGCAAGGCAGGTGTCACACACAGAAATGTCACATTGATGACAGTACATGATACATTGTTGTTTATCATGAGTTTTACACCGAGGATAGAGGGGAGTGGATTTTCTCAGCTTGAAAGGGACAACTTCATGTTTTTTGGATTCATCAATAGCAACGTTAATTGTATAGTATTTGATGACTATAAGCATTACCATCGATCAGTTCCGATAAATTTGTACCTGTTTAAGTCCAGTAGAAGAAAAGTATTAAAATTGACAGATTATATGTGTTTGGCAAATGACATTGCATTGCAAACGTCAAGTGCCAAAAATGTTTAACAGCCTAACTGCCTTGGTTATACCTGTACTAGTATATCCATAACCTTGAAAACATAATTTTTGAAGAGCTATATTCTTATGAATGAAAAAAGTATATACCCATATCTTCAAAACAATCTTATCAAAAATGTCTTTAAATTGATAAAATAGATAGTTTCTGTGGTCATATATGATCATGAAATTCGTATGTATTAAGCAAAGTTTGTCAAATTAATCATCCGATAATTATTACCTTAGTTTAATGGCGTCGCTTGTCGGCCATATACTGTCTGTATCTATCATGTATAGGGATCACATGACACACTGACCTGCTCACCTGTACAGTATATCTACCTGTCATATATTTATATTTCCTAGTTTTCAACTAGTGATAAATAAAAGACTTTGTAAGCTTATGAGTAATTGTGTTTAAAAAATAAACAAACGACCCATGGGTCACATCACTCGGATAACATGTAACACTTCTGCAAGATTGATTGATTGATTGTATGTTGTTTAACGTCCCTTTCAAGAATTCTTCACTCATTTTGAGACGTCACCACTTGCCGGTGGAGATGCAAATTTTTCCTATACTCAGCACTCAAGCCCATTGCGCAGGGAGGGATGAGGCCTCATGTCAACACCTGCGCCACGGGGCCTCGGTTTATACGGACTCATCCGAAGGACCCACTTCCACATCCCACATTGGGAGTCGAACCCGTGACGCAACTCGAGAGCAGACGCTCTAACCACTGCGCCACGCGGGCGACCACTCCTGCAAGACAAAAAGTAGAGATCAGTTCAGTTTTCAAAAGTTGAAATAAGTGGTCTCGTGGCCCACCCTACTCCGTGGGTCATGATTTGAACAAATATAAATCCTCACAACCCCAGGTGTGCTGTTATATGAAAATGACCAATTATGGATTTGCTGTTCTTGAGCAGATTTTTTAGAGATTTTCTTATATATTTCCTGTGTTAAACATTGATCGTCTTCTCAACCCCGGGAATCATTATTGAACGATTCAACATTACCTGAGGATGATTCTACGCATGTTTCATATTTTCTAGCCCATGATTTTTTTTAAATATGCTCTAAATATTTCACTAATTTGTTAATATTTCCATTTCCAATTGTTTTCCCAATGATAAACACTACAAAAGTGAATCTTGTTTATTTCGCCGTGATTCCTGTGGCATGTAAATTTCTCCATAGATTGTAATACTACTGAAAGGTTAAATGTCAAACTTGCATGTATATGATTGGCGTATAAATATATTGAAAAACGATGATTTGTTTAATTGTTTACTAAGTAATTAGATATGATAAATCTTTTTTACAAACAAAATAAATAATGAACTATCTTCGGATCAAAAGCAAGTCACTTGTGCAACGCTGTCCATTATCACCGAGGCCTCGCGAGACCGAGAACTTCACTTCCGTAAACATGTACTGCCCATCTGAACCACGTGGAGAAATCAGCATTGCCACATAGATCATCCGATACAGACATCGTCCCTCAGTCATTACCATCCAACTTCTTACGCAATTCAACGTCCTCTGTTATTTAACACACACAATTTTGTTTCCTGACCATGCTGACCAACTCCTGTTTCATCAACTGCAACATTGCATTCAATATGGCGGCGAAGAAGTGACCTAGTGCCTAAACACGCGTTCTTGCTTCCGACAACCTAAATCTAGGTCACATATATAGATTGCTTTGATCGTAATATAATTCTTTTTTGTTTATTTTATAAATGTTGATATTTGACTGCAGTATATTTTAATAATCATTAAGTTTATTTCGTGTTTGTATGGGACTATTTATTTTATAGTAAAATTTGACGTCACAGGTCGGCCAATGGAAAATAACATGTAATGTCTTGTGTATTTCCAATCTACTAAATATTGGACGATTACAAAATCAAATAAAAATGAAAATATAAGGAATCACTGTCTAGTTTTAAGAGTATGCCAGGGCATCAACAATAGTGGGAAACATGGGATAATTTTAGCATAACGGGCTTAATAATTTTAGCATACACATCTAAATTAGGTTTAAGTATGACAACATTGACATTATCAATAAAATATAAAATATCTTTATAAACTAGTACTGAAACATGTCACTTTCATGTTTTAAAATGCCTTTTTGTAAGATAAAACTCTTTACTTGTTTCTTAAAAGTACTGTGCACTTAATAGAGGCTGGTAAAAAAATCCCAGTCCTTTATGCCATTATAATAAAAAGTGTCTGTTTGACATGTTTTCAAATGAGGTATAAAAAAATCTTCATTAGTGGCTGCTCTGGTGTTGCGTGAAGACACAGCTGATCTTAGAGTAAAATTTTCTGATAAGTAAGATGGCGCATAGCCATGGTATATATTATAAACATGGTTTAATCTGAGTTGTCTTACCCGATCTTCTACATTCAACAAATTCAATGTACTAAGAACTTTATAGTTTATGGTATGCAAAGGGGATAGATTTAGTGTAAATCTCACCATTTTGTTTTGGCATATATATAATTTCTTTTTAAGGCTCTTTGATAAACCTGCATACCATGCACAACTGGCATAATCTAAGTGACATTGTACAAGAGCAGAGCATAACAGCATTTTACTTCTTATATCTATAAATAACGAGCTTGTCTGTATAAAAAACGCAAAGTGCCTAAATATATGTGCCTAAATCTGTCGAAAATAGGCTAGTTTTGGACGTTCAAATGTTAAAAATATGTTGCAGGATAAACAAAATACATGATAACTGTCTTGAAATATAAGCGATATTTGGGCTCGGGTCGGAAACATAAGAGGGCTCGGCAAGCTTCGCCCTCTATCACGTTTTCTTACCCTCGCCCAAATATCGCTTATATTTCCAGACAGTAACCATGTATTTTATATATATATATATATATATATATATATATATATATATATATATATATATATATATATATATATATATATATATATATATATATATATATATATGTCTGTGTTATCTTTCCATTATATAAACATACAGAGAGAAAATATCTTCAATTCTGTATGAAGTACTGTTTGTCAGAGGTGAATACATGTCCGAATCACACGGAGCAGTAATATCTACCGGTAGGCGATCTGAAATGACCGGCGAGGAAATCGCCCATCTTAAAAATATGGCGGGAAGAGAAAACAACTGTGAAAATGCAAATACTTTTTACCAAATCGACATGTTCTTTATTTGTTTGCATATTTTGAGCAAATCTCTATTCATATATTTAAAATATGTTTTTATTTTCTAAAAAAAAAATTTTTCCTGAGGTCCATAGTTTTTTTTTAATGAATTTCGAATTATTCTTCTAAGGCATAACGTAAAAAGTGATAAAACTTACTTAATTGATTATCATTTAGCGTAATTATTCATTTTTTAAAAATGTTTTCGCCGGTTTACTTCATTTGCCTCCTAGCCGTTTTACGCCGGTCATATGACCGCGCAATTCGGCGTACGCCGATCAGTGAAAAATGAAATCGGCCCATTGGCTCTATGTGGGTCGGTACGTGATCAAATCTTGTGAGAAGGCCTTCGGCCTTCACAGGATTTGACCGACCCACTTCAATTCCCATTGAAGTTTTGAAATTTGTTGTTTATTTCTTAAATATTCCCATCATGTCAGTTGTCCTTACTTAACACGTTGCCGTGACACCCCTACCAATTTCATTTCATATTTTACAGCATAGGCTAGCTTGCCTCTTCCATTAAGAAGTGCCAATCAAATTGATCGAAGCTTTCATAAATACTAGTAGTTAATTGACACCTAAAATGTATGTATTACACAATGTTTATCTTACTATGGATGGTTGAAATATAAAAAAAACAATAAGATTTGCAATTTTTCAAAAAGATGTTTATAACTACAATCAGATTGTAAAAGGATGAATTTGACAGAGGTATAAATTGCAATGGCAACGTGTAGACTACAAACAGCTTACGCTGTGAGGATGGGGTTATGATTAAGGGTCCCGTGAATACAACTGAATTACCAGGTAGTCATAATGCTGGAAATTTTGCATACCTTGCTTTTTAAAAATGGAATAAAAAATAACCATTTTGAAATTAGATATAGTACCCCAGCTACTTTTACAATTTTTAGCTCACCTGAGCCGAAGGCTCAAGTGAGCTTTTCTGATCACATTTTGTCCGTCGCGCGTCTGTCCGTCCGTCTGTAAACTTTTCACATTT
The DNA here is from genome assembly GCF_032062105.1 of Saccostrea cuccullata. NCBI lineage: Eukaryota > Metazoa > Mollusca > Bivalvia > Ostreida > Ostreidae > Saccostrea > Saccostrea cuccullata. The sequence goes on along the minus strand of NW_026928612.1, from coordinate 96,134 downwards.
TCGACTTCTTCTCAAGAACCACTGGGCCTATTTTAACCAAACTTGGTACAAATCATCCTTGAGTAATGGGAAGTTTAGATTGTTAAAATAAAGGGTCAAGTCCCCTTACAAGGGTAGACAATCAAGAAAAGACAAAAATAGTATGGGGTCATAAAAAATCTTCTTCACAAGAACCACTGGGCCAGGAAAGATGAAACTTAAGTGGAAGCATCCTTGGGTAGTGTAGATTTTAAATTATTAAAATTATGACCCTGGGGTAGGGCGGGGCCACGATAGGGAATCCAAATTTTACGTGGAAATATATAGAAAAAATGTTTAAAAATCTTCGCAAGAACCACTGATCCAGGAAAGCTGAAACATATGTGGAAGCATCCTTGGTTAGTGTAGAATATAAATTGTTAACATCATGACAACCAGGGGTAGGGTGGGGCCACAATAAGGAATACAAGTTTTACAAAGAAATATAAAGGAACAAATCTTTTAAAATCTTCTACTAAAGAACCACTGGGCCAGTGAAGCTGAAACTCTTATGGAAGCATCCTGGGGTACTGTAAATTCTAAATTGTTTAAATCAAGACCTGCAAGATATCTGGTATTAGTCAACTGTTTGTTATTTTGATAATAATGGGCAGCCATATGCTCCAATCTATAGTTTAGGGTTAATTAAGTCTTTATTCCTGATAAAAAAAATTGACAGACAGCCCCATTGTTGATTTTTTTCCCCAGTATCAGATTGTTATAAACAAAACACAAATAAAATTGTGTTGATCTTGTGACCAACCAATATTTGTATCCCAAGATTTAAAAATGATATATCTTATTTCTTAAATATACGTTTAGTTTACAACAATGGTCACTGAACTATTATAAAGAAAATGAAGCACAATCTCATTTATATTTTGCTTTGGTGTAGGATATTTCACAGCAGAAATGTGATTTTCATCACTTTTTTGTTTTTCCATTGAGCAACAAACAAATCGTTATTTGTATCTGTACACAGTCCCTGGGGTCCACTCAGTCCACAGTCTATGTAACGGAGGAACTGTCCATCCTGGTCTATGATGTGGACACAGTCATTGTAATCATCAGCTGTAAGGATGTGACTCTGACTGTCTGTGGTGATTCCTAGTGGACTGAATTGTTGGTTCTTTGGAGCAGGAGTATGTCCAGTATACCTAAATCTCAGTTTCCCGGCCTGATTGACCACCACTACTGCTTTAGCTCCACTGTCAGACACGCAGATATCCAGGTTCTTGTTCTCACTTATGTATCTGTAATAATGTCCAGATGAATAGAGAGGTTTACCTTTATCATCAAACTGAATGGTTTGTTTCTCCGTGGAGCCAGAGTAACGGGCAACTTTTGTTTGTTTTTTATCATAACTGATCATGATAACCAGGAGGTCACCAGAGGAGGTACTACAGACACTTCGAGGATCCCAGTTCTGTGGTCTGATCACCCTCTCTATCTTCTCATTCTTCACAATGTTCACAGTTCTTTCATCATTATCAGTATACACTAGATCTCCACTTCTTGTCACTGCTACTGTAAACCAATTATTATACGCGTAATTTTTTATTCGCGACTGACCACCAGAGAACTTATCCGCGACGATTTATTTCCGCGAACGAGTGGTCACATTTTTTTTATTTCCACGAATATTTCTTAATCAAATGAAAATTTTATATCCGCCCATAAACTAGGTAAAATGATAGCGTGAGGTCTGCTTACGCATTATTCAAGACATTCTGTGCATTGCGTCCATTTAAAATCTAATATCCGCCCCGAGGTAGGTATGTTTGCCATGAGTATACTTCATACGCATTTTCACAATGCTCAAAATCTAAAAATCTAGGAGATTAAAATTGATTTAAAACTCTCCATTGTAAAAGTGTCTCATACTAATTGGGTAATCGACGCTTTCTAAGATATACACAGCCATGGGGCAATTATTATAAATGGTTGGGACAGAGCAGGACTTGGCCATAATTAGCCTTAATTAACCAGGCTATCTCTGACTCGTCTGTAGCAATGAATGAACAATAATGACACAAGCTGAAATGATAATTGACATTTTAATCATTTTTATACAAATAGTTTTAGATTTGCCATTCGTTTTTATTTTTTCTGAATGTTTGTAATTAAATTTCAACAGCTTCTTGTACACTAACTGAAACTGGGAATATAATGAACAACTGAACTGGTTCGCGACGATAAATATCCGCGAGCAGAGGTTGCTCGCGGAACTCGCGGATATTTATCGCACGCGTATAATACTTGGTTTACAGTATGTTAGCGGGTGTGTTCCCTGATTTGGTTGTGATTGACTTGAGTAGTGATCCCTGATTGATGCTGTATAGTTTTATGGTCTTGCCATTTCCACTTGTCCAGATTTCTTCATCACTCAGACAGACCACATTGTAAAGCTGTCCATACCCAGTGTTAATGGTGGTGACAGTCTCTGGTTCATCAAGCAGCTGTTTGACTGGAGGAGAGGATCCAGCTTCTGGTGATTTCTGTGTTGTCTTCATGCTGTAGCCATGTTTATCTGAAGATAAAGAACTTGATGATAAGGCTCCAAATATTTTATTGAGTTCTCCTCCAATAATTCTGCCTGGAGTGAATTTAGGTAAAGATGGCTGAATTTTTTGTGGAAGATTTCCATATTTATCTACATTGATAGTAATACTAAACAGTTTTGAAATGTTATTAGAATCCTCAGCAAGATCAATTGAATGGATTTCATCCTTGATGTTAGATATTGTCTTGTTTATTTCATCCAGATGCTTCTGTAGAGTTTGTAACTGTGTGGTTTTCATCTCATCAACTTCAGCTTTAAGTTTCTTGACAAGTTTGTCAATTTCTCTGTGCCAGTCTTCTCCATGTTTTGTTATGGCTGTTGAGAGATCTCCATATTCCTTTTCTAACTTTCTCATTCTGTTTTGTACATCAGAGGCAATGTCCTGGTAGGTTGGGTAAATTATGTCATTTAATTCAGTTTGTTCTTTTATAATGTTTTCCTTTTTTACATCAAGAACTTGTAAGATTTTTACTAATTTATGACCTAGATGTTGATCTGAAGCAAGGCAGGTGTCACACACAGGAATTTCACATTGCTTACAGTACATTGTGCATCGTTGTTTAGTATGAGTTTTACACCCAGGGAAAAGGAAAGTGGATTTTCTAAGCTTGAGTTGAACAACTTCATGTTTTTTGGATTCGTCAGATACCATGTGTTCTCCCACACAGGCCTTACACAGGTTGACAAGACATGTATCACAGTGCATCTGTACCACAGAGGTCTCACACAGGTCACATCGCATCACGTCCTGGGCACTGGTACGGGGGTCCATGATCAGAGTAGTCCTGTAGTATAGAAAAAGGCGGCATTGTTAATGCTAATATTAACTAATGACACCTCCATGTATTGACTGTTATCAATATACTATCAAGTCACCTGTATTTATCCTTATTCAAGTCCAGGAGAACGAAAATAATACAACTAGAATGATACTGAATTACTTATTGTCAAGTGACAGTCTCGCTGCCTTACTCTTTATTTACAAGTATATCCACGACCTTGAAAACGTTATTTTTAGAAGGGGTACATTCTTATGAATGTATAAGAATGTACGCATGTCTTCAAAACGATCTTAAAATTACATATCGAAAATTTTCTTTCATTTTATATGTCTTCTTTGAAATTTGTATTTATCAGTTAAATCAAATTTATCAAATGAAATCATTCCATCATTATTACCTGACTTTAATAGTGTCTGTCTTGTCGGCCGAATGAAATCCGAATCAATGTATGGGGATCACATGACCCACTTACCTGCTCACCTGTGCAATATCTACCTGTCAGGTATTTATACTTCCTGGTTTGAGTAAAATGACGATTCAAATTATTAGCTTACACTGCCTAGCGTTAAAAAATTCCAATTGCGTTAAAAATTGTGTATTTCAACTCGTGATAAACAAAAGATTATGTAAATGTGTGTCATTGCTCTGTAGCTGGTACATTTAATTGTAATTCAATTGTGTTTTTAAAAATTAAACAAGATGCCACATCACTAAGATTATCATTTTAGCAAGAAAAAAGAAATCATGTCAGTCTTGACTGAAAGTTTTATGAGTGGTCCCGGAACCCACCCTACCCCCGTGGGTCTTGATCTGAAAAAATTAGCATGAATATACATCACTTACATGTAGGGATGCTCCCATTTATTAGATATGATCGATCATGGCTTCGCTGTTCCAGAGAGGATATTTTTAAAGATTTTTTCTATGTATTTACATTGTGGCCCCCTACACCGGTGACCGTTATTATTTGAACAAACAGTGAATTAACACTGGAATGTATTGAGCTGATTTTTAATATGGTAGTCTACCCTTGAAAAGTTACAGATAAAGTTTGCAATTTTTTTCTGGTTCAATGAATATTTTTGGAATTATAGTACTAGTATTTTTTTGTTTTTAAAGGGAACCAGATTACTCTTGTCGGTAATCAAAAGTGACAAGTATTCTAATGCAGGCCTTTCAGAATGCTTGTTACATGTATTCCCTGTATGTGAAAACTTTCATACATGGGACAAGTTGATGCGGGGGAGGAGGAGAAAAATAAGCCACCAAGCCACCATTGAAGCTGATAAGAAATAAAACATAATTCTTTTGAAATTCAGGTGCACTGACAAAAAGGTTTTGGATTCATAATCTTACGCCTTTGTGAATTTGTTTAATTTTTTTTCAAAATAAGAAATAACGTTTTTTTTATCCACCTGCGCTTTCCTATATACATGTAGTACCAAAAAATTAGCTGTAAAGAAATTTTTCAAGAAATCAAATCAGGGTTGTTGTTTTTAAATAAAGTCAGTCAAACAGATAGAATTACATATACAAGCAAACACAGGTTAAAAACAAATAACTTTACTACAAGATCTAGATGAAATTAAATATAAAATTTAGAAGATGGGCGTATTTAGCGTGTGATCTGCAGGAATACGAAAAATTTATGGTTTCAATGTCCATGATTTGGTTGGCTGGTCATACATGTAGCTGGTCAGATTTTAAAAACTGCCATTGAATTTTTTTTAATTGTTTGAAATACCTTGTCAAATTGTAACATTTATGACCATTTTTCTAGGAAGTACAATAACATAGTAATGCTTCACAAAAAAACACCATCTGTAAGATAAAAGGCATAGATGATAAGTGTTCATGTACAGGTCTGCCATGTCCTTCAAAGTTTAAGTAGAATAGAAAATTGAAATTTGAATAATTCTAATAATCAGTATATAAAATAAAACTGACAAAAGTATGTCTACACTAGAGGATAACTTTCATCTCTGATATTAACCTGAGGATATAAAATCTAAAACTTGATATCACGTGGTATCAAGATTGTCAAGATTTCGTAAAATCTTGTTATATGAGATACAATTTGGGTAGCAACTGTACTGCAAATATTTCAAACCATTACCGTTACACTGTAAATTAAGGACAATCGTTATCAAAACACATTGTCAATAAGACTACTGCAGTATTGTCAATTACAAGTCATTATCGCTACAAATCGAATTATTCAGCGATACAATTGAATATAAGTTCATTATGATTCATTACCAGATATTTCCAGAGAACAGTACCTCACAGCAAATGACCTTCAAAGTTCTACCATTTACATGTATGTGTAATTTATCCATGAACAATACTCGGTTTTAAAATATTTCAAAATTTTTTATTAAATAAATATATTTTGCATAAAAAATTTGAAAACAAAACCCATCCTGCTCAAAGTCTTTCTTTCACTTACCCGTGGTGAGCAGGAGAATCAGGTCTTATGCGTATATTATTTTGTACTTTTAATCAGCCTGTCCATACATAAGCCGATTTCAAAGAGAGGCATTGTGGCGGCAATAAATACATATACACTAGACAAAATTGCTAACGCACCACTTGTTAATTCTTATTTATGAATTGAATATTTGCTGGATAGCTACAAGTGTATATAATATGCCATTATTTCCAAAACAGTGGGATTGACAAATGTCTTGCTATCATGAAAAGACACTTGAATGACCTTCTTGTCCGAAAACCAATTTCCAGATTTGCACTGCGCACCATTTTTGCCCAGATATGAAATTCTTGATCACTAAAGGTGGTCTGTGAGGTTGCCACAAAAGTAGTCCTCCAGTTATATAACAAATAACAAACTGTCATTGACTCTCACATCACCTAGTATTCATTCGGTGCCTTCTTATCCATACCAAATCTACTCAACTTCCGGTTGACCTAGTTTTGTGGAACAATTTTTAACTTATTGTATACTGCTAACTTAATGCCTAGGCTATCTATTGTAAACATTTTTATATTTGCTAATCTATTTTCAACATTTTTTCATGAGTGGAATTGATAAGCTTTGTATTGTTTTAATTTTTTTTTTTTTTACAGATTTCCATAAAGGAACCCCCTGTAGACGCCATACTGTCTGTTTAGCACGCTCCTCTAGCGTCAAACGCCGCATACGGTGTAACTTTTTTCTGCGTTTTTAATTAGTTAGAATGTAAAGGACACAAATACGAAGAAAAAATTTCGGAAATGGAATAGAAACGATTTTATCATTTTTCTGAATTGGTCACACTTCAGTACACATTGTAGTAATTTATAGGGTTTGACATTGATATGCCTCATTTTTGATTAAACTAACACATATATATATACCAAATACACCATAAACAGGTTTTTAAACTTAAAACATTAATTCTCTTAGGTGGTGCATTAGCAATTTTGGCCAGTGTAAATGTAGCGATGATGTAATTTTTTTGTAGGGTAATGAGTGTGTAGCGGAAAATAAAAATTGTAGCGGTAATTTAATGATAATCCAAATCGATAGATACATATATACATTATAGATCATTCAGAAGTTGAACCCACTGCTTAAATGTAAAACATGGTTATAAACATTAGGCAATACTTAATTCAACTCAGCACTTCATATAACGGAGTATATATGTATATATATATATATATATATATATATATATATATATATATATATATATAATTTAAGAAAAATCCAGTGTTTTGGTACAGTAAATATATCCAATGAAAAAAGTCAGAAATCACAAATCTCGAAAATCATTTTTACTGTTAGCGCTTTCTGCCTAATGGCTCTTCAGACAGTTAAAAGTTAAATAGAAAATTGCTTAGTAACGTTCATAAGCACGACGTCAAGTATTGTCCATTGTGACGTCATAATAACGTTAAAAGGTAGCATTGTAATTCGCACCGTTACAATCACTGAAATAAATCAAAAAACAAGTAGAAAATAGCTTTAGTTAAAACTGAAGTAATTATTTTCTGTTAAGTTTTGGGTTAAATAGTTTTATGAAGTAGTCCTCCTTTGCTACTCTGGATATTTCACAGTCATTGTGCATTTTATAAAATGGAAATAATTTAAATTTCCCTTTCCCACAAGTAGCAAAGTGCTCACTGCACGGCGTATTCCTTACGCTAGGGTCCCGAATTTGTTGTTTATGGACTCGCACTCGTGCGTTCAGTTTGCCGGTTTGTCCTATGTAGTTTTCATCACAGGTCGGACAGGTTATGCAGTAAATAACATTTTCTGATTTACAGGTCATGTTGGCGTTTGGTGTTATATTTTTACCACATTTTAAAGTTTTTTCGCTTCCCTCCTCCAGATATTCACATGTTCCACAGCGTGGGTCACGGCACTTTTTGACGACTTTAGCATTGTTTGTTGCAAATCTTGCTCTGGTTAGAAAGTGGGAAAGGGAAATTTAAATTATTTCCATTTTATAAAATGCACAATGACTGTGAAATATCCAGAGTAGCAAAGGAGGACTACTTCATAAAACTATTTAACCCAAAACTTAACAGAAAATAATTACTTCAGTTTTAACTAAAGCTATTTTCTACTTGTTTTTTGATTTATTTCAGTGATTGTAACGGTGCGAATTACAATGCTACCTTTTAACGTTATTATGACGTCACAATGGACAATACTTGACGTCGTGCTTATGAACGTTACTAAGCAATTTTCTATTTAACTTTTAACTGTCTGAAGAGCCATAAGGCAGAAAGCGCTAACAGTAAAAATGATTTTCGAGATTTGTGATTTCTGACTTTTTTCATTGGATATATATATATATATATATATATATATATATATATATATATATATATATATATATATATATATATATATATATATATATATATATATATATATATATATATATATATATATATTAGGGATGTCAACGAATATTCGAATATTCATTCGATGAGTTGATATTCGAATATAAATTCATGATTCGAATATTCGTTTTTAAATATACGAGTATTAAAAAGAGAGAAAAATTTGGCAAGTTTTATTAGAAATTGAATCAGGTTTGTGCAAAATAAAAAAAACATTCCTCTTGGATTACCTTGAAGGTGTGAAGAGTGTATCAGATTAATTTATTTATTTATTCACTTAATTAGTGGTATAATAGTACCTCCAATACCTACAATCAGCTTGTGTTGTTGTAAGGACACAGTTTTACAATAAACACAGGGACCCTTTGTTTATGTAAATATCGTTAAAATCATTATCAGGAAATTATAATTAGAAAAAAGTAATTGCTTTTAATACTTCATCGTTAGATACATCAGTTGTTCTGCTTAGTATAAGTTTGTAGGAGTTATCGGTGTAGACTTTAGTAAGACGATCAATTGATCTGGAACATACTAATTAAAGAATCTTTGAATTTTCAAAAAACAATCATTACATTTTGGATATAAATTATGTAATATTCAATAATTTAAAAAAAATATTTGCATTGCATTTACCGAACTCTACACGAGTTTTTATTCCAAAATAATGCCACAAAACCTATACTACTTGACAGGAGAGTGAAAATACATATGCAAGATGTATTTATTTTATCGAATATTTGAATATATTCGAATACTTCTATCGAATATTCGAATATCAATTATTGACAATTTTGACATCCCTAATATATATATATATATATATATATATATATATATATATATATATATATATATATATATATATATATATATATATATATATATATATATATATTCCTTTAGCTCATCTGAGCCAAAGGCTCAAGTGAGCTTTCCTGATTGAAATTTGTCAGTTGTCTGTTGTCGTTGTTGTTGTCGTTGTCATTGTCGTAAACTTTTCACATTTTCATCTTCCTCTAACGAACCACTGGGCCTATTTCGACCAAACTTGTCACAAAGTATCCTTATGTGAATGGAATTCAGGTTTGTTCAAATGAAGGGCCATACTCTCCTGCAAGATAAGATAATTATGAATCAATGAAAAATTCATGGCATTTTTTAATAATCTTCTTCTCAAGAACCACTGGGCCAGGAAAGATGGAATTCATGTGAAATCATCCTTAGTAGATTTAAGTTTGTTCAGATCATGACCCCCGGGGGTAGGGTGGGGTCACAATGAACTATCAAATTTTACATAGGAATATATAAAAAAAAATCTTTAAAAATCTTCTTCTCCAGAACAGCAAAGCAAGGATTGGTAAAATTCATATGGAAGCTTCTTCAGGTGTTGTAGATTAAAGGTTGTTCAAATCATGTCCCCTGGGGATAAGGTGGGGCCACAATAGGCGATCAAAATTTTACATATGAATATATATAGGAAAAAGGTTTAAAAATCTTCTTCTCATGAGCAGCAAAGCCATGAATGGTCCTATTTATAGAAAGCATTATGGAAGCATCCTCAGGTGGTGTAGATTTAAGGTCGTTCAAAACGTGACCCCCATGGATAGGATGGGGCCACTACAGACTACCAAAGTTTTTACATAGAAATACATAAGAAATTTTCTAAAAAATCTTCTGCTCAAGTACAGCAAATCCTCGTTTGGTAATATTGATATGGATTCATTGATTGATTGTATATTGTTTAACGTCCCGCTCGAGAATTTTTCACTCATATGGAGACGTCACCCTTTGCCGGTGAAGGGCTTTAAATTTAGACCTATACTCGGCACTCATGGCCATTGAGCAGTGAGGGTTCTTTATCGTGCCAACGCCTACCGTGACATGGGACCTACGTTTTTAAGGTCATATCCCAAAGACCCGTGACTTTCAATTCTAGTGCCGAACGCTTGGCGAAGGAACAGTCACTACCTATGTTTACGTCTTAGGTATGACGCGGCGGCGCGAACTATTGATATGGAAGATTCCTCGGGTGGTGTAGATTCAAGTTTATTCAAATTATGTCCCCCGGGGATAGGGTGGGGCCAATATACACTATCAAAGTTTTACGTAGGAATAAATATGAAAAATCTTTAAAAATCTTCTCATGAACAGCAAAGCCATGATTGGTCATATTTATATAGAAGCATCCTCATGTTGTGTAGATTTAAGTTCGTTCATGACCCCTAGGACCCCTAGGGATAGAGTGAGGCCACTATACACTATCAAAGTTTTAAACAGGAATTATGTAGGAAAAAAATCTTTTAAAATCTTCTCAAGAATAGCAAAGCCACGATTGGTAAAATTTATATGGAAGCATCCTCAGGTTGTGTAGATTCAAGTTTGTTTAAATAGTAATCCCCCGCTTTACCCCTACTGCCTTTAAGGAGTAGCCTGGAACCACTTATACCTGAATACTAAACTGATTTTTGTCTTTTTCCTAACCACAGTACAGAGGTGAGCAATATGGCCACTGGGCCTCTTATTAATTATATAGTGATTACTTCAACAGATAAACATGTACATGTGTGATATAGTTAATATTACTAATCGTTTATGTAACAATCTAGTTTTATTTCAATTTTATTACATGTATTTAAACTAAATGCACAAAGTGCACTGATACATACATATTCGTTTAATTTACTTTCATTTAGTTTATTTTTGTTAATGGTTTCACTGCATATATTTGATTTTCTTCCCTTGACTGTCTCCAATCTGAGCAACAAACAGATTGTCAATTGTATCTATACACAGTCCCCAGGGATAACTCAGTCCACAGTCTATGTAATGGAGGAACTGTCCATCCTGATCTATGATGTGGACACAGTGATTGTAATAATCAGCTGTACGGATGTGACTCTGACTGTTTGTGGTGATTCTTAGGGGACTGCATTTTTCGTTCTTTAGAGCAGGAGTATGTCCAGTGTACCTGAATCTCAGTTCCCCGGCCTGATTGACCACTACTACTGCTCCAGCTCCACTGTCAGACACACAGATATCCAGGTTCCTGTTTTCAGTTATATATCTGTAATAACTACGAAATGAATAGAGAAGTTTACCTTTATTAACAAACTGAATGGTTTGTTTTTCTGTGGATCCAGAGTAACGGACAACTTTTGTTTGTTTGTAATCATCACTGATCATGGCAACAAGGAGGTCACCTGAAGAGGTACTACAGATACCTTGAGGTTTCCAGTTTTGTAGTCTGATCACCTCATCTATCTTCTTATTCTTCACAATGTTCACAGTTCTATCCCAGTAATCACTATAAACTAGATCTCCTCTTTTTTGTCACTTCTATGGTATCTGGTGTGTACCTTGACTTGGTTGTGATTGACTTATGTAGTGATCCCTGATTAATGCTATAGAGTTTCATAGTGCTGTCATTTCCTCTTGACCAGATTTCTTCATCACTCAGACAGGCCACATTGTAAAGTTCTGTATACCCAGTGTGTATGGTGGTGACAGTCTCTGGTTCATCAAGCAGCTGTTTGACTGGAGGAGAAGAACCAGTTTCTGGTGATTTCTGTATTGCCTTTGTGCTGTAGCCATGAATATCTGAAGTGAGAGAATTTAGCAATTTTAATGTTCCAAATGTTTTACAAAGTTCTTCTTCTTCAATTTTTCATGGAGTAAATTTAGGTAAAAAGGGTACAATTTTTTCTGGAAAATTTCTGTATTTGTCTATGTCAGGTGTAACACTGAATAGTTTCGAAATGTCTTGAGAACCTACATTTACATCAATTGAACTGATTTCATCCTTGATTTCAGATATTTTCTTTTTTATTTCGTCAAAATGTTCTGTAGAGTTTGTAACTGTGTGTTTATTTTATCTCATAAACTTCAGCTTTAATTTTCTGGACAAGTTTGTCTATTTCTCTATGCCAGTCCTCTCTATGTTTTGTTATGGCTGTTGAGAGATCTCTTCTAAATGGCTTATTCTGTTTTGTACATCAGAGGCAATGTCCTGGTAGGCTGGATAAATTGTCTCTTTTAATTCACTTAAATATTTGATAATATTTTCCTTTTTTCATCATAAACTTGTAAAACTTTAAGCAATTTATGACCTAGATGTTGTTCAGAAGCAAGACAGGTAACACAGACAGGAATGTCACATTACAAAGTTACAAGTTTTTAAAAAAAAATCAACTTCCTTATTGTCATTTCCATGTTCTGAATTAAGGCATGATCATTTGAACGTATTATAATGTATCCTTTCATGTCTTCAAAACATTCGTGTACAAATGACCTTTATAGATAGTTTATTTTGTAAAAAAAAAAATGAAATTCGCATGTATAATAAAGCAAAGTTTCTCAGATGAATCAGCAATTGTTACCTGACTTCGATGGCTTCTTTTATACAAAAAACTAACGTCAGCTTATACCACTAAGGATGTAAACACCAGTCTGAGAGTGAAAATAGAATTATAGTGTTGTACCATTGAATGTCTGTTCTATCTTTTACTTGTGTTATTTTTTTACTCTATTACGAGCCTGAGAATAGCATTTATCAAACTTTTGTGAGATGGGATGACATGAGATTCTCACCCCCAAGTTACGTATATACAACCAAGCACAGTCAACAAATAACAATTTTTTTCTTGTCATCAAAACCATTCACTAAATACCATCTATCTATACTTTTGTCTTATCGAAATTAAATCTATTCGATTGTCATCCAAACTCACACATCAATATAAAATTTGATTATCACATGTCTATTGAAATAAAATCCTTTTGAATGATTGAATATAATTTAGCAGGTATATGTTTATTCATTATAGTGTCGTTGTGCATACAAAGCATTTAGTATAAAGTTATTACTTTATTTATGGAAATTAACACTTCAGTCTTTGCTGGATATATATGTCATTTAGTACATGCACACAAAAAAATCTTAATTGCCTGCATGGACCTCAGCTTTTTTAAAACTAACTTGAGATCTATTTTATTGATTTTAAGCCTTTATCATCTTTTTAAATTTTACTTTTTTTTAAATTTGCAAATCATGATTAGAAAACTAGATACTCCAAAAATTGGGGTAAACGTCTTCAAAAAGCTGTTTGTCAAAATTATCTGGTCAACCATAATAAAGTTATTAAGTGTTTTTGTTAACCTTATATATGATTCTTAATAGTTTTAAAGAAAATGGCATATAAACAGTTTAGATTTTGAGAATTATTAAAAATAAAGATAAAATTAAGTTTTTTTTCTGAAAGACGTGAAAGATTCAACATCAATTTTTTAACGTTTCCAGAAAAGATTTCAAATATTCTATTGGCAAAGAATTCAGTAAAACTCGGTTATAACTAAGTCACTGGGACCTATGAAATTATTTCGCTATATTCGTAATTCGTTATATCCATATAAGGAATTTTTATATTGCTGGGGATCCAAAAAAAACTTCGCTAAATCCCTGAATTTCCTGTATCCGCGTTCGTACTAAACGAGTTCTGCTGTATTTTTGATTTTCATAAGTTTTAACATAAAGGATGACTGTATTTAACGCTCTGTTTTGGGTCTTTTTCGGTCACTTCTGTTGCTTTTAAATCTTAACCTAAGTTCACTGTTATATATATATATATAAGAATAATTTTGGACTGTAATGCAATAACTTATTTCATATTTTGTCCTTATAGTTTTTTAAATACAGATCATTTACACTTACCTGCCCTAGTAAGCTTTGTTGAACATTTATTTATGTATGAGAGGCGGAGCTAACATATCGTAAGAATGAATCTAAAATTAGACTGGATGAATTACAATAACATGTATTAAAAATACGAGAACTCTATTTTCCATCTTCCAATTTATTTACAAAGGTTTGAAACGTATGAGCCCATCCATGTAAGTAAAGAATATTTTAAATCGATGGCTGACTATTTAACGTGTTCGAGCACAGTGTCCTAGTTAGCTAAAAACGTGCTACCTATATATCACGTGACGGAATTTTGTATTCACAAAATTACCTGGGGAAAGATATCACGTGGTGATATATAATATTCAACGTGTCACAGCCCTTGGTTATTACATAGAGAGCGAGTGTAAGAAGAAGCAGTTTTTTTTTTCTCTTTTAAAGGGGCATAGACACAGTTTCAGCTAAAATTTAAAAATGTATTTTTCCATTTTGACAAATATTTAATTAAGGTCTATCTAATGATCATCAAAAATTTGAACGTCAGTTTTCGAGATGCAAGGCAGATTTAGAACTCCAAATCTTTGATATGTAAACATGGTCTGTGTCATGTTTTTGTTTACACAGGTTAATATACAAATATATGCTCGTTCAAAGTAGATAATTTCAAATAAAAGTTAATTTTTAAATACGATTCGATAGTTACTACGAGCCTTGTTTACATTATGAAGAACTTTAAGTTCTGTGTCTTGTTTGTTAATCAACAAATTATGTTAAAAGTTTTGCTAATCAATAGATGATGCATTAGGCAAGAACTGTAAACATTAAAGTGACAATGTGACGCATCTCTTCAAAAACAGACTTGTTAAAATTTTCTTACAGGATTTGGAATTTTTTTCATACTTATAAATGTATACACTTTCAGAAAATTACAAATTTCATAAGTAAATAATTCTGATTATTTCATTAAAATTAATAATTATTTATGGTACATAAATATTTACATCGCAACGTGTTCGAGGTTCCACATTCCATGCCATACACGCATGCGTATAGTTTTCATAAACAAAACAGCATGGTAAGAGAGGGAAGCCCGGTGGGCCTGCTACATTGAAAAAGTTGACCAAAAAGAAAAACAAAACCAAAAATAGGGCTTGAAATTAAAAAGCAACTTTCCTGACAAAAATTTAGTTGGGAGATTAATATAATCATTGGATGAAGAAGAAACGGGATCTCGGCGACATTCACGTGGGGCTCGCGAAGGTTCTACCCTACAGGTTTGTTGATACATGCTATCATTTCTCTATCTCCATGGCTTTCAAAGAAAAAAAATCAGTGTAAACTCAACGTAAAAATGCATTTATGACATATAAAAATTATTGCCATTTGAAGTGCAAATTGTATTGGAATTGCAGAAAGATATTTTGTGTGACATTTTGCCGCGATGACGTATGATTTCGTGGATTTTCCTTTCCTGCACCCCAATACACAAAACGTCAACATTTGTACTTAATCATGTTAAATTCGTCTGAATGCAGACTAAAATGTTAACTATCATTAATTTACCGGAGAGTTAAGATATTTTGATTCTGAGAATTGCTTTTACCTAATATTCCATTATAATTGTAAACCCTACATTGTATGCACGTGGCATTTTAGAATTCACGTGGTACAAGTAAAGAGATCAAAGTTGTACGACCCTTGATTTTCCAGCAGATTCTTATTACGTTAATTTTGTATGAGGAGAGAATATTTATTTTTCTCAAAATGCTTACTTCAGCTTTTTACCTTATTCCTGAATGATATATTGGTTAAATTTGAATGAAAAAGCACACGATTTGCACCCGTATTGCTGCTTTAAAGTTGGTTTTAAAAAATTCAGTTGAAACTGTGTCCATGGCCCCTTTAAACCATGAGTGCATGTTTGCCTTTTAATCTCCTTTTAACGCAACATTACTAATGCAAATATACAACTGCTGTGAAAAGGAGAAAAATCTACAAACATGCGCTGACTATGTATTAAGTCAGTAAAAAAAAAGTGGGCGTCCTCATTATCGTACGGAGATTGAAGAATTTGCGATGACCCCCGCCTTAAAAAAAACAGATTTCGCACATCGTAAATACATACTTTTATATATTGTAATTACGTTAAGTTGTAGATAAGATGTTGATCATTCCTGCAATTAAAAGAAAAAAAATGCTGTTTTGAAAGATTATCTTAACACAAATTTCGCAGATCCTTAAGTGCAGTAATCCTTTGATGTGATTTGGTGTAGCTAAATAAAATATATCGCAATTCTTTATTTTCAATTTTGGCTGTTGAATTTTTAGAGGTATATACTATGAGACATGTTGTATGGAAATTATCTCGCAACGATAAGACTTTTATGTATGTTTTAGTTACTTTATGACTTATTCATTGTATTCAAATAAAAAAATTATCAGTTTAACAGAAAATTTTGAAAGTACGGACCTACCTTAATTGATCTTTTAATTACATTACTTTATGTGAATAATTATCATAGGCTAATAGAAGAGGACGATAATTTCTCTCAGTAGAATAAAAATTTATAGAGTTCTGCTCAGCAATAAAACACGTGTCCAATTTGTCCAGTATTTGAAATAAACATGGTTAAAATACCCCTGATTATTACAACTTTGTACTCTGCTTGTAGGTGCACTGGAGCAGAGAAGATTAATAAACGAATTAATGCATTTTTACTTTCGATTCAACACAACCCTAGAACCAATGATCAAGGAGCCATGAAAATCAAAAAATTTTGTAAAAGGCACGCTTGCTCATTATACGTACGTAATACAAGAATGCTCTTAAATACGGAAGCGTATTAGTGCCACTTGAACACTTCACTTTTTTTTTATTTGTACAATTTAATCTGTAAAATTTACACTTTAATCTGTAAATTTTACACTTTAATCTGTAAATTTTACACTTTAATCTGTAAATTTTACACTTTAAAGTGTAAAATTTTAACTTTAATCTTTAAATTTTACACTTTAATCTGTAAAATTTACACTTAAAATGTAAAATTTACGTTTTAAAGTGTAAAATTTACACTTTAATCTGTAAAATTTACACTTTAATCTGTAAATTTTACACTTTAATCTGTAAAATTTACACTTTAATCTGTAAATTTTACACATTAATCTGTAAATTTTACACTTTAATCTGTAAAATTTACACTTTGAAGCGTAAAATTTACACTTTAAATTTTACACTTTAATCTGTAAATTTTACACTTTAATCTGTAAATTTTACACATTAATCTGTAAATTTACACATTAAAGTGTAAAATTTACAAAAGTAAGATTTACAGAGTAAAGTGTAAATTTTACAGATTAAAGTGTAAAATTTACAGATTAAAGTGTAAAATTTACAGATTAAAGTGTAAAATTTACAGATTAAAGTGTAAATTTTACACTTTAAAGTGTAAAATTTACATATTAAAGTGTAAAATTTACAGATTACAGATTAAAGTGTAAAATTTACAGATTAAAGTGTAAAATTTGCAGATTAAAGTGTAAATTTTACAGATTAAAGTGTACAATTTACAGATTAAAGTGTAAAATTTACAGATTAAAGTGTAAAATTTACAGATTAAAGTGTAAAATTTACAGATTAAAGTGTAAAATTTACAGATTAAAGTGTAGAAATAAAAAAAAGTGAAGTGCTCAAGTGGCACTAATACGCTTCCGTACTTAAATGAAAATTTTCAAAGAATTTTTGAAAAATAAAAGGTGTATTAAGCAAACAAACTAAATGCGTTATTTTAATCAGTAAAGTTACCTCATCCAGAATTGTGAAAATAAAGGTCCCAGGGTCAGGGGCCCGGAGAAAGTGGTTATCCTGAGGCCATTCATTTCTCGTTGCGTGTTGGAAGAGGCACCTTCATAACCAAGCGCTCAGTATGCTTCTAAATATCTAAGGACATAACAGAATATTTCACACTTATGGAAGAAAGATGTACATGTACATTGACTTATTATTGAGTTTATCTCCTAATTACCCATGAACAGAGAGGGAGATTTTAACTGAGTCATTGCATTTTCAATATGTAGTTTAAAGAACCCCGCCCTAACTCCAGAACCCTTAATCCAGGATGCAGTTATGATAAGACTGTCCTAAGAATGCCTTAAAAATATGCATTTTATTTTGAGGTAGATCTTAATTTCAGTATGTAATCTTTGGATGAATTTGCAGTCAACTTGTAATGAGAGTTTAATAAGGTATTATAATAAAGCATTTTTGTGATGTCACATGACTTTATTGATCAAATTTGTTCAAATGAAGGGCCACGCCCTCTTTCAAAGAGAGATAATGAAGAAATAGTGAAAATTTGGTGGCATGGTTTAAAAATCTTCTTTTCAAGAACCACTTAGCCAGATAAAGATGAAACTTATGCAGAAGTAACCTTTGGTAGTGTAACTTTGTTCAAATCCCCTCGGGGTAAGGGTAAAGGGCCACATAGACGTTTAAACTTTTATATAGAAATATCTTTAATAATCTTCTCAAGAGAAACTAAGCCATGATTAGTCATACTTATATGATAGTATTCTCAGGTAGTGTAAAATCAAAGTTGTTCAAATCGTGATCCCCGGTAGTGGGATTGAGCCATAATTGACCATCAAACTTTTGCATAGGAATATATAGGAAAACCTTTAAAATCCTCTTCTCAAGAAAAAAAAAAGACACGATTGATCATATTTATATGGAAGCATCATCTGGTAGTGTAGATTCAAGTTTGTTCAAATCATGACCCCCGGGGGTAGAAAAGGGCCATCATGGACGATCAAACTTTTGCATAGGAATATATAGGAAAAAGTTTTAAAAATATTCTTCTTAAGAACAACAAAGTCATGATTGGTCATATTTATTTGGAAGCATCCTCAGGTAGTCTTGATTCAAGTTTGATCAAATCATGACCCCCGGAGGTAGGGTGGGGCCATAATGGACGATCAAAATTTTACATAGAAATATATAGGAATGATCTTTAAAAATTTTCTCCTCAAGATCAACAAAGCCATGATTGGTAATATTTATACCCCATGGGGTAGGGTAAGATCAAAATGAAAATTCAAATCACAGTTAGTCAAAGAAATATGTAAGTATTCTTTCTTAGTGTAGATTCAAGGTATTAACAAAGCCATGATTGGTAATATTTATACCCCATGGGGTAGGGTAAGATCAAAATGAAAGTTCAAATTACAGTTAGTCAAAGACATATGTAAGCATTCTTTCTTAGTGTAGATTCAAAGTATTAATACAAATTAAGGGGTAGGTTGGGACCACTTAGGCATTTTAGCTTTTCAATATTGGATTGATTTTTGCTTATTAATTTTGCTTGCAATGTGTTCAGGTGAGCAATGTGGCCCATGGGCTCTTGTTTTCGCTCGCTTAATACCCAGGAATAAGGAGAAGATTTGCAAAGAAACAATGCGTTTCACTCTATAACTAATAGACCCCCATCCCATCAGAAACATCAGAAACCCTGACGGTGGTACAATTTTCAAAATCTTGAAAAATGCATCCTTCCTCTTCATAAACATGAACTTAGTTTGTGTATGTGTAATGGATTTCTCGATATAATCAATAGAGCCCCCCTCCCATCCAACCGAACTCCTGACCATGGGGCTACAAATTTTATTTTATTATTTTCACCTGTTTCATTATTTATTATTGTTTATGTAGACTTCAAATATTCTAGCTAAATAGTCATATGCAGTGGTTAAAGCGTCTGCTACAGAGTCGCAAAGTAAGGAGTTGATCCTTACATCGAGGGCTCGAATACCACTTTGGGAAGTGGAAACCGGTCCTTCGGATGCGACCGTATACTAGTACATTGAGGTCCAGCGTCACAGTAGGTGCTAGCACGAAAAAGATCCTTCCCTGCTCAATGGCCCTAAGTGCCAAGCAAAGGACAAAATTTGCGTCTCCACATGAGTAAAAATTCTCGAGAGGGGCGTTAAACAACAACTTATCAATCAGTAAATCTAGCTAAGTACAAATATGTATATTGAATTCATAAAATTTTTATTATCTAGTTTATTTTTTATGATTTTACAGCAAATATTTGATTTTTTGTACTTTTCTGTTTTTATACTGAGCAACAAACAGATTGTCATTTGTATCTGTACACAGTCCCAAGGGTTCACTCAGTCCACAGTGTATGTAACGGAGGAACTGTCCATCCTGGTCTATGATGTGGACACAGTTATTGTTATAATCAGCTGTAAGGATGTGACTCTGACTGTCTGTGGTGATTCCTCGTGGACAGAATGATTGGTTCTTGTGAGCAGGGGTATTTCCAGTGTACCTGAATCTCAGTATTCCGGCCTGGTTTACCACAACTACTGCTTCAACCCCTTCATCAGAAACACAGATATCTTGGTTCCTGTTCTCAGTAATATTTCTATAATATGAACTAGATGAATAGAGAGGTTTACCTTGATCATCAACCTGAATGGTTTGTTTCTTTCGGGTGCCAGAGTAACAAACAACTTTTGTTGGTTTGAAATCAACACTGACCAAGATAACCAGGAGGTCACCAGAGGAGGTACTACAGACACGAATTGGTATCCAGTTCTTTAGTCTGACTATCTCATCTATTTTTTCATTCTTCACAATGTTTAAAGTTCTATCAATATAATCGGTATAAACTAGATCTCCACTTGTTGCCACCGTTATGTCAGATGGTATGTTCCCCGAGTTGCTTGTGATTGACTTGAGTAGTGATCCCTGATTCATGTTGTAGAGTTCCATGGTGCTATTAAGTCCGCTTGTCCAAATTTCTTCATCACTCAGACAGGCCACATTGACAAGATTTTCATACCCAGTGTCTATGGTGGTTATACTCTGTGGTTTATCAAGCAGCTGTCTGACTGGAAGAGAGGATTTTGCTTCTGGTGATTTCTGTGTTGTCTTCATAGTGTATCCATGTTTTTCTGCCGTTATTGAACTTGATGATAGAGCTCCAAAATTTTTCTCAAGTTTTGCTTGGATTCTGCCTGGAGTAAATATAGGTGAAGTGGTCTCAAATTTTTCTGGAATATTTCTAAACCTCTTCATATCAGACGAAAAACTGAATAGTTTTGACAAGTCATTAGTGTCCATATCAATTTCAATTGTATCGATTTCATCCTTGATGTCAGACATTGTCTTGTTTATTTCATCCAGATGTTTCTGTAGAGCTTGTAACTGTGTGTTTTTTATCTCATCAACTTCAGCTCTAAGTTTCTTGACAAGTTTGTCAATTTCTCTGTGCAAGTCCTGTCCATGTTTTGTTATGGCGTTGAGAGATCTCCACATTTCTTTTCTAACTGACTCATTCTGTTTTGTACATCACAGGCAATGTCCTGGTAGGTGGGGGTAAATTGTCTCCTTCAATTCGCTATGTTCTTTGATGATCTTAGCTTTGTTTTCTTCAAGAACTTGTAAAACTTTTAATAATGTATGACCTAGATGGTGATCTGAAGCAAGACATCTTGTACAAACAGGGAAGTCGCACTCATCACAGTACATTTCACATCGCTCTTTGACATGAGATGGACATCCAGGATAAATCGGTGTTGACTTTTTAAGATTGAATCTCACAATATCATGCTTATTGGATTCATCAGATATCATGTTTTCTCCCACACAGGCCTTACACAGGTTGACAAGACATGTATCACAGTGCATCTGTACCACAGCGGTCTCACACAGGTCACATCGCATCACGTCCTGGGCACTGATACGGGGGTCCATGATCAGACTAGGACTGTAATGAAGAGAAAAAATGAACTTGTTAATTCTAAATACATGTACTCTAACTGCTCCTCGTAAAAATTACTGATATCAAATCAAATTACTAAGATATATCTGTACTAGTCAAGTCGATCATGGAGAAATAAAAATCATTAAATAAACAGATTGTATAAATGTTTAAAACACATAATTGCAGTATTTGTACAATGTTCAAGTGAGGCCAAAGCTTGGAGTAGTGCTTAAAGCGTTTGCTCTACAGTTTCGGAGCGAAAAGATGAACATTACGTCTAGGGTTCAAATCAACTGTGTGTCAATATGAGATCAGGCCGAATAAACTTAGGTCAAGTGTGGCAGTTGGTGTTGACATGAAGGTGACCCCATGCTGCTAAATGACCTTAAGTGCCTAGGACAGATTTATATTTGCAGTTGGCGTCTCATAATGAATGAAAATTCTCGAAGATACATTTATAACAGCAGCAAATAAAAACTATGTTTAGGTAAAAAAAAGATAATGTCATTCGTTTAAACAAGCAGAGTCTTTGTGTATTTCTTTGACCTTGAAGACATGATATAAGTGGGTACAATCATTAAAACATTTTCGTAAAAAAATTCCTTAGTTAATTTTGTAATGTATGAAATTTTCAACTACAATTAAGGAGCAAAATACATGTATATAAAACAAATCATTCCACTCTTCTTACCTGATTTTATGAACGTCTGTGTGTTGTTAACCAAAATGAATGTAGTTTCTATGTTTAGGGATCAATGGCCCACTTATCTGAATTGTCTACATTGTACCTTTCAGGTATTCAAAAGTCTTGGTTTGATTTATACTGGTAATTTAAATTAGCTGTCATTCTGTGTTTACTCAGTCTGATCTTTAACATGAAGTATACGCGAGATAACGAACAGCATATTTAAGCTACAAAGTCCATTTAAATTAAATAATTAAGGAATTTTTAAGTTTTTTGTGAGTTAATTATTGGTGTGTTAAGTGCGCTTCATGAAATATGCCTACATGACACGTCGGTGCAGTTTAGACAACTGTCTAATAATTCACACTAAATTTAAAACATTCCGTATATTTACATTTACACGTTTAAAAGCATCAAATTAAATATACTCAGTATTTGAATTTCTCCCTGCCCTATATCTTAGCAGTTTTACTGATGTCGCTTTAACCTCATAGTGACGTCACATTAGCGCACGTTTCTCTGTGTATATTTCTACGCGTGAGTATACACGAAAATGGTATTCAAATCAATTTCATTGTTTAGGAGAAAAACACAGCGAATATAACTATATCAGAACCAAACCAAACACAGATCTCTAAAACACCAGATGCAGGATAAGGTGCCATAAAAAAGCGAGTATCCACTGCTGACTGACCGGTCACCATCGTCGAAAAAAGACGGGAAAGTCCATATCTAATTCTAAACCTTGAATTAGATTATGATAATCCCTATTGATAGAAAAGTTACAGGATGATTAATTTAATATTACTATACATCGATTAAATATACCTGACTGATATGATGCACACTTATATCAAAATCAGTTATGATTAATACGAGTATCAATAAAATCTGCAGATTACATGTAACACAATAACCAGCTGTGGACACAGTCATTGTTATCATCAGCTGTAAGGATGTGACTCTGACTGTCTGTGGTGATTCCTCGTGGACGGAAAGATGTGTTTTTGGATCAGGAGTTTGCTCCAGTGTACCTGAATCTCATTTTCCCGGCCTCATTGACCACCAACAGTGTTTTAGCAACCCAGTCAGACACATAGATATCCAGGTTCTTGTTTACTGTTATATAATTGGCAATGGATGAATAGAGAGATTTACCTTTATCATCAAACTGAAATGATTTTTTTCTCTATGGAGCATTTGGTGATGTTGTCTAAACCCAGTGCGTATATTTGACTGGAGGGAGGATCCAACTTCTGGTTATTTCTGTGTTGTCTTCATGCTGAAGCCATGTTTATCTGGGACAACTTCATGTGTTTTGGATTCATCAGATACCAGGTGTTCTCCCACACAGGCTTTACACAGGGTGACAAGACATATATCACAGTGCATCTGTACCACAGCGGTCTCACAAAGGTAACATCGCATCACGTCCTGGGGCCCGTTTTACAAAAGCCCTTACGACTAAGACCAAAAATTTCAGATTGCTGTATATTTTTGCAAAATGAATAATTCTCTTTGAAACTGGTTGTGTAAAAATTTCTTACCACTTTCCTTTTAAAAAGTTTAAAATAATTTTCGATAAAATGTTAATTAAAAGTTATTTGAAGAATTAAATTTGGTCATAAGTCGCAAGTCCTTTTGTAAAACGGGCCCCAGGGTACTGATACGGGGGTCCATGATTTGACCAACGCTTACAGTGTAGTGAAGAAATGGCAATGTTTTTTTCTTATAAAAATGAGTGGCTCCTCATTTTAATGATTGTAAGTTCAAATACATGTTTACTTGATCAAGTCCAGTAGAAAGAAAATAATGATGGGTATGTGTGTTTTACAAATGACATTGGGTTACAAACGTCAAGTGACAAAAATGTTAAACAGCCCATATAGGTAGCTGCCTTGGTTATATATCCATAATCTTGAAAATATGATTTTGAAAAGGCTACATTCTTGTGAATGTAATGAAAATTTACCCATGTCTTCAAAACAATCTTATCAAAAATATCTTTAAATTTATAATATAGATAGTTTCTGTGGTCAGAACTACAGCGACACGGGACCTCGGTTTGTAAGGTCTCATCCGAGGGACTCGCCTACACATCCCAAAGTGGGATTCGAGATTGCGACGTAAGGATCATCTCCTTACTTCGCTACTCTAGAGCAGACGCTCTAACCTCTGTGCCACGCGGGTGACCACTCTGCAAGAAAAAAAAGCAGAGATCAGATCAGTTCAGTATTCAAAAGTTTAGATAAGTGGTCCCGCGGCCAACCCTACTCCGTGGGTCAAGATTTGAACAAATATAAATCATCACAACCTGACTTTGCTTTCATATGAACTTTGTGGTATTGTATTAGAACATTTGTTTTCAATTTTTAATGAGAATGATGTGCCAATTATATATATGTACATTTGCTTTGTTTATAAGGAGAAAAAATTATTTAGTATATTAAATAGAAGATATATAATAAATGGGCGTTTGTTTGATTGGTGATTTTAGAAGAATAAGAAATGAAACTTTCATTCTTCATAAAATTCACATACTTCCATAAAAGTTCGTAAAATTGTTTTATAATGAAACCGTTCATGATAAAATAAAATCCAGTAGGGACGTAAAACAAGCAAGTAAATCCAGTTTAAAACACGACGGACAACAGACTCTACGCATGCACTTAAGTTCGTGATAGAGTCTAAAGTGACCACACCATACCCCTAGGGGTTGAATCTACATAAGCTGAGGATGCTTCCATATAAAATATGACTGACGTTGGCTTAAATTGGTGTTCTTGAGAGTATTTCGTTTAAAAAGCTGGGTTCACTTTATGCATAAATGGCCCTGTACTTATATCAATTAATTAGCTATCACCTTCTTTCCCATTTTATATATCAAAATAAAATAGACACTTGGTGCCTACATTTCCTATAAAAGAATTTCTTTTTGAGAATCCAGACATTGGAAAACAGGATTTGAGAAAATACAATGTTTTTGAAATTTGCAGAAAGCATGCCTATTTGAGAAGCTTTAGCAAAGAATTAAGATATGAGCACAGCCAACGATTCAAAAAATAAAATATGTTTTTTGATCCCCAGAAACAGATCTTTCATTATGTATTTGCATATTTTGGATCAGAGGTTGTGCTCTATATGAAATATTGAAAAAAATACTTCAACTTTAGCCCATTTTCAAAGGAATTTACAGGATATGGGAAAAATGACGCATTTTATGATGTCAGAATGCATTTACTAGAGGGAAAATCATGATTAATAGATCCGTGTTCACCAACACTTCAAGTGATAAATACGTGTTCACCAACACTTCAAGTGATAAATACTGCATTTGCAACCTAAACAGAGTGGTTTTGATTTTTTTTTAGGAATTCTCAGGGCCAATTAAGGCACAAAGTGGCTTTTGTTCTTTCTATATACATGTTGTACCCATGTAAAATTTGGGGTTTTGCTTTGAACAAACTTGAATTTGCCCAAATCAGGACCTTTCATATAATTTTTATCTTCCGTGGCCAATTTGTTCCGAGAAGATTTTTAAATGACCCCAATAATAAACGCTAATAATACACAGATTTGCGTGAATATGTTTACACGGAAGTGAGAGGCAAAAGAATATAATCCGATGTACTAAAAAGGAATAATTCTGAAAAAGTTAGCTGCTGCGATACTTTTACAAATTTTGTACATAGTTATGATGTCAAAGGTCTGTTACAACGCACTTTGAAAAAAATTTTCAATGTGCGTTAAAATTTGGGACCAAGCTAACGCACTTTGAAAAAAATAAATTTTTTTTCAAAGTGCGTTAATATCCACCATATTAACGCACTTTGAAAAAAAAATGTAAAGATTGATCAATATTCCTTCAAATAATCGGTATAATAAAAAAGAGATTCTGGTTTGATGATTTTTTTATGATAAAGTCACAGTAGGACCTGAGATATTGACGTTTTAAATATTTAAGGTTTTGATAAAATAAAAGGGAAAATTAAAGGGTCTTGAAAAAAAGAGTGACGATTGTTTAAGTTCATTAATTCGTTTCTTTCTTTTTTTTTTTAATTCTAGTCTTTGATAAGTAGAAGTAAAGGTGTATAGGGAGCACTAACAGAGGACAGCTTCAAGCAACTTAGCATTTATCATAATGAAAAGGGGCCAATTTGACTGTTCAAAACTATGAAAATTCTTTCTCTCTCATACGTTTTACTTTACTTAAAAATTTCTTGTTTTCATCTGTTTTAATTAACTAATTTATTATTGAAAGTTTTCAACGTCATACCAGTTAAGTAAATACATAATTATATGAATGCTATGAGTATAGCATAGACATCGAGACTGGGCGAAGGGCCAGGGGAGGGGATGGGGGCAAAGCCCCCCACTTATTTTGGAAAGATATATATATCGTATAAGCATTGAAAATGCAGCGTATCCTTTTTAGGTTTATTGCTCCCCTCCCCCGTTTGTTACCGACACCTATGTATTGGAAAGGTAAAGATTTGGACTGAGGGATCTTATACCCGTCTTCTCCTCTTTTCGACAGGAGTAAATCAATTCATTTTTGAGGTTAGGGTTAGGCTTAGTTTTTTGAAAGATAAATAAGTAAAATAACAAATAAAATCTTTCCTTGACTAAAATATTATTTTTTTTCATTTTTATATTTTGCGTAATTTACATTCTGAGCATGTGAGTCTGATCCCCTCTTTTGTATGTGAAATTTATTGCCTTTGATTTCGTCATTTTAATAAATGACATTATTCATCTCTAAGAGCGATTTTTAGTCAATTTTATATATAGTTAGCAAAAACTAGCTGCGGTGAGCCTGATGAGCATTGGAAGACATAAATATTATTTTTTTTAAAGTGCGTTAAGTGTCTCCATGGTAAAATATATTGATGTAGAATCTTAACTCACTTTGAAAAAATATTTCAAAGTGCGTTGAGTTGGTCCCAAATTTAACGCACTTTGAAAAAATTTTTCAAAGTGCGTAATTTTTTCAAAGTGCGTTGCCACAAAGGTCTTTTCTTCCAAAATTATGAATTACATGAACCCTGAATCAGAGGTTCCGATGCCAGGGTTGGGCCCTATTGATTGTATTGATTGTATAGTGCAAATGCAATATGGTTTGAAAATCTTCTCTGCTCCTGGGTATTTAGCAGTTACATGTATACTAAGTGTATACTAAGTGCATACTTTTTGATGACCAAATGTCTCTCTTCAGTTTTTATCAGCCTGTAATATGTATTGTGAAGCAATGCATGTTAAAAACTTTAAATCAAATATCTAATGGCTCAAATTTATCTTCATTTCTTTTAAAATTGACATAAACAGTATTCTGTCTCAATATGCACTTTATATACAACATCTAGAATGAGTATAACTTCCTCTAGAGATGACAGCGTAATGAAACATGACGTAACGGCACTGCAAACGCGAGCCTTTGCAGGAAATCATAATGCGTATTTGTCATTTATAATTTCTCATTTGCAAAAACATAAGAAAATCTTAATAGATTATGATAGTAATATGAATAAGAACTAAGCATATGATAAATTATTCATGCATCATCCTAGGGTTAATAGCAGGTGTGACCAGTCAACAGGGATACATAGGCTCCTTCTAAACACCTTATCCCACTTCTTGAATTTCCTCGAGTTTGTGTTTATAACTGGTTTTCGTTGTATTGTTTGAAACATATGGAGATAACAAACTGTATTCAAGATCAAAAGTCCATAAAACAATATACAAAATAGGAGCAGAGCAAACACGGGCCTACAAAACATCGGAGGTGGGATCAGGCGTCATTAAGGAGTGAGCATCCCCTGCCGACCAGTCACACCCGCAGTGTAGATTTTTTTTTGATTGATCACTATTCGAATATCTCAAGTTTTTCGAATATCAAAAATTTAAATATTAGGAATTCTGCACTCATCCGTATTATTCACTGTTATTGAAAATGGAATAAAGTAATCAGATGATAAAGTGTTTTTATTCTATTACTTGCGTTGTTAAACATGAGTTGCTATGTACTTGAATATACACGACTGACTGGTTAAGTCAAAAATTATGAATAACATTAAATGAATCATAGATGTGGAGTGTTTATATAATCATTTATCACAGAATATAAAAAAATAACTGTTAAAGTTATACACAGGGAAGTTTAAATACTATAGATGTACTTTGGGTACAAGAAGGAGAAATATTTTGTGATAAAGTGATTCAGAGGCCAGTCGTGGTTCAGAAACACTTAGATCAGGAAGACAAGTGATAAACATAAGTGGTCACTTAATCCTTGTATATAGAGGCAGGCTGAATCTG
Source organism: Saccostrea cuccullata (assembly GCF_032062105.1). Classification (NCBI taxonomy): domain Eukaryota; kingdom Metazoa; phylum Mollusca; class Bivalvia; order Ostreida; family Ostreidae; genus Saccostrea; species Saccostrea cuccullata. The sequence continues at coordinate 67,468 of NW_026928612.1, read as the reverse complement.
GCCGACAATATATGCGCTGTTAAATTCAGGTAGTTATTTTACAATACAATTTTGCATATTACTCGGTGTTTTATGAAATACTTTCGCAACAAGATATTGATTTGTTTGCTTTTGTAATTAATTTCAACTTTTGTGCATTCATTTTTAAACGTAAACATTTTACAATGCAAAATCATGTATAACTATGTTATATTGCGATAACAAAGAGTATGGCATGAAGGAATGGGGACAGTCATGCTTTTACCAGTTGTGTAATTTACCAGTACGTGCTAGGCATTTCTTTAATCATTTTAAGGTCATTCTTTTTTTCTACATGATGCCTTTTGAATTAATTACTCTTTAATTGCTACATTGTATGTCGGCAATAATTTACAAACATTAATAATTATATTTTTATTAGACAAGACCTTGTTTAATCATGGACCCCAGTACCAGTGCCCAGGACGTGCTGAGATGTGACCTCTGTAAAATAGGTGTGGTAGCGATGCACTGTGACACATGTCTGGTTAATCTGTGTAAGGTCTGTGTTGGAGAACACATGATTTCTGATGAATCAAAAAATCATGAAATTGTCCCTTTCAAGCTTAGAAAATCTACCCCCATTTATCCTGGATGTACATTTCATGTCAAAGAACGATGTGAAATGTACTGTAATCAATGTGACATTCCTGTGTGTGCCACCTGTCTTACTTCAGATCACCATCTGGGTCATAAATTATTAAAAATTTTAAGAGTTCTAGAGAAGAAAAAAGAAGACATCAACAAAGATCAAACTGAGATGAATGATACAATTTACCCAACCTACCAGGACATTGTCTCTGATGTACAAAACAGAATGAGTCAGTTAGAAAAGGAATATGAAGACCTTTCATCAGCCATATCAAAACATGGAGAGGACTGGCACAGAGAAATTGACAAACTTGTCAAGAAACTTAACGCTGAAGTTGATGAGATGAAAAACACACAGATGCAAACTCTACAGAAACACCTGGATGAAATAATTAAGAACATTTCTGAAATCAAGAATGAAATTAATTCAATTGATGCTGCTGTCAACTCTAATGACATTTCAAAAGTATTCAATGTGAAATCAGATATAAAAAGACATAGAAATCTTCCAGAAAAAATACTCATATCTTTACCAAAATTTACTCCAGGAAGGATTCAAGGAAACGAATTCTCTAAATTCTTTGGAGCTTTGTCATCAAGTTCCCTCACTTCAAAAAAGCTAGGCTACAGCCTGAAGACAACAGAAAACTCACCAGAAGCTGGATCCTCTCCTCCAATGAAACAACTACTTGATGAACCAGAGACTGTCACCACCATTGAAACTGAGTATACAAACATTCGCAATGTGGCCTGTCTGAGTAATGAAGAGATTTGGACAATTGGACAATATAACAACACTATGAAACTCTACAACATAAGTCAGGGATCACTACTCAAGTCAATCACAACCAAGTCAGGAGACACACCAGCTGACATAGCAGTGACAAAAACTGGATATCTAGTTTATACTGATTGGCGGTGCAGAACTGTGAATATTGTGAAGAATGAGAAGATAGAAGAGGTTATCAGATTAACGAAATGTAATCGTCATGTTGTCTGCATCGCAACCTCTGGAGATTTTCTGGTTATAATGGATAGTGATGACATAAATCCATCAAAGATTGTCCGTTACTCTGGTTCCACAGAAAGACAAACCATTCAGTTTGATGATAAAGGCCAACCTCTATATCCATCCGGTCCTTCTACGAGACATATTACTGAGAGCAGAAACCTGGATATCTGTGTATCGGACTGTGAGGCTGGAACAGTAGTGGTGGTAAATCGGGCTGGAAGACTGAGATTCAGGTACAAAGGACATACTCCTGCTCCAAAGAACAAACCATTCAGTCCACTTGGAATCACCACAGACAGTCAGAGTCACATCCTTACAGCTGATAAATGCAATGACTGTGTCCACATCATAGACCAAGATGGACAGTTCCTCTGTTACATCAATTTTGGTCTGAGAAATCCATGGGGACTGTGTACAGATACAAATGACTATCTCTATGTTTCTCTATATGATGAAGGACAAGTGAAGAAAATCAGATATCTGCAGTAAAAGCAAACTAGAGAAATCTTTGAAAATATGAAAATAACTTGGAAATAATTGATAATACATATATCTACTTCTTATAAAATTTCACCGGTTTATGAATGAACTGTGAATTTAAAAGTAAATTATATCATAGAAATGCATTTAAATTGGTTGATATTGAATACCCTCTCAGTGACTAGATTTATGGTTTATAATGTGTGAACTCTTGAGTTACGGATTTTGTCTCTAGCAAAGTAGCTAGTTAATGAACAGCTTGCTAGACTGCTTAGCTTTCTAGGCAAGTCAAACCAGAAGTCTCTGTCGAGACTGTAGCTCTACTGGTGTGTACTTATAAAAAAGGAAAAGTAGTAGTTGGGACTGAAAACTTTATAAAAGCAATAAACAGAATAATGAGCCCTGATTAAGTCTCTTTTTGTGGCAAGAGTGCAATTAGACTAAAATTGTAGGAGAAGCTTTCAATGAAACTTTTCAATTTTAGTTACCATGGCAACATCAATCATAAACTCAAAAACACAAAATTGATAATTATGTATCAATCAGTGTAGTCTACTTATATTATATTATAATCTGACTATAAAGGTATATGGAGAGCATTTTGAAAGTATTTTACAGAAATTTCTAGTTTTAGTAACCACAGCAACATCGTTTATGGAAATCAAAAATCGATATACAGAATTATGTATCCTAGTGTAGTTTACTCAAATGGTAGGAGGAATAGCATTATAAAGTTATTTCAAAGAAATTTCTATTTTTTTGTAACCACGGCAACACCGATTATCGAAATCGAAAACCAATACACAAAATTATGTAGATTGTGTAGTCTACTCGTGTGCCAAGTTATATTGACTAAAACTGTAGGAAGAGTAGCATTTTAAAAGTATTTCACAGAAATACACACATATTTTTAGTAACCAGAAATAAACACATATTTTAGTAACCACGGCAACATCATTCATCAAAATCAAAAACCGATATATAGAATTATGTATCTTAGTGTAGTCTACTTGTGTGCCAAGTTATATTGAAATCAGATCAAAACTGTAGGAGGAGAACCATTTTGAAAAATTGTTTACAGACAGACAGACGGACAGACAGAGGGACGAACGATGAACGCATTAATAACGCAAAAGCTCTTCTGGTCTCTGACCAGTCGAGCTAAAACCTGCTTTTGATGCCGATGCCCTACACGACACGGTATTTGGGAATGAAAGTGAGATACGAGGGGTGATCAAAAAGTTCGCAAACTATCTCTATATCTACAAAACCACGATTCAGATTAAAATGAAATTCTGTACACACATAGCCATACACAAGGTCTATAAATAGCATATGCTGAATAAAGTTTTTCTCCTTGTTTGTGACGTCACAATGTGAAAATGACGTCACTATTTAGGTCACTTGTGACGAAAAATGGTTGTCTCAGTCGAACTCGTTCACCAAACGACTGTACAATTTATTGTAATATCTTAGAAATCCCTCTACAGTATCATATAATAATTTGTACACAGTTTATTGAGATAAATGAGTTCCTATAAATTCAATTAATAATTGGATTAATCGTTTTAGTGAAGGAAGGCTGATGTTTAAAATGATACTTGTCATCTTGCCCAGTGAAAGCAAGTTTGAAAAGATATGTATTTTTAATTAAGCAATTTGCTATCAAAGACCTCCAATTAGTACTTTGAAAAATAGTTGAATATTTGAACAATGATATAAGTATTAAATACCTAAGATATCGTTTACTTTAGATTTTAAACATACTATATAATAAAAAGGATGCACCCATTCTCTATCCACCTTGAATAAAGGTATCTCCTGAGACAGAAGATTTGTGTTTTAATGGTCGCCATGCTTATTTTTGGAAAGGATGTTATTATCCACCCATTCTGTTGCCGAGATATGACCATTTCTGACAAATTAACTGTTCTTGTCATAAAAATTAACTCACATGGAAAGAAATATAAAACTCGGAAAAATCTTTTAACTTTTGTGACAGAACGCTACGGAGGGGGTCACGTGACCGCCAATATCACGTGATTCGCGCATGCGCAGAACGGTGTTTGATGTGCATTAAAGTCGGGGAGGATTAATTTAAAATATAATCTTAAATAACATTAAAACCAAATATTGTTTCTTGTTTGGAAGTTATTCAATTAGTTTGCGAACTTTTTGATCACCCCTCGTATAGTTATTCGCACATTAGTTTTATTAGAGGGTCGTTACAAATAAACGTTGTAATGAAATTAATTATTACTTATATAGCACATTTTTACTTTTTCATCGTTTAACAATTTCATAGGATACACAGACGTAGTAGTGGTCAGGGAAAAATGTGGACTTTTTGAAAATTTTCGGCAACCCCCGTAACCCCCGTCGGATCCGCCACCGGTGTGTTCCGCTCTACAATTACAAAAAGTAGTCTAGGTCACCTACACATTTGTCGCATCGATTGTCTCACACCAGAGTTTGAGTGGGGGGTCGAACGACTTGCGTGACCTAGGCTATTACAAAAAGGAAAACCCAGGTTAACATTATCAGACATATAGCACGCTTATCAATTCACCGGTGAAAAAATAGTTCATGACTTTTAAACTTCTGGAGAAAAATAAAATATCTTTTAAAATTCTAATCTAAATCTTAAAAAAGGAAAGATTAAATATATGCTAATTGAAAAAAATCATTGTAGTTAAATAGTATTGTTAAATTGTGCGGCGTGATACAGACCTAAATACCATAAGCATTAGTTTGCTCTATTTATAAAATTTGCTTTACAAAGGGAAAGATTTATCTTTTTGTTGGTAAGCATTTAAAAAATATCTCATATTTGAATAGTTTCTCATCAATATTATCGATGCAGATAATCATTTTTTTTTTTTGAAATTGAGACAAGTATATATGAAATCGATAATTAATCAGATAAACTGCGCATTTTAAATTACGATTGAAAAAGATAAAGTGTGACAAGGGATCTTCTGTTTATATTAATCAATACACAGTTTAAAATTTGATTCACCCGAGTATGTAAATTCAAAATATTTTCAAGGCATCCCTTTTTTCGAAATACGCAGTGATTTTGATTCAAAGTATTGGAATATTAACATTTTAAATTTGAAAAATATTGATTTATTTTCTATAGGCCTGCATATGAAAGGGCGTATTATTATGGAATTATTTTTCTGACCGCCCGTCTGTCTGGTTGCTCGCGAGAGCCTCGTAACCTCGTAACCGAAAATATTTTTCGCCGCAAATCGGTCCTTGTAGTTGCTGTCTCGGACTTTCAATTAACAACAGATAAAAAGGCTTGATCGCGAAAATTAATCGCCCTGAACTAATTTACCCTAGGTAAATCGCGAAATGAAACGTCGCGAATAAAAGTGTAATGATTTCGGGTTTCTAAGGTTTGACCATGCGGAGTTCTTAATTAGTCTCTGTTCACGTCACGTGACTTTAATTGTGTATAAATACCGAGACTCTGCAGTGATCAGAGGGTAGTTCGTCGGATGCAGCCAAGGTTAGAAGACGAGTGTCGTGAATAATGTATTCGCGTGTTATATTCCTCGCCTGTTTTACAGTTAGAGAGTGAATTTGGAAGGCCAACCCAGTTAGGGCCTGCCACAAACTTGGTTGACCTCCAACATAGAGTCTAGCCTTAGTTTGTTGTGTTTCGTCTGCATTGGCTGACCAGTCCGTCCAGGCTGCTATACTTATTGTCCGTCCTGAAAGGTACTTGGACACAGATTTGAAGTTAATATTTTCTCATTTTTTCTGTATAATATCACGAATTATATATTTTAATAGCATTTCACACAAAAATTAATTAAAAATCTTATTTTATTTAAAAGTTATTAAAACTTTAAATATTTTGGCGGATTTGATAGACACATCCTTGCACTTTCACAAATTTTAACTTTGTTCTTAATCCTTAGAAAAAGTGGCAATTTTGATGTGTTTTGATGAGAAATATTAAAACTTTTATCAAGAAAAATAATTCTATTCAGAGTAGAAATGTTAGAAAGCAAAACACCTTCACAAGTATCGTCATTCCGAACTAAGAGATGCGTACAGAGTTTAGCAAATCGAGCACACTCGTGTTATGTACACAGGTTTTGTAAACAGGGCTCGAGTTCTGTTATTGTTTATATTTAGAATTCACCGGGTGCGTTCAATCGTCACAGTCTGCTTACCACAACTGCACGGACTGACAATATATTGTGTGTTTGTTTTGCTTTCGACCATGTCTACTCTGAATTTTCTGGATTATAGTATTAATATTTTTCATTTATACAAAACGAGACTGCCACTTTTTCAAAGGATTAAGAATAAAATTAAATTTGTGAGAGTGCAAGGATATGTCTATCAAACCCGCCGAAAAATTTGAAATTTCAATATCTTTTAAACGAAATAAGATTTTTAATTAATTTTTGTGTGAAATGCTATTAAAATATATAAGTCGTAATATTATAGAGAAAATAATAACTTCAAATCTGTGTCCAAGTACCTTGAATAAGGCATCTTACAATGAGTGTAGTGGTTGAAGGGCTATCACATATACTGTCCTTCCTGAATAAGGCATCCTACAGTATATGCGGGAGTCCGAGGGCGACTGGGCATCCTATATTAATGTTAGATCAGGACTCCCCATTTGATTTTGTTGCTTGTCTCCGATTGTTATAGTGATTTACTGTTGATTTTAATTTACCTAGATAAGGTTAGGACATATTTGTATATTTCGGCAGTCCAATAAGATCTTACCAGTTATTTCGAATCATTTAATCTTGAACACCCTAAACCCTGGAAATGACCAGGTACGATCCCAGTGATTAATTGTAAATACGTTACAAAAGTTGGTTTACAGTACTATGAAATAGGAATTATCAAATTTCTTTAAACCTTACTAATTGTTAGTCATTTATTTATACATTAAATTAATTGACGACATATTTTTCCGTATTTCCCCGATCATGAAAAGAGCACACCGGTCGGCAGGGGATGCTTAGTACTCCTTCATGGCACTTGACCCCATCTCCGATGTTTTGGAGATCCGTGTTTGCTCTGCTTCTATTTTGTATTGTTTTATCATAGGCGTCGGTACCGGGTTGGGGGGGGGGGGCTAGGGGGTCTTAGCCCCCCCCCCCCCACTTTTTTCAAATATATATATATAATATATAGGCATTGATAATTGGAATTTACCTTTTTTGTTGGTTTAGCCCACCCCCCCCCCTTTCAATTTATGTTTATGAACCTTTGATCTTGAATATTGTTCGTTATCTCCATATGTTTCATTATAGAAATTCATTTGAAACTGTGTCCATGTTCCTTGATAACAATAGCAATGGCTAGTAGAATGGATTTGGAAGCATCCTTTTGTGGCAATTACACATATTGCTTATTGCAAAAATCACCATTTTAAGCGTTGTCATGTTGTATATGCATTGCATGGAGTGTTAAATATCAGTTGGTGAACATGGCGGCCAGATATCAAAGCTCTAAAAACACGGATGTTTAAATGGTCATCCTTGCTCTACTTAAATAATCAAAGTTGAAAGTGAATTGGGTTTTTGTAAGGGCCGGTACACACGGTAAGGCTTGCCTTATAAGTCATGGAACGTAAGTTCTAGCCTTACCGTGTGTACACCCTTAATACACGTTTTTTTTTGGAGCCTTGCAAGTCTGACTTAGGGCCGGTACACACGGTAAGGCTTGCCTTATAAGTTTAAAACATACGTTTTGCAGGACGTACGGCTCCTATGACCACACGCTAAGGCAAGGCTTACAAAATTATAAAAACATTTACATAGATTCCATGTGTTTTTGAGCCATAAACAGTGCCCATTATTAAACGGAATAATGTATTACAAGCTAGGACTTTGAAATAGTTTTTCCGACCGGTGCATAATTCACACTTCTGAACAAAGAAGAGAGGGTTAACTGAAGTATTTGCCGATATCTTCATTATCTTATTCGAATATACTTTGTGTTTTCTTCAATATACCAACGTGTATGGTTTTATAAGAATGGATTGAACTTTGGGTGAATGGTTTTCATTGGTTAAGAAATAAATATCAGCTTAGTCTTGAATAAAGAATAGAGCAGTGTTCTATTCCTAAGTCAGACTTGCAAGGCTCGAAAAAACGTGTATTAAGGGTTTACACACGGTAAGGCTAGAACTTACGTTCCATGACTTATAAGCAAGCCTTACCGTGTGTACCGGCCCTTAGGAATAGAATATGATTAAAGATAATTAGAAAAGATATGTATATTATAAATATATATATATATATATATATATATATATGTGTGTGTGCGTGTGCGTGTGCGTGTGCATACATACAGCTGTGGTGGCAGAATCAATAAGTAGAATTCTTTCTGTTTAAGTGCTCTCTATGGGAATGCTCTGGAGCTATGATAGAAATATGCATTCCATGAATTGCCAGACCACAGTTTAGCTCTTGATGACTTTCTTCAACCTTTCTCAGTTTCTCGGAACTTATGTTGCAAAATTGTAGATAATTATTATTTCAATTACAGAAAAAACGTTAATAAACTTCTGTTATTCATATTTACGATGGAAGAACTATTCAAAAGCTTCGATTGAATCAAAATTACATTATTGTCGTCCTGTACAAAAATGATTTCTTATATAAAACTGTATTTTTGATTGTATGTATAGATGACTTTCTTCTGCTTTATTTTAGTCTAATTGATCATAAAGGGTTAAGTTACATATAAACAATTTATCATAATGACACATTTTAGCAGCAAAATAACATTTTCACAAATGCAACTCATATTGCTTGAAAGTGAAATTTTGAATTCGTTAGTAGTTTTGTTGAAGTATTTTCCCTTCTAGTTATTTCCCTCGGCTACTATATATATTGTAGATTTCCCAAAACCAGAAAGTTTTCCAGTTATCCTATATTTTGCCGAAGACGCCAACCAGCATAGGGCAATAACACCTTTTTAAGAGGCCCCAAGTAAACTTCGCTTTTTCATGGATAAACAAAATTACAGGATATATATGATTTTTTTTCTGTATTCAAAAGAAGTAAATTTCATCTTCGCCTTCATGCATAAAAATCATTGGTTTATGATGTTATCATATACAGTATAGCTTTTCAAATACTCATGAACCTTTATTATTTTTTCTACAGTTGAACAATTATGCCCAAGGACGGAAAATAAAATGGGAAAAGACAAGGAATTAATGCTGAAAATGAAGAAAAGGAAGAAAATAAATAAAGATGGCTTTATTGGATCTACAGCAAATTCAGAGACCAATGAAGGAAGTGTTAATGTTCCAGGAAAAGTTTGGAAGGTCTCTCTCTCTCTCTCTCTCTCTCTCTCTCTCTCTCTCTCTCTCTCTCTCTCTTAGAGATTAATATTTCTATTACATGTATCTAGATCTGATTTCAGTGTTTGATAACTAACTATGTAGAATGAGAAAAGATTGAGATTAAAAGATTAGAAAGGCAGAAATATCAATAGGACGACCAATTTTCTATATATAAAACAAAGACTTATTAAGTATACGAGGGTTGTTCAGAAATTATTGAAACATTTACTTTTACTCCATAAAGGACAGATATAAATTCAGGATTTGTCAACAGTTTACAAAGAACGAATAAAATAACTTTACAAAATTTCTAGTTTATGGGATAATTAGATAAGTTCCGATGAAATAATAAACTTGCATGTTTTTAGACCTGGAGCAGCATTGCTACGTCATTTTAAAGTCACGTCAGTCGGAGACGTTTTCGCATGTGAAACGATGGGGAAGAGTTTACTCTCCTTTCTTTGTTATCATATATACCATACAAAAATCAAACTGTCTATTTTCTTAAACGATTCTTTAGAAAAAAATACGTGCTGTTGCTAAACTTGTGTAGTTATTCTATGTGTTACATTGTAAATATATATTTATACAGGATAGATTATTTCACTGCCCATTTATGCAACTCGGGTCAACATGCATTCTAAATTCCGTAGCGGTCGTAAAAATTGATCAAAATCCATTTTGTCGTCGTACTTAATATTTTTTTGATAAAATGTATTAGTGCCACTTGGATATTATACTTTTTTATTTCTACACCTTTATAAGTAAATCTTACACTTTAATCTGTAAAATTTACTCACAAGTTTATTTTGTCAAATTTACACATAAATCTGTAAAAACACATAAATCTGTAAAATTAACACCATAATCTGTAAAATTTACACTTTAAATTTTACACTGTAATATGGCAAGCCCTTTTACTATTTATTTGTGAAATAAAAATTTTCTTTCAATAAGAGAGATGTCTCTATAGCATAGAGAGATATCTCTTTAGCTTATAGAGATATATCTTTGATTAAAATAGATATCTTTATACCTTAGAGAGATATCTCTTTCAACAAAAGAGATATTTCTTTATGCGAGAGAGATATCTCTTAAACAAGATTAAAAGACATATCTTTCTTTGTTAGAGAGATATCTCTTTAAAATTTCAAAAAGAGATATTCTGATAAGCTAAAGAATTATCTCTCTTAATGAGAGAGATATCTCTTTTTCAGTAATCCTTAAAATAGAATAATTAATTCTCCACTTTAAAATGAAAACGAAACAGGAAGTAAAGTCTCTGGAATAGTTTCGATGTGAAAAGAAAAAAGACATAGCATGGCAAATTCATTGATAAAAATGATAAAAGTTTAATATTCAGGAAAACGAAAGTAGGCATATATATATAATCTCAAAAGCATGGATCGGTTTTTTTCTCAACTTAGGAAATAATCAACTACATGTATTTCTCATTCGAAATCTAGACAAAACTGAATAACTTCTGATGTTTAGTAAAGCTTAAATGTAGAATATCATGAATGAGTCGAATTTAAAAGTACTTTAATGTACTTCAGTTAATTAACAAAAAGGCCTACTTCCGGTAAAGAAAAAAGTCATTTTAAATGGAATTTAAATAAAAAGAAAATGAAGAGAGTTATCTCTTTGCAGATATATTTCCTTTTGACACTTTTGAAAGATATATCTTTAACTTTAAAAGCTATCTCTTAAGATAAAGTAAGAGAGATATGGCTTTTACTTTCAGATATATCTCTTTAACTTTGAAAGATATCTCCAAAAGTAAAGTAAAAAGATATTTCTTTAACGTTTAGAGATACCTCTTTTTACGAAAAAGTTATCTCTTAAGAAGAAAACAGTATTTTTTCAAGTGGAAGAACATCTCTCAAACAAAAAGAGATATCTAACTAAATATAAGAGATATCTCTTTCTCAAAGAGATATCTCTGAAAAATGAGAGATGTCTTTAACATGGGATATATCTCTATTTTTCAAGAGATATCTCTTTAATTTATCTCTGTAATTTTAAGATGAAATTTATTTTCCAAATCAATAGCAAAAAGGTTTGTAATACTTTAATCTGTACATTTTAGTGCCAGTTGGACTCTTTACTGTTTTTTTCTTCACCTCAATATGAAAATCTTTACACTTTAGTCTGTAAAAATTAACACTTAAATTCGAAAAATTTACACCTTATTAATATGTAAAATTTACACTTTAATCTGTAAAATTTCCACTTAAATCTGTAAAATTTACTCTTTAATCTGTATAATATACACTTTAATTTATTAATGCTACACTTTAAGGTAGGATCGATTCTGCTCACACATTTATTTCTTGTATTTAAAAAAATAAGTGACATTTCTACAGAATCAAGAAGACAATATAACTAAACAATGCATACACTATCATTTGGATCTTTGGTGATTGAGTATCTATCATAAATAAAGTAATCTTCTGGTTGGTCAATGACGTCAGGAAATGCGACCAAGAAGAAGGTACAGTTTGGGCTTTATCGCGCCCTAAAAGATTTATTGTTTTTAAAAAGTTTTGAGCAGATGAATATAATAGATCATTAAAGAATATGGCATGAAAGATGACTGTTCTGGAAATATGACGTCATTAATTTGGTACCTTTCTAAGTTTAAAGCCATATATGGCGTACCTCATCAAAAAATATAATTGAAAAAATACAAAATTAAGTAAAGAAATATGGTTAATACATTTAAATCAAAACTTTTTATACAAATGGCGAAGGTTAAAGTTGACAGACAGATAAATAAACAGACAGAAAGCTAAACAGACAGGATAAAACAATATACACCTCGGATCTATCGATCCCGGCGCATAGAAAAGGAAATATACAAGTTAGTGAAGTTACAATTAGTATTTAGGATGTCATGTGAGAAAACAATTTGTGTATTCTCACTACATGGAATTCCTATGAATCAGAAATTAAATCATGAAATTCAATTTCTTATATCACTGCCATATTATAGAAAAATACAGGGCTTAATTTGTATTGAAACTGGACCTTTTTTCCACATATTCTGCAAGAAAGTATACAAAACAGTCAATTTTCAAAGCTATTTTTTGATATTTAATACAGAGCGCAATCTCTGATCTAAAATATTTTAGTATGCAGCTAGTAAATGATAGAACTGTTTCTGAGGATTAAAAGACATGTTTTATTTTTTAGATCATAGAGTACGCTCGTATTATTTTTCTTGACTGAAAGTACTCAAAAATACCTGTTTACCTCGAAAATCGAGAACATTGCAATTTCATACAGCCAGTTCTTCATGACCCGGACTTTTTTGAGAATTTTTATGCCCCCGGATTTATTCGGGGTGCATATTGTTTTTGTCAAGTCTGTCTGTTTATCTGTTTGTCTGTCTGTTGTCAACTTTAACCTTCGACATAACTTTTGAACCGTGAGAGATAGAGACTTCATATTTGGTACTCTACTAATTTAGCAGTTTCAACTGATGCCAAGGCCAATGACCTTGTGACCTTGACTGTGACCTTTATGCTAAAAACAGCTTTTAAAAAATAGCCATAACTTCTGAACCACAAGAGATAGAGACTTTATATTTGGTAGGCATACTCCACTAATTAAGTGTTTTCAAATGACTCCAAGGACAATGATCATGTGACCTTGACTGTGACCTATTTGCTAAAATTGTTTTTTATTTTAAATAGGGAATGAAAGCACCAAGTCTGTATTTTATTTTAATGCTTAATATAAAACATCAAGTTTTAATCAATCTATTGGTATATCTACAGGGCCATTTAAGTGTAAAATTTACAGATTAAAGTGTAAAATTTACCAAGTGGTATTAATTCCCTTCCGTATTTCAATGATCCTCAAAATAAAATTGAAAAATCCAAATAAAATTGAAAAATTATATACATAAATTGAATCATTTTTGCTCTTATTATGGGTCCACCGGGGGTTGCATGTTGATGTTACATTTTTCAATATCTGATTTCGTGCCTGCGCCGTGTACTCCTACCATTGACACTTTTATATATCATTGCAGAGAAAAAAAAATAATATTTGTAAATATCTTGCTTTTATGAGTTCTTAATGTATGTCAAACGTATATGCAACTTTTCACCAAAAGATGTTCATTAGAAAGAAAAATATACTCAGTGTCTCGATTATTTCCGAACAACCCTCGTATGTTAAAAATAAACTTATTTTAAATTTTCTAGTTATGACTTAGGATCTTTTTCATGATTTATCCCCAGGCTTTTGAAAAAGAGATAGAAAGACTAAAGAATGAACAAAAGATTACAAACGCAAGATTAAAAACAATACTACACAACCAAAACAAATTCGGGAGAGAAATTTCAAGATTGGAAAGTTCCCTAAGAAGCTGTAATAACGTTCCTCGTACCATTTCTCGGCTACAACCTACACTGCCCGGTAAGTTATTCATTTACTGTTTAAGGTTGGATGCTGCTATCAAAAGGTTCGAGAATTTTTTTATCGTATATTTTTAGAATCTACACACATAGTTGAAGAAAAAAAATTTGGCTTCAAAAATAGTTTCAAATTACTTCGCTTAGTCATTTGACCTTTCTGCACTAAAAAAAAATGTTATTTTTAGCGTTAAAAATTTAGAAAGCTATAAAATTATTTGAAAACTGCATGTTAAAATAGGATTATTCTAAACCTTACTGAATGCTTCGAAATGAAAAACTAGATGATTTACAAATGTATTTTGTTTGAGGAATGGAGGTTGAATTACTTTAACACATTCTGGTATTAAATGCTTTTATTAATATTCATCCAACCACATTTGTGGGGTTGGCAATTGGAAATTTAAGGTTCCATACTTTAGAAAGTGATTTTTACATATTTTAAAGAGTGTTTAGAAAGTTCATTCCATTTTAAAGAGGAAATACATTGAGAAGATATTTGTTATTTGAGATAATGTATGTTAAAACAGTACATTCTTGCTACTAATAAGGTTTTAAGTGTCTTTTGTTGAAGAAATAAAGGGAGGGTAGGTATTTAATCAGATAATGTATTTGCAGCAAAAATCAAGGATGTAATATATTTTAGACGTTCTCATTATATTAAGCACGCAGTTCAATATATTTTTTAAAATACTATTTAAAATGTATCAAGCCAGTGTAGAATTTTAAAATGACAAACTACAGTAAAACTCGGTTAGTACGAACACGGATATTTCGAATTCACGGATATAGCGAAGTTATCTTGGATCCCCAGTTATATAAATTTAACAGATTCCCACACGGATATAACAAATTACGGATATAACGAAATAATTTCATAGGTCCCAGTGACTTCGTTATAACCGAGTTTTACTGTATTCACTTGAATAGTACAGAATCCTATATTTTCTCACCAAGTTGACAAATCGCAAGTCTACGAATTACACGAGAGCATCGGGAAAACTTGCATTTACATTTTACCCTTGTCACGTTGGATAATTACAATTAACAAATTGTGATAGAACAATTGACAAATTATGATTTACAATTTCAGGTTTACAAGTGTACATTTTAAGAATTAAAGAGTTGGAATTTTGAACCCTTTGGATTTCCATATCATTGTATGATTTTAAAGATATTTATTCAAACTCATTTTTGGCCAAATTGATTTTATAAGAGAGTTCTACATACAATGAATATGCTTAAATGTTACTAAGAGATGGTACTTCTAATTTTCAAAAAAAAAAAGTTCATTTGAACTTTTTTGATCCAATTTATCATACCTTGATTAAATTTATGTTTATTCATCCACATTTCAGGTGATATCATTTCTAGAGATTTTTTCAGTAGAAAAGAGTTCTACATATAAGAAAACATGTTTTTCATTTCTAACCTGTTTCGCCACACTTGAGATTTTAGTGAATTACTAATTTTAATTGCTTTTGCACAATATCATGCTTTTTTAGTTTGAAGATTTGGATTTGGATTTTGAATAATATATTTGAATATATTAAATATTTTTTTCATACAATGATTTGTGGATGCTCATCCAACTGTATTTGTGGAGTTGCCATTTGGTAAGATTCATTTAAGAAGAAAAGCGGGTCACTAATAAATCAAACCTAAGTTAGATATTTTCATTTCACTCTGCATCTGTTTCCTAACATAATGAAATCAAAAGCACAAGCTGTCCCACTTTGTTGACATTTTAAGGTCATTAATTATTATAACCTGAATCTCATTTCATTGTTTATCGTTTATCGTTTCTTGTTTCTTTTTCCGTGTATTACACATACCCAGAAAAATAACATCTTTTGAATACAGAAAGGACTATGCAAAGTAATTTGATACTATTTTTGTTGTCACAATTTTTTATGAAAATATTCAGGATGTAAAAATATTGTTTTGTTCCAATAATTCATTTGGATATAAAATATTACAGGAAATACTTTGAATAAATTATTTATGTGTTAAACGTAATTAGGTGCATAGTTTATAATGTCACTATTAAAGATGCTTGATCCAATAATCAATTTTAATAAAAATTAATCACGGAAAAATTGATTTATGTGTTAAACGTAATTACAGTGCAAAAAGGTCATATTAATTGCTCTGTTGATTTAAAAGAAGCGCATTGACCCCCATTTTTGCCTTGATTTTTTTTTTTAGCTATGTGTGAAATTCTAAATATATACTATTAAAAAAACCTCTGGATACTTTTTATAATAAGAAACAAAAAATTGCGCTAAATAATTCAGGTTCTTGTTTTATTTTCGTTTATAAATAGTTGTCTATAGTTGAAAGAACATGCAATGAGTATCTATGAACTAAATTGATATGAATTGTTGCTTTATGTTACCACATGCATTGGATACTAGTATAAAAACTTTTTAAAAAGAAAATATGTCTTTTTTCATAGGATCATCAGAAGATGAATGCGTGCACGGGGAAGTATTACGGGAGAACATGAAAATGATGGTTCAAGGAATACGTTTGTCAGATTCTTTACTAATTGATGAATTGATGGAGAAAAATTGTTTTACAGAAACAGATGCACAAGAAATAAATGAGATAAAAACTTGTAATAAAACGAGGCAAATGGTTTTGCTGCTCAGTCGCAAAGATAAAACTGTGTTCCGAAAATTTATTAATATCATATCACAAGAAGAATATTATCCACAGATTTCTAAGATACTTAAAGAATCGTACCGGAATAAACTCCAGAAACCAGAAAAGCGAAGCAAATGTATTCCGTGCTTCATTATAAAGAATGTAGATATTATGCGGATTGCTGATGATCTTTATCAAAGTAACGTCATTGATTTAAAAACTCTTCAAGATGTTATGAGGGGGGATAAACCAGCTTTGGACTCTTTCTGGCAACAGATTTTTAACAAAATGACAAATCCATGTCATGGAAAAATGTACATGTCCAATCTCAAGTTTGCTCTTCTTGAAAATTACAATCACATCGCAAAAAAAATCCAACGCCAAAGTCAGCTGACTTGTTATTGTTCATCTAGTATCCTCTCCTTTCCAAGTAATTGCAGCGATAATACCTCCGAATTTAGTACGACCTCAACAATTGTACCACCACAACCGAGTCATTATGCTTCTAATTGGATTAAACAGTTGCAGGAATTGAACAATGGAAGCCGAGATGATGCTTCTCATTTCTACAGTGATTCTGATGAAGCTATAAACCCAAAACAAGTCTCAAACAAGAATAGAAAACGAAAACGCGTGTCAGAGGAGGAAGAGGAGGATATGAAGAAAAAGAATCAAAGAGAAGACAAAGATGAACGGGAGAAAAAAATAGAGGAAGTAGAGATCAAAGATGAAATAGAAGAAGAGCAAATTGAAAGAGAGGAGGGAGAAGAGGAGGAAGACACAGAAGTGGAGGAAGAGGCAGACGAGGAAGAAGAGGAAAATAATGTAGAAAATGACGAAGAAGAAGAGGGGGAGGAAGATGAAGAGGGAGAAGAAAGAGATTGGTGGGTGGTAGAGGACAAAGAATGTCAGGAACAGGGATATGAGTCAGAGAATGAAGAGGAGGAAGAAGGGGAAGAAGATGAGAAGGAAAGGGCAGATGAAGTACAAGAGGAAGAGGAGGAAAATATGGATGAAAGGGTGGATTTAAGAGGAGGAAGAAAAGGGAGAGGAGGATGAGGATCAAGAAGGAGAGGAAGAAGTTGTGGAAGAGTGGAGAGACAAGGAGGATTATAAAGAAGTGGAGAAGGATGAAGATAAATAGAATGAAGTTGAAGAGGAAAAAACAGAGTCAAAGGAAGAAGAAGAATTTATATAAGATCTTCCACGATTTACAGTTGGATATTATTTTTATCCAACAAAATGTGTGGGTTTTTTTATCCCTAAACATTGGAGAGGGGATACAAACACACAAGGAGTTGGATAAAAATCATATCTACCTACTTATATGGGAAATTCTTTTTATCCAACGTTTTCACATCACTATCAATGTTTACACAGTTTAAATACTGTAAACCAACTTTTATTCTCGTGCGAGAAATTTTCGCAAAGTTCACGAGAGCCTCGTCATCGCGAATATTTCTCGTCGCGAACCGGTCCTTATAGCATATTTTTCTATTAAAAACAGGTGCAAAAAGGATTGATCGTGAAAATTAATCGTAGCGAACTAGTTTATCCTGGTAAATCGCGAAATAAAGTCGTTGCGAATAATAGTTGGTTTACAGTATAGGATTCCACCCGAGTATACCCGATAGACCGGACGTATTCCATCGCGGTCCGGATTTCTTTCTTAAATAGTGTTCATAAAAATTTCCAATTCAACATGTAACTACGTATATAAATATATATAGTGTTTAGTAGTTTAGTAGTAGTGCTACATGTAGTTGTTTTTCGTTTCTCTTTTTCCATTGTTCTTATGACTTCTTAACTTTTTTTCTTTGTCCTGAGGAAGGGACAGGGCGTCGAGAAAATTTGACAATTTTTATTGTTCGTGTCGTTGGTCATTTTTAGTGCTTTATATAAATTTTCATTCGTGACCTTGTATCTACATGTTTTTGTAGATCCGACACTTAGGATATACAGTGTTGTTGGGTTTTTTAGTGCTTGACTGTTTTGCTTCCAATATAATTCCATATAAAATTTTGTACATTTTTTAACATTATGACAAACTCTTATAGAAATTCCCAACTTTACTTGGTAATCATTATTCTTGTTACCAATTTAGAGGTAAATTTATGAAAAATATTGCTGAATTCTGGAAAAAAAAATTGTTTGTGTTATTTATCCTTAATTTCATACAATATGTCTTAGAGTACTAGCCTCTCTAAATTGAACAGCAAAAATTAAACATAAACTTAAGAAGTCAAATGTCATCTTATATTAAGTTATGCTCTAAATTTACATCAAATCTATGTTAAAACTTAGTAGTATGAAAATCAAATATATTCATTTGCCAAGAGAATAGTTTAAAGGACAAGTGCACTTAAGCAATACTTTGTGGGCCCTTTTTATGTGCCATTTTACACTGGAAAGAAAAATGTAGATATAGATGAAAATTTAGTGTGAACCGAGGTACCCCCTGATTTTCAAGATGGCGAGTGACGCTCCTTTATTCTTTTTATATACAGTAAATATGACATTTTTTAAAACGTGTTAATTTCGGCGAATGTTTATTTTTATTTTAATGAGGGTATTCAGGTACACCTAGTTAGAATAATCTAACTGTGTCTCGGTACAAGCCCTCACCACAGTTAGAATACGTCCCAATATAAATGATATACTTGCAATGTAGCAAATAATCTAACTGTGTCTTGGTACAAGCCCTCACCACAGTTAGGATACGTCCCCATATACTTGCAATGTAGCAAATCGGAGCGGATCCGCTCCGAAATGATTTTGAAGAATATAAAACAATTTGCACTGGAAATAACTATCAAATTAATCAAAACAAACCTTTTTGAGGTTGCATATGCCTTTTATCCCAAAAAATAATCCATAGAAGGACTAAAACCCAATTAAATTTTCCAACGTTTTTCTCTTGCTTCAAATATACCAAATTTACATTCGGAACTCTCTAGAGTGTTGATAGTAAATGTACTAGTACGAGTTATCGCCCGTGTTTCTTTTGCTACATTACGAATACATGTACAGGGAACGAAATCTATCGTTAAACCGGGTCCGTAGGACATTTATCATTTTAACGATAGAACATTTTATCTAAGGTACACCTAGAAAAGCACACAATACACAAAATACACCATCCTGTAACTAAGCGTCTATGCTTTAAAGTAGTAAAAACACCCGTGAATTTTATTTTAACTCATTTCTTAAAATGGATAGAAGGAAAAAATAAAGACAAAAGAACAATATTACTACATGTATTTTGACAACAATGAATGATCCCTGTAAGAAAACCCTATATTGGTTTTTTGGAGCTTACATTTTAGAATGTGTTCACGCTATCTAAAAGCAATAAAGAAGCATATGACAGGCTGTTATTAAATGCAATTTAACTTTGGTTCCATAAATAGTAGAGGGCTGATATTTGACAAATTAATATTATATAAAGAGTCTATATTCTTTATGAAAAAATAAAGGTCAAGGCCATATCAAGAGGTCAAAGGTCAAATATTCGGACGTCATCTACTGTCTGAATCTTTAAGGAGTTTTTTTTTTGTCATTTAATTTTTTTAAATCGCCAAAATGTTTGAAACCACTGGTTCAATTTTCTTTATTTTTACACATTTTATTCTTAGACTATTTGAATCATTCCTTTGATTTTTTGAAAAAATTGAATTTTACATTTTCTCGTGACACAACTTAAAGTGTATGCAAAATTCAAAGATATTATTTGTAAATTTTCAATTCCAACGCTATTTATGTTCTATTTTTAAGTTATATATTACTCAAAATTTCCAGGAACAATATAACTTACTTAGTTTAAGTAACAAAAAGGTTATCTCTATAAACAGCATATTACACCAATTTGCAATAGATCAATTGAAAATCTTAAAAATAAGCCTCATTTTCAAGTCGAATGTGTGATTTCAAAATCTTTGTACTTGGTGGGCCAAAAATGTGTGGTGAAAAATCTTTCATATTATGGAAAAGGAGACATTATGTATCCTAGAACAAAATATCAAAGTTTCAGAAAAATTGATTTTTAGGGAAAATTTGGCCATCTATTGTGTCTTACCTTAAATATGAAATATGAAACTTATATTAAAACTGCATTCTGCTTTTTGTGATGAAGGCTATGTAAAACATATTCATCAAATTAATTCGATGATATCCTTAACTTTGTGCTCAGTATATTTCAACATTTTGATAATGTATAATCCAGTGAAAGAATCTGGCGTAAATATAAATGAACAGTATATCACAACAATGAATTTTGTTTGCCACAACAAATTTAAGTACTCAGGGGTAGGGAAAATTTCAACAAATATGGAAAAAGGATAAACAGTCAATCGACTGATGGTTTGTTTAGCAAGGATATTAAATTGTTTTCGTGGAATTGTAGATAACCACAGCACTCGTGTAGAAATATGTCTCCAGTAATAATTAACCATTTCTCCGATGACAAGGACATTTCTACTTTATGAAGGATCTGGAGATTAAGACAAAGTTAAGTTCCGGTATTATCGGTTATTACACTGAGCTTTAACAAAATGATTTGGCCTTCTCTTTTCGTTCTGGCAATAATAAATGTGGGATCCATTGTCGGTAATATTCAATTTTTGACTTAAAAGTTTGAATTTTAAAGTTTAGTGTACATAGCAATGCTTAGACTGGAATCTTTGGTATTTAGGAAAGCCCCATGCAAGAGTCGACACGTGCACGACAACAGGCGGATCGTGCATTCGGTCAATTCGGACATCTTCGCATTCCGATAACCTCATCTATGACGTGTAACTCCAGCTGGGACGGCGTTATCACCGACAAACAGCTCTGCGTAGGAAGTGGGGACATGGGGGCATGACGGGTAATAGAGATTCAAAAAGAAAGAGAGAGTTAAGGGAGAGATGATAGATCCATCCAACCGTCGTATAGCCACGGGTGATCTCGTCTTTTACTTATCACGTAGTATTAGGGGATTGTATTTTTTCTATAAGGCTAAGAGATATTGAGATTATGTATACATTTACTGCTTAAGCTCGGCTAAATATAAAGTTAATTTGTATAAAAAGAAAATGGCGTTGATAAGAACAAATATCAGACTTTAAATACAAAACATGTAAATTGAAGTTCACAACAAAGTTAATGTTTCGTACACTCTTATTTTTTACTTGTCTTCTTTTACAATCTTAAATGATTAAATCTTGTTTATATTCTAGTCTCTCATTGGTTGATTTCCAAAAAAGGAACGCAAAGTATTTCTCAATAACCTGGTTTGGTATGGGGACACACCCCCTGACAACCAGCTGAATCATCTGTATCTATACAATCCTCTCATTTCCAGTCCAGGGGATTCATAAAAAAAATCCAGATTAAATAAATTAATGTACCTTTAATTTCAAACAGTAGCTCAATCTTACTTCATATAAACAAACATCATGGCTGCTAGATCTGTGTATCAATTATTACGTCCCCTTGTTTCAAATCACTTCGTTACTAGGGATGTATTATTGAGCGGCAAATTTGAACTCATAAAAAGCAGCACAATTTTACACCCACAGTTGTTTAATTACTTAAAAATTAAATTATAAGGAATGACTCTAATTCTTGGCCAAATTATTCGATTATAACCTGGTTTGGGTCAGTTTACGCTTTATAATTCGCGAAGCGGATTATAAAAAAGCGCAAACTGACCCAAACCAGGTTATAATCGAATAATTTGGCCAAGAATTAGAGTCATTCCTAAAATAGATTTTAAAAATTCTCTATCTTGTGGCAGCATAAATTTCAGCATAGAAGCAAAATCTTATTTCTTTCTGTTTTCTTATCCCATGTTTCAAATTATTATTGATACCCTGGCATACTCTACAAACTAAACAATGATTCCTTAGATAATTTTCTATGGTAGACTAATTCAATATTTGTGAAATATCTATAGTCCTTCTATAAATTTTGTCTATTTCCTTCAGACAATCAGTATATCCTTGTTGTTCTGGACACTGGAGATAAGGAATATTATCGCTGGACCTTTGACCAGGAGAACCTACTGTTCTACAAATCCGTCCCGGACACGGGTTATGCAGCTTTACCTGTAGGAACATTGATCATAGGAGGTAAACAGGAGGCCATTGTTCAGTGTTTTGTGGCACAGAAACTTAAAACTAACCAGTCAATGTAATGATTTCACAGATCAAATTTTTACCTTACAAGGTTTTGATGCACTTTTCTTTCTATGTATTTGGATTGGGTGTAATAATTTTTTTTTATAATGAGAATTTTTCAAATTATATTGGTCTATAATATTGATACAGCAATAACTTTATTATTTAAAACAATTTTGCAGGCAGACACTGGAATTATGATAACCAAGATGGTGGTCCAGATGAAATAGGGGTTGTCATCATCAACAAAGATGGAGGACGGCTAGTCAAGGTATGTAAAAACCACTGTGAAATGCAATCAGACATTCTGAATGAACTCTAAAGATAATGAACGGTAATCAAGCTCATAAGACCATTTAAACAACAGAGCAAATACAGACATCTAAAAACACCAGAGGTGGGATCAGGTGTCATGGAGGAGTAAGCATCCCTGTCAACCAGTCACATCTGCAGAATACTCCTTGCCAGCTAGGTTTCATCAGATGGAGAGATATTCAAAATTTTTCTTGAAACATGTTAAATTATAATTCTGTTTTTGTGTTAGTACAGGATGGACCTGTTATCATTTTTTTTTTTTTGCGCAAAAGAAAAAAAAATAGATTTTAGGTATATAGGTGGATAAATTGCAGAAACTACCCTCACAATTTTTTTCATATACAAAATACTTTTACTCTATTCAAACAAATAACATTTATGTAATATCATATTGTTTGTTAAAACTTGTCAGATTAAAATTGATTTACAAGGACTATTCATGTAATAGGGAAAACTGGGGGGGGGGGGGATTTCTTTATCATTTATTATTTTGTAGTATTAAATGTAATACTCTTTTTTTAACTGTGTTGTAAATTGTTCAATAAAATATAAATGTCAATCAAAAATAAGGGGAGGGGGGCACAATTTTCATTTTATTTACACTTTTATATAGTGACTAGTTAGATATAATCTTTCATGGATAACATTAATTTTTTCTAAAATTCTCCTTACAACAGGTATGTTGGCGTTCACCTTTCGCTGCACATGAATTGAATGTTTACAGATACGGAGATCAAGAAAGATTCGACATTGACGTTGCGTAAGTTTGAGAGATGTGTCTGTTAATTATTTTGAAGCCTTATCTCAAAAATAATACTTTTCAAGACATATATTTTTGAGGGGCATAGAAAAAAATTGCCTTATTAATGTATTTCTCGTAATCGGTGATTTATTTATTACCGTTTTTTTTCCTTTGTAGAGAATCTCCACTCATTGACTTGGAAGGACTAATTGGTAACGATTAATCATTTGAGCATTATATCAATGATGAAACAATATTTATTATACTTAAAAGAAGGACTTAAAAAGTTACAGGGGCCTACACCGAGAATTTCTTAGTACATGTATACATTGTAAGGGGGGAGAAGGGATGTAATTCCTTAGTTAAAAACAGATACTGACTTCTGATCAAATAAATATGCATGCATGTGTAGCAAGACTTTGCACAATTTATAAATTTCAATTGGTCTTTTCAATAGTTTTCAATGTATAATCACAAATATAGTGGGGTTTTTATTCTCAATGGGAAGTTGAAACATCTCATTAATTACCCAGTATTTATTACACTTTTTAGTATATATATAGATATAATAATTATCCTCAGATTCTGGGTCACCGCGATGGGAGGTCAGTGATGAGACGGGAAATTGCTGGCCCCTAACAGGGGTTAGTGCCCTGGAACTACAGGACAGCGTGGCCCTCAAAAAGCCCATACTGACCATGCAGGAGGGACATACTCAGTACGTAGATGTATATATCAAATGTTTTGTAGAAATATTTCTAATTTTTTTGCAAGCAGATTTACTTGTACTTATTTTAATTGGAGGGTCTAAATATTAAAAGAGAGGCCGGTAATGAATTGATCTTTCATTTGATTGTGACTTATTTTCTTTAGGGGGACATTTAGGCTAGAAGGTGACAAACTGACAGATTTCAATACACACAGGACTTTATGGATAAGAAAGATGGAGGAAACATGAGGATTAACTGAATCTTCCGGGAGATTTGTCATAAAGCTTATATTTCAACAATTTTTGATGAAAATCAAAACAAAAAAAAATGGAAAGAGTGCCATATTTATTGATATCATCTGTGTATATTTACCACATATTTTAAAGAATTTTATGATTACACGATATGATTACTTGTTGTAGATGAAAATTTTACAGTTTTAAAGAATATGACAGAAATGGAGTTGTGACTGCTTTCTATATTGACTACGCATTTAATACATGTACATCCTTATCAAAACATCGAAATTGTCAATGTAAAAAGTATTTTTAAAATAAAATATGTCAAACTTTATGACAGTTTTTATTTAAAGCATAGAATTAATATTACTGACATGCATTGGTTCATATATATAACACTGAAATATGTGCTGATAAATTGAATAACGCATGTTCTTTTTTTTTAATGAAATCTGTAAAAATATTAAATATGTGATACCTTTTAGTATTCTGAGAAAGGGGAGACAATGTGCATGTTTTAATTTAGGGAATAACTATCTTATAGTTTGGCATTTGCGACCGTTAATGCGGATTTAATGGTCGCAAACTGATTTTTTATTGGCGACGCGTAAGCGTAGCCAATAATTAAAAACGGTTGTGTGCGACCGTTAAATCAGCATTAAGTGTCGCAAATACAACAAGAGGCCCATGGGCCACATCGCTCACCTGAGCACTGTGGCTAGGAAAAAGCAGAATTGGTTTATACCTGAAAAGCTTAAATCCAAAAGTAGTCCCATGACCAATCATGGCTTTGCTATTCTTGAGAAGAAGATTTTTAAAGAATTTTCCTATACATTTCTATGTAAAACTTTGGTCGGCCATTTTGGCCCCGCCCTACCCCTGGGGTCATGATTTGAACAAACTTGAATCTACACTACCTGAGGATGCTTCCATATAAATATGATCAATTATGGCTTTGCTATTCTTGAGAAGAAGATTTTTAAAGAAATTTCCTATATATTTCTATGTAGAACTTTGGTCGGCCATTTTGGCCCCGCCCTATCCCTGGGGGTTATGATTTGAACAAACTTGAATCTACACTACCTGATTCCCCATAAGCTTCATCTTTCCTGGCACAGTGATTCTTAAGAAGAAGGTTTTTAAAACATGCTACCAAATTTTCATTAATTCCCAATTATCTCCCCTTGAATGAGGGCGTGGCCCTTCATTTGAACAAACTTAAATCCCCTTCACCCAAGGATACTTTGTGGCAAGTTTGGTTGAAATTGGCCTAGCGGTTCTTGAGAAGAAGTCGAAAATGTGAAACGTTTACAGACAGACGTACAGACAGACGCCGGACAAAATGTGATCAGAAAAGCTCACTTGAGCCTTCGGTTCAGGTGAGCTAAAAATAAAAGATAGTTATTCCCATTTCCCATTATAATGCAATCTGTGCATTCTGTTTGCTGTTTACGTCTTATTTCGTTGAGTTTTGTGACATGAAATACGTCATGGAGCAATGTGTTTTTAGTTCACCTGAGCCGAAGGCTCAAGTGAGCTTTTCTGATCACATTTTGTCTGGCGTCCGTCTCGTAAACTTTTCACATTTTCGACTTCTTCTCAAGAACTGCTGGGCCAATTTCAACCAAACTTGCCACAAAGCATCCTTGGGTGAAGGGGATTCAAGTTCGTTCAAATGAAGGGTCACGCCCTCATCCAAGGGAGATAATTGGGAATTAATGAAAATTTGGTGGTATGATTTAAAAATCTTCTCAAGAACCACTGTGCCAGGAAAGATGAAGCTTATGTGAAACATCCTCAGGTAGTGTAGATTCAAATTTGTTCAAATCATGTCCCCCAGGGATAGGGCGGGGCCAGAATGGGCGACCAAAGTTTTATATAGAAATATATAGGAGAATTCTTTAAAAATCTTCTTCTTAAGAACAGCAAAGCCATGATTGCCCATATTTATATGGAAGCATCCCCAGGTAGTGTAGATTTAAGTTTGTTCAAATCATGACCCCCAGGGGTTGGGCTGGGTCACAATGGGCGACCAAAGTTTTACATAGAAATATATAGGAAAATTCTTTAAAAATCTTCTTCTTAAGAACAGCACATCCATAACTGCTCCTATTTATATGGAAGCATCCCAAGGTAGTGTAGATTCAAGTTTGTTCAAATCATGACCCCCAGGGGTAGGGCGGGGCCAAACTTTTGGATTTAAACTTTTCAATAGTATTGTAAACCAATTTCTACTTTTTCCTTGCCACAATGCTCGGGTGAGCGATGTGGCCAATGGGCCTCTTGTTTCATTATGACGTCACAATGAAAAGTTTTCAATCTAGTTAATGCTCGTTTTACTACTTCAAACATCAGTGTATTAGCCAATCAAAACGTGTTTTACAAAACAATTACATTAGAATTTCGTTTTTATTGTATTTTTCATTCTTCATCAGAATCCCTGGGTCACTTTCAATGCGACACAAAGCATCCTTCAGTTCTTTGAAATTTTTTAGATTTTTTTTTTACATTTATTGAGCATTCATTTTAAATTCATACTGAGTATTTAGACTCTACACTATGTTGAAAATGCCCATTTTATCAAAGATTCAGACCCATAGGTATAGACTATTACATCCTCCTCATAATACAGATAATCATTTTTTTTATTGAAAATGAAAATTTCAACAAATTACTTTGTTATGTTGTCTGAACAAAATTATATCATTTTAGTTGCCATGGCAACGAAATACACCATAATCATGCTGGAATTTCCATTTATTAAATAATGAGTTTCATTCTAGTTTTTTTTTTTTTTTTTTTTTTTTTTTTTGCTTCTATAATGAGTTTCATTCTAGTTTTTTTTTTTTTGCTTCTATAAATATATTAAAAATATTTTATTGTTGTGTTGAAAATTTTAGCATGTTGTACATTTTTTAACAAACCAATTTTAAGTATATTGAAGGGGATGCGGTGAGATTGGGATGTAAACACAAGGATTTAGCATTTTTATATGTAACGTGTTACCCCCGCATTGCTTTCGATAATGGCAAAAACACTCAAATAGTGCGCAAAGTTTTACTCAAGGTAGCAAAAAACTGGTACAACTAATAAAAAAAAATTTCTATATAGTATTTTACCATAATTATTTTCTCTTTCCAAAGGTGCAATGTTTAGTCTGCTATTTTCAGTATTAACAAAGTTATGAATGATTTTTCAAACTATACTCGTTTTTCAAGTCAGATGCGTAGAAATGCGTATATGTCATGTAAGGGGTTAAACATTTTAATGTCATTATGTACTGGTACACTGTTAAATTTCACTTGTCCAGATTTCTTCATCACTCAGACAGGCCACATTGTAAAGGCATAAATACCCAGTGTGTATGGTTGTGACAGTCTCTGGTTCATCAAGCAGCTGTTTGAATGGAGGAGAGGATCCAGCTTCTGGTGATTTCTGTGTTGTCTTCAGGCTGTAGCCATGTTTATCTGATGTAGAAGAACTCGAAGATACAGTTCCAAATATTTTATTAAGGTCTTGTCCTTTGATTTTGCATGGCGTGAATGTAGGTAAAGATGACAGAACTTTTTGTAGAAGATTTCTATATCTCTCTACACTGAATGTAAATTTAAATAGTTTTGACATATCAATAGATTCAACAGCAACATCAAGTGAATTGATTTCATCCTTGATGTCAGACATTGTCTTGCTTATTTCATCCAGATGTTTCTGTAGAGTTTGTAACTGTGTGTTTTTCATCTCATCAACTTCAGCTTTAAGTTTCTTGACAAGTTTGTCAATTTCTCTGTGCCAGTCCTCTCCATGTTTTGTTATGGCTGTTGAGAGATCTCCATATTCCTTTTCTAACTGACTCATTCTGTTTTGTACTTCAGAGGCAATATTCTGTAGGTTGGGTAAATTGTCTCATTTAACTCAATTTGTTCTTTAATAATTTTTTCCTTTTTCTCATCGAGAACTTGTAAGATTTTTGATAACTTATGACCTAGATGTTGATCAGAAGCAAGGCAGGTGTCACACACAGGAATGTCACATTGATTACAGTACATTGTACATTGTTGTTTATCATGAGTTTTACACCCAAGGTAGAGGGGAGTAGATTTTCTAAGCTTGAAAGGGACAACTTCATGTTTTTTTGATTCATCAGAAATCATGTGTTCTCCCACACAGGCCTTACACATGTTGACAAGGCATATATCACAGTGCATCTGTACCATAGCGGTCTGACAAAGGTCACATCGCATTACGTCCTGGGCACTGGTACGGGGGTCCATCATCTGACTATGCCTATCATATGAATAAATAGGCAATATTAATTCTAATATACATGTACTTGTGACACCTCAGTTTAATGACTGAGTCTCACTAATCATTGCAATCAAGTCAAATGAATTTATACCTGCTTAAATCTAGTAGAATGAAAATTGAAAACAAAATTGGCAGATTCTAGATTAATTGTTTGGCAAATGGTAGGTCTAATGACATTTCTTTCATAGCGTAGCTGCCTTAATAGTATATCCATGACATTGAAAACATGATTTTGTAAGGGGTACATTATGAATGTATTATTCTAAACCCAGGTCTTCAATTAATCTTCAAACAATATTATTTTAAAAATTCCACTTTTTAGCTCACCGGAGCCGAAGGCTCAAGTGAGCTTTTCTGATCAAAATTTGTCCGTTGTCTGTCGTTGTTGTTGTTGTCGTTGTAAACTTTTCACATTTTCATCTTCTTCTCATAAACCACTGGGCCAATTTCAACCAAACTTGCTACAAAGTATCCTTAGGTAAAGGGGATTCAAGTTTGTTCAAATGAAGGGCCACGCCCTTTTCCAAGGGGAGATAATTATGAATTAGAGAAAAATTAATGGCATTTTTAAAAAATCTTCTTCTCAAGAACCACTGTGCCAGGAAAGATGAAATTCATGTGGAATCATCCTAAGGTAGTGCAGATTCAAATTTTTTCAAATCATGACCGGGGGTAGGGTGGGGTCAAAACGGCCGATCAAATTTTACATAGGAGTATATAGGAAAAATCTTTAAAAATCTTCTTCTCAAGAACCACTGGGCCAGGAAAGATGAAACTCATGTGGAATCATCCTAAAGCAGTATAGATTCAAACTTGTTCAATTCATGACCCCCGGGGGTAGGGTGGGGCCAGTATGTCCGATCAAAGTTTTACATAGGAATATACAGGAAAAATCTTTAAAAATCTTCTCAAGATCAATAGGAACAGGTAAGATGAAACTCATGTGGAATCATCCTCAGGTAGTGTACATACAAATTTGTTCAAATCATGACCCCCGGGGCTAGGGTGGGGCCATAATGGCCGTTTAAAGTTTTACACAGGAATATGCAGGAACAATCTTTAAAAATCTTCTTCTCAAGAACCATTGAGACAGGAAAGCTGAAACTCATGAGAAATTTTCCTCAGGTAGTGTAGATTCAAGTTTGTTCAAATCATGACCCCCAGGGCTAGAGTGGGGCCAAAATGACCGACCAAAGTTTTACATAGGAATATGCAGGGAAACCATTTAAAATCTTCTTTTCAAGTAGTTCAAAGCCATGATTATTAATATTTATATGGAATCATCCTCAGGTAGTGTAGATTCTAGTTAATTCGTTCAAATTATGATCCCCTGGGGTGTTAAAATTCAAGCCCCCCCACCCCCCCCCCCCCCCAGTAAAGTTAACTTTCAGTTCTGATCTGATATGTACTTTTTCCTAGCCGATGTGCTCAGGTGAGCGCTGTGGCCCCTGGGCCTCTTGTTATTATTATAGTATATTACATTAAATAGTTTTATCTAATGACACCATTCCATAATTTTACCTGACTTGTCGGCCAAATGATATCCCAATCAATATATTGGATCACATGACCCACTTACCTGCTTACCTGTGCAATATCTACTTGTCAGGTATTTTTACTTCCTGGTTTGAGTAATGGCGATTTAAATTATTAGCTTACACTGCCTAACATTCAAGAATTCCAAACTCATCAAAAAATGGTGTATTAATTAAAAGTGACAAGTATTCTAATGCAAGCCTTTCAGAATGCTTGTTACATGTACATGTAAGAGTATGGACGAATGCTCCAGGCCAGCAAAGATGATGGAAAATGGCAAAACGCAACTTCACGTTCCAGACATCGTCTCTAGAAGTCAAGGTCCAGATTCCGCATATAGCTCTCTCCGGGGAGGATCGTACATTTAGGCCGTGGTTTGCGACGATACGTTGCAGAAAGACCTCATATTTCCTAAAGTTTATGAAGCAGATATTTACAGGCAGTAGCACCTTTCTGTTCCCTTCTCATTCGAGTCACGATTTTGTTTTGACTTCCATAATGGCAGAGGACTTGTTTGAAGAGCAAGGAGGAAAATATTTGCCGATCGTTTCATTTCTAAGCAAGACAGATTATTGAATGCTATCTGACAGGTTTAAAATACTTGGCGACCTATTGCAGGTACATAATGAACGATAATGATCGACCTCATGGAATTAATAGGTCGTTCTCGAGACCTGAACCGAATTAAACATGCATGGGACATTCTTTAGCACTGCATTTCAACTGGTTTAACAATTCCTAAAATTCGACAGGATCTTCAAACAGCAGGAGGAATGGCAACAGATCCCTCAGGCTAGCCTTGCGACTGATGGGCAGCATGGATGGCACTGTATGGCCGTTATTGCCTATCGGGGAGATCTAGCTGCAGATCTGTAGCGTTATGGTTTTATATATTTGTTTTTGACCGTAACGCTACAGATCCCGTAATGCAAAAAAGGTGCAATTTACGGAGCAATATTTTTGCGCACTTTTGGGGAGAATTTCTCCACTTATACTAGCATTGGTCAATCAGCTACCTTTCACTCCCCAATTCTAGAAATATTTTGAGCCCAAATGTATATTTTATCCACCTCCCAACCATTTATAGTTGTCTCTACAGGCAACAAACTCGCTTGAAGTGAATGTTCAGCAATGTAACGAATAATTTTAATCAAGCAAATTTATCACTTGTAAAGACGACTATAAAGGGTTGAGAGACGGATAAAATATACAGATTAGTTAAATAATGTGCTTAGAATTAGGGAGTGAAAGGTAGTTGATTGATCAAAGCTAGAAAGTGGAGAAATTCTCCCTAAAATTGCGCAAAATATATTGCGCCGTAAATTGTGCTTTTTTGCATTACGGTATCTGTAGCGTTGTGGTCAAAGACAAATATATAAAACCATAGCGCTACAGATCCGCAGCAAGGGGAGATCATACAAAATACTGACAATCAATTTAACATCTTTTGACTTTTCTGAACAAATTTCTTATTTTCAGGTCTACATCCTACAGAATTACTGCAGTATCGTAATGAATAAGTAGTGGGTATTCAATTGAATATACTTATCGCATTTAATGTTTAATTTTCAAACTTTAAGGTAGTACAAAACACCTGTGAATTCTATTTTAACTCATTTCTTAAAAAAGGATAGGAGAAGAAAAAGAATAATATTATTACATGTATATTGACAACAATGAATGACCCCTGTTAAAAAAAGAATAAGTTGCCATATTTTCTTTATATTTTGTGGAAAAAATAAGAATCCTGTTTATTGGTCACTTTGGAGCTTACATTTTAAAATATGTTTACGCTATCTAAATGCAATAAAGAAGCATAAGACAGTTTGTTATTAAATGCAATGTAACTTTGATTCCGCAAAGAGTAGAGGGCTGATATTTGGACACATGTTCAAGAGTCTATATTCTTTATGAAAAATAAAGGTCAAGGTCATATGAAGAGGTCAAAGATAAAATTTTGGGACGTCATCTACTGAATCTTTTAGTTGTTTGTCATTGAATTTTTTTAAATCGCCAAAATGTTTGAAAGTAAAATTGAAATTACTGGTTCTAAGTCTAAGATATTATACACTGTACAGTGTATATGAATTCTCAATTCCAACGCTATTTACATAGACTTTATCACAGAAAGCAGAATTCAGTTTTAATTTAAGTATCATATTTTATATTTAAGGTAGGACACAATAGATGGCCAAATTTTTCATCAAATTCAATTTTTCTGAAACTTTGGTATTTTGTTCTAGAAATACAAAATGTCTTTTTTTTTTACATAATATGAAAGAATTTTAACCACACAATTTTTTGCCAACCTAGTTTGAAATTTGGCCTATCAGACCCTCGTAAGAAGATTTTGAAATCAGACATTCGACTTGAAAATGAGCCTTATTTTCAGATTTTCAATTTATCTTTTGCAAATTTGTGTAATACTGTTTATATAGATAACCTTTTTGTTACTTAAAATAAATAAGTTATATTGATACTTGAAAATTTGAGTATAAATATGACGTAAAAATAGAACATAAAACATATTTAATTCGATGATCCTTAAGTTTTTGCCCAGTATATTTTAACATTTTGATAATGTATAATCCAGTGAAAGAATCTGGCGTAAATATAAATAAACAGTATATCACAACAATGAAAATTGTTTGCCACAACTAATTTAAGTACTCGGGGGTCAGGAAAATTCCAACAGGTATGGAAAAAGGACAAACAGTCATGATGGTTTGTTTAACAAGGGTATCATATTGTTTTCGCGGAATTGTAGATAACTACAGCACTCCTGTAGAAAAATGTCTCCAGTAATAATTTACCATTTCTCTGATGACAAGGACAGTTCCATTTTAAGGAGGATCTGGAGATTTAGACAGATTTAAGTTCCGGTATTGTCGGTAATTCGACTGAATCCTCACACTATGATTCGGTCTTTTCTTTTCGTTCTGGCATCTATAAATGTGGAACCCATTGTCGGTAATTTTCATTTCTGACTTCAACGTTTGTTTTTTAAATTTTGGTGTACATAGCGCTGCTTAGACTGGAATCTTTGGTATTTAGGAAAGCCCCATGCAAGAGTCGACACGTGCACGACAAGAGGCGGGTCGTGCATTCGGTCAAATATCCATTGTGACGGTTACGTAGACCAGTATGCTTTAGGATGTAGAAAGAACGTCTGCTGCAAACCAGCGCCATCTACTGTGAATCCTGAGCCAGCACATCCAGGTTACCTTTTATCACTTAATGCGCAAGATGTAACCACAAATTGCATCAGTCTGATTAAAATCAGATTGGAATGGCATTATAATGGAAAAATAATTAATAAATTTTCAATGTGTGTCTTACGAGTTATGAAAGTGTCCTATACTACGTGTATATTTTTGGAGTTTATGCTTACTTTTTTAAGTTGGATTGGAGACTAATGTTACTGTATTTAATTGTTTTTGATACATTTCTATTTGTTTTAAGGCACGGACAAGTGCGGACTAATAACACGGGTACAGACACGCCATGTAGATCCGCGCCTAAGAGTGGTGGGCGGTGATCAAGCTTTGGATGGTGAGTGGCCTTGGCAGGTCAGTCTTCAGAATGACCGCGGACATTTCTGTGGAGGGACTCTAGTGTCTGACCAATGGGTTGTTACCGCCGCTCACTGTCTCTACGGGTAAGCCAGCGGTGTGCGAAATGCATCCTGATTATATAAGTTGATAACCTTAAAATTTCGAAATGGTTACTAGCAATATATATTTCTAATGACCAAATGTTTTCTAATCTATTGACAAGTTATTTGTTTTAAGCTGAATTCTTTGACAGACAATCTACTGTCGGTATTTATTTGCTTCTTGGCGAACATCATCAAGAATACACTTCGAACAACGAGCGGAATACAACGATCCAAAAAGTGATCATAGTAAGAATTGATTGTTGTGTAAATATCATTGTTTTTTTTATTTAGATAAAATCTTGTTTTTCGTTTCAATTTGGGAAATCTAAGAATAAGAAACGAAAAACAAAACCATAAAAGTACAATTATGTGTACATTTCACATAAAGAAAGTGTCATTAGACCTTGTCATTATCAAGACGTGTTGGAAATGTTTTTCTTTAACTTTTAGCACCCCAACTACTCCCCTGAACTAATAATATGATTACGTAAGTTTGGCTACATGCTTAAAGTTAATTTGTACAGGAAGGAAATGACAATGATAAGAACAAATATCAAGCCTTAAAAAAATACATGTAAATGAATTCAATGACTGTCCCTGTTCAGTTTCACAATAAAATTAATCTCAATGTATGCTCTCATTTTTTCCCTTGGAGTTCCTTTGCATTCTGCAAGAGATTTCAAAATTTCTCTATCTTGTGTCGGCATAAATATGTATCAGTATAGAAGCAAAATTTCATTTCTCTCTGTTTTCTTATCCCATATTTCCAACTAGCGTTAATGCCCTGGCATACCCAACAAACTATAGACGATGATTCCTTACAAAATTTTCTATCATGGTAGCTAGACATTAAATCAAATTTTGGTGAAATATCTATAGTTACTTTATAAATTTTGTCTATTTCACTCAGATACCCAGTATGTCCTTGTTGTTCTGGACACTGGAGACAAGGTATACCACCGCTGGACATTTGACCAGGAGAACCTGCTGTTCTACAAATCCGTCCCGGACGCGGGTTATGCAGCTTTACCTGTAGGAACACTGGTCAGAAGAGGTAAATCATATGGCATTGGTCAATGTTTTGTGGCATAGAAACTTAAAACTAACCATAGAATGTAGCAAATTAAGACATCAAATTGTAAATTATACATGAAGTGAATTTTGATTCACTTTTCTGTATATATTTTTTTTTTGGATTGGGTGTAATAAAAAAATTTATAATAAAAATTTTTCAAATTATATTGGTCTGTAATATTGATGCAGTAATAACTTTATTATTTAAAACACTTTTGCAGGCAGACATTGGAATTATGACAACCAAGATGGTGGTCCAGATGAAATAGGGGTTGTCATCATCAACAAAGATGGAGGACGGCTAGTCAAGGTATGTGAAAACCACTGTGAAATGCAATCAGACATTTTGAATGAACTCTAAAGATAATGAACAGTAGACCATTAAAACAACAGAGCAAATACAGACATCTTAAACATCAGAGGTGGGATCAGGTGCAATGAAGGAGTAAGCTCCCTGTCAACCAGGCACATCTGCAGAATGCTCCTTGTCAGGTTTCATCAGATGGAGGGATATTCAAATTTTTCTTGAAACATGTTAAATCCTAATTCTGTTTTTTGTTAGTAGAGGATGGTTCTGTTTTCTTTTTTTTTTCCAAAAGAGAAAAAAAACAGATTTTAGGTTGATAAATTGCAGAAATTACCCTGAAATTTTTTTTCCATATACAAAATACTTGTACCTTACTTCTTTTCAAACAAACAACATTTATGTAATATGATATTGTTTGTTAAAACTTGTCAGATTAAAATTGATTTACAAGGAATATACATTTTAATTGTTATAGCGAAAACTGGGGGGGGGGGGAGTCTTTATCATTTATTATTTTGTAGTATTAAATGTAATACTCTTTTTTTTAACTGTGTTGTAAAGTGTTCAATAAAATATAAATGTCAATCAAAAATTAGGGGGGGGGGGATTTACATTTTATTTACACTTTTATATAGTGACTAGTTAGATATAATCTTTTATGGATAACATTAATTTTTTTAAATTTCTCCTTACAACAGGTATGCTGGCGTTCACCTTTCGCTGCACATGAATTGAATGTTTACAGATACGGAGATCAAGAAAGATTCGACATTGACGTTGCGTAAGTTTAAGAGATGTGTCTGTTGATTAATTATTTTGAAGCCTTATCTCAAAAATAATACTTTTCAAGACATATATTTTTGAGGGGGCATAGAAAAAAATTGCCTTATTAATGTATTTCTCGTAATCGGTGATATTTATTACCGTTTTTTTCTTTGGTTTTCCTTTGCAGAGAATCTCCACTCATTGACTTGGAAAACTAATTGGTAATAATTAATCATTTGTGCATTATATCAATAATGAAACATTATTTATGATACTTAAAAGAAGGACTAAAAAAGTTATAGGGGCCTTCACCGAGAATTTGGTAGTATATATTGTAAGGGGGGAGAGGGGATGTAATTCTTTAGTTAAAAACAGATATTGACTTCTGATTGTATCAAATACTGTAAATTCCTTTTTTTCGCGAAGACTCTAACGTCAAACCACAAGAGTTATAATTCACGAATGGACGTTTAATCAGGAGAATTTATATAGATTTTAGCACTACATAAATAAACACGAGTAATATTTTTTTGCAAGTGACGCTTCTCGTGAAATTATGCGGAAATTAATTCCCTGAGTATAATAAGGAATCTACAGTAAATTTACATGCACGTGTAGCAAGACTTTGCACAATTTATAAATTTCAATTGGTCTTTTCAATAGTTTTCAATGTATAATCACAAATATAGTGGGCTTTTTATTCTCAATGGGAAGTTGAAACATCTCATTAATTACCCAGCATTTACTTCCCTTTTTAGCTCACCTCGACGAAGTCGAGATGAGCTTATGCTATACCCCCGGCGTCGGTGTCGGCGTTAGCGTCGGCGTCCCAGGTTAAAGTTTTAGGAGCAAGTCCATTCCCAAGTAACTATAAGCCCTACCTGAACCAAACTTGCATGGATGATACATCTAGGGATGTACACTACCAGACTTGCTTCGGATGCTGGATCTTACCTACATTTTCTAGATGAGTGCCCAGGTTAAAGTTTTTGGAGCAGGTTAAAGTTTTTGGAGCAGGTCCATTCCCAAGGAATTATAAGACCTACCCGGACCAAACTTGCATGGATGATGCATCTACGGATGTACACTACCAGACTTGCTTCGGATGCTGGATCTGACCTACATTTTCCAGATGAGTGACCAGGCTAAAGTTTTTGGAGCAGGTCTATTCCCAAGGAACTATAAGCCCTACCTGTTCCAAACTTCATTGGATGATGCATCTAGGAAAGGACACTACAAAACTTGCTTCGGATGCTGGATCTGACCTACATTTTTCAGATGAGTGACTAGGTTAAAGTTTTTGGAGCAGGTCCATTCCACAGAAACTATAAGCCTTATTTGGACCAAACTTGCAAAGATGATGCATCTAGGGATGGACACTACCAGACTAGCTTTGGATGCTGGATCTGACCTACATTTTCATTCCCAAGTAACTAGAAGCCCTTTTTGGACTAAACTAGCATGGATTATGTATCTAGGGATGGACACTACCAGACTTGCTTCAGATGCTGGATCTGACCTACATTTTCATTCCCAAGTAACTATAGGCCCTAGCTAAACCAAATTTGCATGGATGATGTATCTAGGGATGGACACTACCAGACTTGCTTCAGATGCTGGATCTGACCTACATTTTCATTCCCAAGTAACTATAGGCCCTAGATAAACCAAACTTGCATGAATGATGTATCTAGGGATGGACACTACCAGACTTGCTTCGGATGCTGGATCTGACCTACATTTTCATTCCCAAGTAACTATAAGTTCTACCTGAACCAAACTTGCATGGATGATGCATCTAAGGATGGACACTATCAGACCTGCTTCGGATGCTGGATCTGACCTATATTTTCCATACAAGAGACCAGGTTAAAGTTTTGGGAACAGATCAAGTCCTTGATATCTGCAGTATTAACAAAGTTATGAATATTTGTCAACACTTTACATGTTTTTCACGCTACACACGTAGAAATGTGTATATGCCATGTAAGGGGTTAAACACAACTTGCAAGAATATTGTTGTTGGGATGAATACTAAATATTAAGAAAATATGATGTGAGATTTCCATTACATAAACTGATAACATTCGTCGAGGTGAGCTTCGTAATCTTTAATTACCTATGTTTTAGTATATATACAGATTATATATAATTATCCTCAGATTCAGGGTCACCGCGGTGGAAAGTCTGTGATGAGACAGGAAATTGCTGGCCCCTGACGGGACTTAGTGCCCTGGAACTACAGGACAGCATGGCCCTCAAAAAGACCATACTGACCATGCAGGGGGGACATACTCAGTACGTAGATATATATATCTAATGTTTTGTAGAAATATTTCTAATGTTACGTAGAAATATATTTCTAATGTTACGTAGAAATATATATCTAATGTTCCAGTAATATTTCCACATTTTGTCAGTAGATTTACTTGTACTTATTTTAACTGGAGGATCCAAATATTAAAGGAGAGGAGATGAAGTGATCTTTCATTTAATTGTGACTTTTTTTTCTTTAGGGGGAAATTTAGGCTGGAAGGGGACAAACTGACAGACTTCAACACACACAAGACTTTATGGATAAGAAAGATAATGAAAACATGAGGATTGATCTTCCTAGAGGTTTGTCATAAGCTGATATTTAAAACAAATTTAAATGAAAATCCAATAAAATCTGGAAGGAGTGCCATATTTAGTGACATATTTTCATATATTTGCCACATATTTTAAGGAATAATATTACAAGATATGATTACTTGTTGTAGATGGAAATGTTACGGTTTTGAAGAACATGACAGAAATGGAGTTGTGACTGCTTTTTCTATATTTGCTACGCATTTAATACATGTACATCATTATCAAAACATTGAAATTGTCAATGTGAAAAGTATTTTTAAAATAAAGTATGTCAAACTTTATGACAGTTTTTATATTAAGCATGGAATTAATATTTCTGACATGCATTGTTTCATATAACTATATGACACTGAAATCTGTGCTGATAAATTAAATAACGCTTGTTCTTTTTTTTTTTAATGAAATCTTTAAAAATATTAAATATGTGATACCTTTTAGTATTCTGAGAAAGGGGAGAAAATGTGCATGTTTTAATTTAGGGAACAACTATATTTTTATTTGGCATTTGCAACTGTTAATGCTGATTTAACTGTCACAAACTGAGTTTCACCAGCGACGCGTAAGTGGAGCCGGTAAAACAGATGTTTGTGACTGTTTAATCAGCATTAATGGTCGCAAATACCAAATAAGATTAGTTATTCCAATTCTAATGCAAACTATGCATTATGTTCGCTGTTTACATCTTATTTTGTTGAGTTTTGTTACATGAAATATGTCTCAGAGTATTGTGTTTTTGTGTCGCTCAATTATGACGTCACAATGAAAAGCTTTCAATATTGTTAATGCTCCTTTTACTGCTTCAAACATTAGTGTATTAGCCAATCAAGAAGTGTTTTACGTAACAATTGCATTAGTCTTTCTTTTTATTGTATCTTCCATTCTTCATCAGAATCCCTGGGTCACTTTCAATGTGACACAAAAGCATCCTTCAGTTCTTTGAAATTTTCGATTTTTTTTACATTTATATTAAGCGTTCATGTTAAATTCATATTGAGTATTTAGACACTTTACCACAATGTTGAAAATGCCTATTTGGTCAAAGATTCAGACCCATAGGTAGGACTATTACACCCCCCCCCCCCTCATATAACAGATAATCATTTTTTTAAAATTGAAAATGAAAATTTCAAACAAATTACTTTGTTATGTTGTCTGCATGAACAAAATTATATGCCTTCCAATATTCAACACTTTATTTACTCAAGTTAGACTATTGATAGCATTAGACTTAATGCGATAAACATTTCTTTAGTGACCTGTAACTGTTTAATATTTACCACTTTTCCAAAATATTCATTCATTGTCTCTATGTTGTTTCTGTGGCTATTTGATTTGATTCAATTCTCTTAATGATGTTGAAACACAAAAGAAATTTATTTTTAAAACATTTTAATATGTACTGGTACACTGTTAAATTTCACTGAGATATTTGATTTCCTTCACTTGTCTTTTTCTATATTGAACAACAAACAGATTGTCATTTGTATCTATACACAGTCCCCAGGGTCCACTCAGTCCACAGTGTATGTAACGGAGGAACTGTCCAACCTGGTCTATGATGTGGACACAGTCATTGTTATAATCAGCTGTAAGGATGTGACTCTGACTGTCTGTGGTGATTCCTCGTGGTCTGAATGGTTCATTCTTTGGAGCAGGAGTATGTCCAGTGTACATGAATCTCAGTTTCCCGGCCTGATTGACCACCACTACTGCATCAGCTCCATAGTCAGACACACAGATATCCAGGTTCCTGTTCTCAGTTATGTATCTGTAATAAGGACCAGATGAATAGAGAGGTTTACCTTTATCATCAAACTGAATGGTTTGTTTCTCTGTGGAGCCAGAGTAACGGACAACTTTTGTTTGTTTGTAATCATCACTGTCCATGATAACCAGGAGGTCACCAGAGGAGGTACTATAGACACCACGAGGTCTCCAGTTCTGTAGTCTAATCACCTCCTCTATCTTCTCATTCTTCACAATGTTCACAGTTCCATTATAATC
This sequence comes from Saccostrea cuccullata, assembly GCF_032062105.1. NCBI lineage: Eukaryota > Metazoa > Mollusca > Bivalvia > Ostreida > Ostreidae > Saccostrea > Saccostrea cuccullata. The sequence goes on along the minus strand of NW_026928612.1, from coordinate 26,508 downwards.
AGTATAAACTAGATCTCCACTTTTTGTCACTGCTATGTCTGTTGGTATGTTCCCTGACTTGGTTGTGATTGACTTGAGTTGTGATCCCTGATTGATGCTGTAGAGTTTCATGGTGCTGTCATCTCCACTTGTCCAGATTTCTTCATCACTCAGACAGGCCACATCGTAAAGGCTTCCATACCCAGTGTCTATGGTGGTGACAGTCTCTGGTTCATCAAGCAGCTGTTTGGCAAGAGGAGAGGATCCAGCTTCTGGTGATTTCTGTGTTGTCTTCATGCTGTAGCCGTGTTTATCTGAAGATAAAGAACTCGACGATAAAGTTCCAAATATTTTACTAAGGTCTTGTCCTTTGATTTTGCATGGCGTGAATGTAGGTAAAGATGGCAAGACTATTTGTGGAAGCTTTCTATAACTCTCTACACTGAATGTAAGTTTAAATAGTTTTGATATGTCATTAGATTCCACAGCAACATCAAGTGAATCAATTTCATCCTTGATGTCAGACATTGTCTTGTTTATTTCATCCAGATGTTTCTGTAGAGTTTGTAACTGTGTGTTTTTCATCTCATCAACTTCAGCTTTAAGTTTCTGGTAGAGTTTGTCAATTTCTCTGTGCCAGTCCTCTCCATGTTTTGTTATGGCTGTTGAGAGATCTCCATATTCCTTTTCAAACTGACTCATTCTGTTTTGTACATCAGAGGCAATGTCCTGGTAGGTAGGATGAATTGTGTCATTTAGCTCATTTTTTTTCTTAATAATCTTTTCCTTTTTTTCATCGAGAACTTGTAAGATTTTTAATAATTTATGACCTAGATGTTGATCAGAAGCAAGGCAGGTATCACACACAGGAATGTCACATTGATTACAGTACATTGTGCATTGTTGTTTATCATGAGTTTTACACCCAGGGAAGAGCAGCGTAGATTTTCTAAGCTTGAATTGAACAACTTCATGTTTTTTGGATTGATCAGATACCATGTGTTCTCCCACACAGGCCTTACACAGGTTGACAAGACACGTATCACAGTGCATCTGTACCACAGCGGTCTCACACAGGTCACATCGCATCACGTCCTGGGCACTGGTACGGGGGTCCATGATCAGAGTAGTCCTGTAGTGTAGAAAAAGGTGGCATTGTTAGAATGATAAAATTACACTAATGTCATCTCAATGTATTGACTGTTATCAATATACTATCAAGTCACATTTATCCAGGGTAACGAAAATAATAAAAACTGTTTAGCGGATCTAGAAATTTTTCAAAGGAGGGATTGAGGGAGTTTTTCAAAGGGCTGGGGGGGGGGGGGGGGGGGGAGAGAGGGGATTTATTATAATAGTTAAGGTCATATGCAAGGTAGTTTTCAAGAACTTAACTGGGTTCTTCCCTGGAGTTGAAGAGTTCCACTAAATGAAGGACTTGTGTGCAATATTTTCAATGTCTATATATGGATTTGTACACCTCTCCTAAAACAATTTCCGATGAAAAGAATCTGGAGTTTATGTTTTGTAATTTTTGTACTTTTTTCTTTGAATAATGCAAAAATTTTCAAAATTTGATATCTTTTCAAAACCCCTGGTAAGGCATGCTGATTTTTTTTTCTAAGAACATGTACTGTAATGGTATTTAGAATATCTTGAAAAATTATCAGTAGGTAAAATACGTTGCGTATGTCCTTAAATAACTCAATAGGATACCTGGTAGAGTTTGGTTTCTTTAAAGGGGGAGGTTGATCAATCTGGGAAAAAGTAGATCTACTTGTATGAATTACCAGAAAGTTTTTGAAAAAGAAAGGAAAATGTATCTCCGAACCCGAAATTCCTGTTTTGTAAAGTGGGTGGAGTTTAATTATGTATTCTCAACCGAATTTTCACTGAACATTTTTTACTACTAGTAAAGACACAACAAAAATGGGAGACTTTCTTCTTTCTCTTCCTTTTTTTGAAAATACAAAGGGGGTTGCAACCCCCGTAACACCCCCTCCCTTCTGGATTCGCCACTGCAAATGATACTGAATTACTACTAGTATATTGTCAAGTGACACTCTCGCTGCCTTGATCATTATTTATATCCATGACCTTGAAAACATTTTTTTTAAAGGGATACACATTCTTATGAATGTATTTCAAGAATGTACGCATGTCTTCAAAACGATCTTACATGTCGAAAAATTTCTTTCATTTTACATTATAGATACTTGTAGTTTATTGTTTCTTGTATGAAATTCGTATGTATTAATTAAATCAACTTTATCAAATGAAATCATTCCATTATTTTTACCTGACTTTAATGGCGTCTGTCTTGTCGGCCAAATGATATCCGAATTAATGTATTGGAGCACATGACCCACTTACCTGCTCACCTGTGCAATATCTATACCTGTCCGGTATTTATACTTCCTGGTTGGAGTCAAATGACGATTTAATTAAATTATCAGCTTAATACACTGCCTAGCATTAAATATTTCCAAACGCAGTAAAAATTGTGGATTTCAACTCGTGATAAATAAAAGATTTTGTAAATGTATGTCATTTCTCTGTTGCTGGTACATTTAAGTTTAATTCAAATGCGTTTTTAAAAATTAACAAGATGCCACATCGCTAAAATAACCATTTTAGCAAGAAAAAAAAAGAAGTCATTTCAGTATTGACTGAAAGTTTCACAGGAGTGGCCCCGAAGCCCACCCTACCCCTGTTGGGCCTTGATCTGAAAAAATAAGCATGAATCTACACTACCTACGTGTAGTATTAGTCTTTACACATACATGCATATTGATGCATTCCTTTTAATTGAAACAGGATTATTGTTGAAATTATTTATGTCAATTACTAATTGTATAATTGTTTTGATATTCATTGGCTTATCTTTTCCTTATTATTGTAATAATCTCATACTTGTCTGTTATGGGCTCTAAATTAGAAATAAATTAATGTTCTGTTCTCTTCTGTAGAGATGCTCCTATATGTCAAATATGATCAATTATGGCTTTGCTGTTTCTGAAAAATATTTTGAAAGAATTTTTTTCTATGTACTAGTTTTTAAATTGAGGGCCGTTATTGGCCAATGTTGCAATGTGGCACCGTTCTTCTCTGCTCAGACGAGTCGCGAATTTGTTTTGACTTCCACGATGGCAGAAGAGCAAAGTGGGGAATCATATGCTGATTGTTTCATTTCTAAGCAAGACAGATTAAATGGAGGTTCAGTGATGATTTGGACAGGTTTAACAAAACTGATCTGCACATTATTGAAGGCTATCTGACATGTTTGAAATACCGGGAGACCTATTGGAGGTACTTATGGATGATAATGCTCGACCTCATGGACTGAACATGCATGGGCAAATCTTTAGCACTGCATTTCAGCTTATGTAACGATTCCTAAAATTGACAAGAGTTTTAGGCAGATTTGCAGGAGGAATGGTAACAGATCCCTCGGACTAGCCTTGTTCGGTTGATTCGGCAGCATGAATCATTGGCGTCGGAAGCAAATTGAAAGTGGGGGGGGGGCTAAGTGTAATAAAAATATTTTTTTAACTTCAAAAACCTGACAAGCAAAAAAAAAAAAAAAAGAAAAAAAAAGGAAATGTCTATAGTAAGTATGTATTTGGGGAAAAAAGGGGGAGCTAAGCCCCCCTAGCCCCCCCCCCCGGTTCCGACGCCTCTGTGTAAGACGCGCTGTAGGACCGTTACTGCCTCGCGAGGATGTCACTGGGATACAAATTGCTGGCAAACATTTTACCGACATCATTTGAATTTTCTAAATAAAGCTGTTATTTTCAGGTCTGCATCCAACATGGCGAATTTTAAAGTAACCGTTATGAATTAGTAGCCTAGTGTATATTCAAACATACTTATCGCATTTAATGTTTAATTTTCGAACTTTTTATTTAAATATAAAATATGATTCTGAAATTAAAACTGCATTCTGCTTTCTGTGATAAAGTTTATGTAAAACATATTTAATTCGATGATCCTTAACTTTTTGTCCAGTATATTTTAACATGTTGATATTGTATACTCCAGTGAATTGAATTAAGGATTCACATTTCAGTGTAAAAGAATCTGGTGTCAGTATATAGAACGGTATACAAGAACAATGAATTTGTTTGTCTCAACAATTTTAAGTACTCAGGGGTCGGGAAAATTTCAACAAATATGGAAAAGGGATAAACAGTCAATAGACTGATGGTTTGTTTAGCAAGGGTAGCATTTTGTTTTCGCGGAGTAGATAACTACGACACTCCTGTAGAAAGATGTCTCCGGTAATATTTTACCATTTCTCTGATTACAAGGACAGTTCCACTGTAAGGTGGATCTGGAGGTTAAGACAAAGTTAAGTTCCGGTATTATCGGTAATTCGACTGAATTCTAATACATGTACTATGATTCGGTCTTTTCTTTTTGTACTGGCATTTATAAATGTAGGATCCAGAGACTGTAAGGTTTAATTTTTGACTTCAGAGTTTGAAATTTGTTATAGCGATGCTTGGTATGGGCTCCTTCTCATTTAGGAAAGCCCCATGCAAGAGTCGACACGTGCACGACAAGAGGCGGATCGTGCATTCGGTCAAACATCCACTGTGATGGCTACGTAGACCAGTATGCTCTAGGATGTAGTTCTAAAGAACGTCTGCTACAAACCAGCGCCATCTACTGTCAATCCAGAACCATCACATCCAGGTTAACTTCTCTTACCATTCAATGTGCAAGATATAACAAAACATTACATCAATCTGATTAAAATCAGACTGGAATGGCGGTAGAATGGAAAAATAATAAATTTATTTTCACAGTTTATCTTAGGAGTTATATTGTCCTATACTAAGTTTATGTTTATGGAGTTTGTGCTTACTTTTTAAAGTTGGTATGGAGACTAAAGTTACTGTATTTAATTGTTTTGATACCTATCTATTTGTATTAAGGCAATGACAAGTGTGGACTAATTACACGGGTAGAGACACGCCATATAGATCCGCGCCTAAGAGTGGTGGGCGTTGACCAAGCTTTGGACGGTAAGTGGCCCTGGCAGGTCAGTCTTCAAAATGACCGGGGTCATTTCTTTGGAGGGATGCTATTGTCCGACCAATGGGTTGTTACCGCCTCCCACTGTCTCTATGGGTAAGCCAGGAGTGTTCGAAGTACAACTTGATTATAAATTACTTAATAATCAAGAATTTTCTTTCAAATTTCTAGATGGGTACTAATTAAGAGATTTTTGTTAACTGAATTCTTAGACAGACAATCTACTGTCGGTATATGTTTGCTACTTGGCGAACATCATCAAGAATACACTTCGAACAACGAGCGGAATACAACGATCCAAAAAGTGCTCATTATAAGAATTGATTGTTTAAATTCCATTGTTTTTTATTTAGATAAAATCATGGTTTTCTTCGTTTCAATTTAGAAAATCTAAGAATAAAAAACGGAAAACAAAACCTTAAAAGTACAATTATGTGTACATTTCACAAAAAAGTGTCATAGACCCTGTAATTATCAAGACGCGTTCGAAATGTTTTCCTTTAACTTTTAGCATCCCAACTACTCCCCCGAACACGGCCTCCCTGATGACATAGCTTTAGTCAAGCTCACACAACCAGTAAACCTGACCGGACATTACGTCAGAACGGCCTGCCTGCCTTAGAAAGATGACGTATTTATTACAGACACAGTACATTGTTACATCAGTGGCTGGGGTATACTCAAGGTTAGAAATTAATTTTTATTTAAAAAACCAAATGATCCTAAATGGTGAATTGATTATTTTTTAAGTCCCTTCGCGGATTATAAAGCGTAAACTGACCCAAACAAGGTTATAATCGAATAATTTGGCCTAGAATAAAAGTCATTCCTAAAATAGATTTTAAAAAATTTTCTATCTTGTGGCAGCTTAAATTAAATTTCAGCTTAGAAGCAAAATTTTATTTCTTTTTGTTTTCTTATACCATGTTTCAAATTATTACTAATATTCTGGCATACCCTACAACAAACTAAACAATGATTCCTTAGATAATTTTCTATGGTAGACTAAATCTAATTTTGGTGAAATATCTAAATTAGTCCCTCTAAAAATTTTGTCTATTTCCTTCAGGCAGTTAGTATGTCCTTGTTGTTCCGGACACTGGAGATAAGGCATACTATGGACCTTTGACCAGGAGAGCCTACTGTTCTACAAATCCTCCAAAGACTCTGGGTACGCATCTTTACCTGTAGGAACACTGGTCAGAAGAGGTAAACAGGAGGCCATTGTTCAATGTTTTGTGGCAAAGACACTTGAAACTAATCATTGAATGTAGCAAATTTACAGACCAAAGAACAAGATAGGCTAAGAAAGACCGTTTTTTGCCCCTGATTTTCAGTGTCTCAAGGGACGATGCAACAGCTTATCAAAACAAACCTTTAATCATCCATCATACAAAATGAGTATTGATTCAAATTAAGATATTGGGTACTCAAAAGTCACAGGAAGTTCACAAAATATGTCATTTTCTAAATTTCCTCATTTTTATGCAAATTTTTATCAATTTTAGAACATGTTTTGTTTCAGAAAACAAGGAGCACAAATAAGCTTGCGTATCAACCAAATACATATATTTCATGCACTTATATCAGATGCTTCTTGTGTATAAAAAATCTCAGATAGGCAAGCTTGCGCTCTATATGTTTCCTAGGGTTAGAAGTATCCAAAATTCCAATAGAATTGAGAAAACTAGGTAAAATGTCCAACTTTAGCTCCCTCTTGTGGCCTCCCTGTACTCTATGAATCAAAATCATTGCCATCTTTAAAACAAGAGGCATTTTAAGTTCTAAACTTCAAACTAACAATTTCAACCGTTTTGATTTTTACATCAAATTTGGGCCAGATGTGGCTGTTACCATACCTTCGCTTTTTCCCGTAACTTACGTTGTACATGTATAATTAGATGTACTTTTCTGTATATGTTTGAGGATTGGGTGTAAATAAAATTAATTTTTAAAATTAAAAATTATTATACAGGTTTTCAATATATTTATGAACGGTAAATCTGCTATTGAAAACACTTTTTTGCAGGCAGACATTGGATTTATGAAAACCAAGATGGTGCTCCAGAAATAGGGGTCGTCATTACCAACAAAGATGGTGGACGGCTGGTCAAGGTATTGAATATTAACCACTGTGAAATGCAATCAAATATTCTGAATAAATTCTTAAGATAATGAACAGTAATCAAATTCAAAAGGCCACTGAAACAACAATACTAATACAGACATTCTATAAACATCAGAGGTGGGATCAGGTGCCATGGAGGAGTAAGCTTCCTGTCAACCGGTCACGTCTGCAGAATTGTCCTTGCCATGATTGATCATATGGAGAAATATTCAACATTATTTTAAAAAACTGTTAAATTATAATTCTGTTTTTGTGTTAGTAGAGGATAAACCTGTTTTCATTTTTAAAAATTTTTTTTTTGCAAAAGAAAAAAAAATAGATTTCAGGTAAATAGGTAGATAAATTGCAGAAATTACCCTCACAATTTTTTCCATATACAAAATACTTGTACTCTATTCAAACAAACAACATTTATGTAATATCATATTGTTTGTTAAAACTTATCAGAATAAAATTGATTTACAAGGACTATTCATGTACTAGGGAAAACTAGGGGGGATTTCTTTATCATTTATTATTTTGTAGTATTAAATGTAATACTCTCTTTTTTAACTGTGTTGTTAATTGTTCAATAAATTTTAAAATGTTTATTAGCAATTTTTTGGCAATTAACATTTATTTTTCACTTTTTTATAACAACTAGTTATAACAACTGCTGTTTAATCCAATTACAATTGAATAAACTATATTTTAAACTTACTAGGTATTATCTTTCATTGATAACATTAATTTTTTTTCTAAAGTTCTCCTTACAACAGGTATGCTGGCGTTCAACATTAGCTGCACATGAATTGAATGTTTACAGATTCGGAGATCAAGAAAGATTCGACGTTGACGTTGCATAAGTTTGAGAGATGTGTCTGTTAATTAATTATTTTGAAGCCTTATCTCGAAAATAATACTTTTCAAGACATATATTTTGGAGGGAGCATAGAAAAAAAATTGCCTTATTAATGTATTTCTTGTAATCGGTGATATTTATTACCGTTTTTTTTCCTTCGCAGAGAATCTCCACTCACTGACTTAGAAGGACTAATTGGTAACAATTAATCATTTGTATATTATATCAATGATGAAACATTATTTTTTTTTACTTAAAAGAAGGACTTAAAAAATTATAGGGGCCTACACTGAGAATTTGGTAGTATATATTGTAAGGGGGGAGAGGGAATGTAATTCCTTAGTTAAAAACAGATATTGATTTCTGATTGTATCAAATCAATATACATGCACGTGTTGCAAGACTTTGCTCAATTTATTAAATTTCAATTGGTCTTTTCAATAGTTTTCAATGTATAATCACAAATATAGTGGGTTTTTTATTCTCAGTGGGAAGTTGAAACATCTCATTAATTACCCAGTATTTACTACACTTTTTTAGTATATATATAGATTATATATAATTATCCTCAGATTCTGGGTCACCGCGGTGGGAGGTATGTAATGAGACTGGAAATTGCTGGCCCCTGACAGGGGTTAGTGCCCTGGAACTACAGGACAGCGTGGCCCTCAAAAAGACCATACTGACCATGCAGGAGGGACATACTCAGTACGTAGATGTATATATCTAATGTTTTGTAGAAATATTTCTAATGTTATTTAGAAATATATATCTAATGTTTTAGTAATATTTCCACATTTTGTCAGTAGATTTACTTGTACTTATTTTAACTGGAGGATCCAAATATTAAAGGAGAGGCTGGTAATGATCAAATTGATCTTTCATTTAATCGTAACTTTTATTATTTTCTTTAGGGGGACATTTAGGCTGGAAGGGGACAAACTGACAGACTTCAACTAACACAAGTTTTTATGGATAAGAAAGATGGAAGAAACATGAGAATTGATCTTCCTGGCGGCTTATATTTCAACAATTTTTAATTAAAATCCAAAAAAAAAAAATGGAAAGTGTGCCATATTTATTGATATTATCTGTGTATATTTACCACATGTATATTTTAAAGAATTATATGATTACAAGATAATATGATTACTTGTTGTAGATAGAAATTTTACAGTTTTGAAGAATATGACAGAAATGGAGTTGTGACTGCTTTCTATATTTGCTACGCATTTAATACATGTAAATTCTTATCAGAACATTGAAATTGTCAATGTAAAAAGTATTTTTAATATAAAATATGTCAAATTTTATGACAGTTTTTATTTAAAGCATGGAATTAATATTACTGACATGCATTGGTTCATATATATATACAACACTGAAATCTGTTCTGATAAATTGAATAACGCTTGTTCTTTTCTTTTTTTTCATGAAATCTATGAAAATATTAAATATGTGACACCTTTTGGTATTCTGAGAAAGGGGAGACAAAGTGCATGTTTTAATTTAAGGAATAACTATCTTATAATTTGGCATTTGCGACCGTTATTGCAGATTTAATGGTTGCAAACTGATTTATATTGGCGACGCGTAAGCGTAGCCAGTAATTAATCAAAGTACTGAAAGTACTGAAAAGCGGTTAGGATGCTTTCATCTAATATGTACCGAAAAAAGTGCATGAAATAATGATATTTAAGGTAATTCCACCCTCCTATGATGTCATAGATTTTTGCAAAAACTGTTATTAGTTTAAAATCATACCTTATAGAAAAATATCTCTTGAAAGAATGCTTTACAATAGGTGTAATGATAAATATTGTTTAGTTAAAGAATTTGAAAAATGCATATTTTCTATATTTAATTAATTATTCAGTCTTTAAAAAATTTTGATAAGGGCATTAACTCATTTTTAGGTCTCTTCATTCAGGCTTTTGCTTTTCTGTAAAATAATTTCCTTGATATTCACAATGCAAACGTATCTTTAAAGTTGGAAGTATTTAGGAACACTCAGCATCAGAATTATGCATTTTCACCAGTTTTTACATATTTTTCTCAATACTGTTTACAAAAAATGTACAATTTTTTATGTTGACATACACTTCTGTTTATTTATGTTTCGCATCTTAAATAATATGGTGACCTATACATTTTTTGCAATAAATGGAAAGTTTTAAATATATTAAATGAAAATAAATGCAGTTTTTGTTCTTTGAACCTATAAAATTGTGAGGGTGGAAACTCCTTAAGTATGCATATCTTTGTCCAATGTTATCAGAGAAAAAATAACAGGCATTCTGTTTTTGTAATACTTTACTTAATAGTAAAACCAATAACATTGCAAACTAATGTCACAGATGGATGCAATCTAATTAAAATTAGATGTTCCGAATCCGCTACTGCTTCTCAAACATCTAACAACATCATATTTGGGGTCATGTAAGCGTGAATCCTCGATTAGCCAAAGAAAACGGTTCCTCCGAAATCTTGGCTTATAGTTCAGATGGGTTTCTTGTTTTCACCACCGAACCAAAACACCCGAGGAGTTTTGTAGTAAACAAAATATGCATTGTTGTGTTATGTATGACGTGTGGGTATCTTGTATAGTTTGTGCTCTTTCGTTTGCATTATTCACGTGCAGATGCCAGACTGCAGACTATACATGAAATTGATTCCAAAATTACTTTAATTCAACGTAAGACAGTATCAATAATGATGATATGTAGCCGTGGAATTAATTAGAGAATTGTTTACCGAGGCTTGAATCTACATGGCCAAAGATTTTGTGTTTACTAGTATACATGTATTCATAATCGAAAGGTCGCTCTGATGTGACCCCGAATGGGATGTTAGATGTTTGAGAAGCAGTAGCGGATTTGGAACATTTAAATAAATTTTAATTAGATTGAAATGCATGTTTCAAAATTTAAACATGAGATTTCTTCAGTTTGAAAGACAGGAAGTGCATTTTTAAAAGTTCTCTGTTGGTGGCATCCTATCGTTCTCTGGATGAAAACAATTATGTTGATGTTGAAAATTTAATTGTCTTTCATGCTCTATTGAATCTGAAGTTAGGTAATTGTAAAGCCTAATATAGCAAACAACTAAAAAATGACAAATTAAATTCTTTAGATTAGATTAGATTAATGGATTTGGAGTAGTGTAGATCTACAGCTGGCTAGTCAGAGAAAAAAGGATGACTGAGCAGAGACTTTGTAAATAAATTGATATCAGAAAGCTTCAGTTGTGTAGGCTCATCGCGGGTATAACCTGTCAACGAGGGATGCTTACTTCTTCTAGGCAACGGATCCTACCTCTTGAACTTTCAGCTTTTCTTCTTAAATCGATCATTGATCATTCTGTATTTTTATACAGATACTGAATACTTCCGTTTAGTAATATTATGAACTACTACTTGTACGGGAAGACTGGCGAGTAAACAAGATTATCAAGCTTTATGAAATGTACTTTATTGACTTTTCAAACAAGTAAATGTTCGAATAAAGTAAATGGTATATGAGAATCATTTAAAAGAAGTCTTGCACAATATGTCTAGATAAGGACATAATGTGTATTTGCCATATACTCAATATTGCTCTCAAATAAACATGTGAAAAGGAAAGTTGTCTAATCAAAAAATACTAGTATTTAAAAATTCAAATGTACACTTAAAGTCAGTCAGTGTAACTTAAGAAGTTATCAGTCACTTTCTTCAATATGTCGGTTAAACAATATACACTGATTTCTTTTCTATCAATGTGTCTCTAAACACCTGTACATGTATCTTAATTTAATTCTTCTCAAACGCTCAAAATAATGATCGACAAACTGGACAAATTCAAATTTAAAAAGTATTTTCACAGCTAATAATACGTTCCCTAGGAATTGATCAAATTTTCAAACTTATAAATAAACATTTTTAATTAACCATACAGAATTACCGAAAAATAGGACAAAAGAGAAAGACTGTATTATTTTTCCGGAATTACCCTGTGTCCAGAATTGGACGGATCTCCCCTAAGTATAGATTTTAAATTTTTGCTAATTGCCAAGATTTTTCATACCTCATTCTTCTGTGAATAATAATATCGGTTGATTTTTAGAAGAGGGTCACAATGCCGATTAAAATTAATATATATTTATACATTTTTTTCAAAATTAATTTTACTGCTTTAAGTGCCCCATTTTTTTTCAAAACTTAAAGTAAGTGATCCCTTATGATCGTTTGTACATGTAATAAATTATCAAAGACGGAGCAGAGAATTTACCCCTGGGAGCTGAGCTTTTAAAACTGTTTATTAGACAGAGAAGAAAACAAACGTTTCATTGTGGAGGTAATCCTATTGTTTCCATAAAAACGTTACAAAAAGTGTAAAACTTGCAGATGTATTCGGTGTTTTTATAAAAACGTTTTGCAGGTATGACTTGACTTAATAAATGGTGTTTCTTAATACTTTGGCAAGGAAAATCAAACTCGATCGAGAGATTTGCTGATGTTTTTGCAGTCTGTAATAACCTTCAACCTGCTGTATAATTAACCGTATCGTTCAACTTTCAAAAATAAACTAACAATTGCTATAAATCGCGATCGCACTATGTACATGTAATAAGGACGTAATTCTCAGTTCTTTGAAGTTAGTGTTCTAAGTATTGTCAATGCTTTGGTAAATACTAATAAGAATTCGATATAATAGTTATAATAGCCACTCTTCATACCCGGCATATTGTCAATCTTTCACCAGAGGGCGTATTACGCCAACAGTATACAAATCATAGGAAGCGCTTTGCTGAAGTTACCGTTGTCGATAGGTAGCGACTTGTGGAAGTTTCCGGTTTTGGTTGCAGAAGGATATGGTTACGTGCGATTAAGCGATGTCGATGGGTAGCGCCTTATGGAAGTTTCCGGTTTTTTGGAGCCCATGCCATAAAGCGGTTAGCTAGCTAACCGCTTAAAAACGGATGTGTGCGACCGTTAAATCAGCATTAAGTGTCGCAAATACCAAAATAAAAGATAGTTTTTTCCCATTCTCCCAATCTATGCATTCTGTTTACTGTTTACATCTTATTTTGCTGAATTTTGTGACATGAAATACGCCAAGGAGCAATGTGTATTTGCATCTCTCTATTACGACGTCACAATGAAAAGCTTTCAATCTAGTTAATGCTCATTTTACTGCTTCAAACCTCAGTGTATTAGCCAATCAAAACGTGTTTTACAAAACAATTACATCAGAATTTCTTTTTATTGTATTTTCCAATCTTCATCAGAATCCTGGGTCACTTTTAATGTGACACAAAGCATCCTTCAGTTCTTTGAAATTTTCTAGATTTTTTTTTACATTTATTGAGCGTTCATTTTAAATTCATATTGAGTATTTAGACTCTTTACCACAATGTTGAAAATTCCCATTTTATCAAAGATTAAGACCCATAATACAGATAATCATTTTTTTTTAATAGAAAATGAAAATTTTCAACAAATTACTTTGTTATGTTGTCTAAACAAAATTATACGCCTAGGCCATCCTTAAAAAATTGTTTGTTTGGAATTGCCGCCTGAAGGGTTTCAGACACAATAGGGAGGGAGGGAGGGAATTTTTTTTTTTTCATTGAAGATTAATTTAAAATTTTTGATAAAAATCTCAGAAAACAGTAGACCTTCAGATATCCGGACACCAGATATCCGGATGCTTCAGTATCCGGACGATTTTACATTGGAACTAAATTTTTAAATGTAATATTTTGTCTTGTTTAAATGGATATTCAGATATCCAGATGCTTCACATATCCGGACAAATTCACTGGGAACCAATGTGTCCGGATAAATGAGGGTCCACTGTAAATACTGTTACATGTACATCTTTTGACTTTAAAAAAAAAGTATCTACCATTAACAAAGAAACTTAGTTTTGCATAGATCTGAAACTATATTTCAGTGTTTTGTATGACGAGTGCATGTGATACATGTAAATGGCCAAAAAAAAAAAATTGATTTAATAAAATAAAATCTTCCTACTTTTGGTCAATAAATTTTTTTCAAGAGGGGGCTTTTTAATGAGGCGGGAGGCAATTCAAAACAAACTTTAATTTTATTTTGGCCTTACCGATATTCAACACTTTATTTACTCAAGTCAGGTTTGATAGCATGTGATAAACATTTCTTCAGTAACCTGTATATGTTGTGTCTGTGGCTATTTGATTTCATTTAATTCTCTTAATGATGTTGAAACACAAAAGAAATTTATTTTTAAAACATTTTAATATGTACTGGTACACTGTTAAATTTCACTTAAGATATTTTATTTTCTTTACTTGTCTGTTTCTATACTGAGCAACAAACAAATTGTCATTTTTATCTATACACAGTCCCCTGGGATCACTCAGTCCACAGTCTATGTAACTGAGGAACTGTCCATCCTGGTCTATGATGTGGACACAGTCATTGTTATGATCAGCTGTAAGGATGTGACTCTGACTGTCTGTGGTGATTTCTCGTGGTTTGAATGGTTGGTTCTTTGGAGCAGGAGTATGTCCAGTGTACCTGAATCTCAGTTTCCCGGCCTGATTGACCACCACTACTGCTCTAGCTCCACGGTCAGACACGCAGATATCCAGGTTCCTGTTCTCAGTTATGAATTTGATAAAAATACCACATGAATAGAGAGCTTTACCTTTATTATCAAACTGAATGGTTTGTTTCTCTGAGGAGCCAGAGTAACGGACAACTTTTGTTGGTTTGTTATCATCACTGTCCATGATAACCAGGAGGTCACCAGAGGAGGTACCACAGACACCACGAGGTTGCCAGTTCTGTAGTCTGATCACCTCCTTTATTTTTTCATTCTTCACAATGTTCACAGTTCTATCATCATAATCAGTATAAACTAGATCTCCACTTTTTGTCACTGCTATGTCCTCTGGACTGTTCCCTGACCTGGTCGTGATTGACTTGAGTAGTGATCCCTGATTGATGCTGAAGAGTTTCATGGTATCATCTCCACTTGTCTAGACTTCTTCATCACTCAGACAGGCCACATTGTAAAGACTTCCGTACCCAGTGTTTATGGTGGTGACAGTCTCTGGTTCATCAAGCAGCTGTTTGACTGGAGGAGAGGATCCAGCTTCTGGTGATTTCTGTGTTGTCTTCATGCTGTAGCCATGTTTATCTGATGTAGAAGAACTCGAAGATACAGTTCCAAATACTTTATTAAGTTCTTGTCCTTTGATTTTGCATGGCGTGAATGTAGGTAAAGATGGCAAAACTTTTTGTGGAAGATTTCTATATTTCTCTACTCTGAATGTAAATTTAAATAGTTCTGACAAATCATTAGATTCAACAGCAGCATCAAGTGAATTGATTTCATCCTTGATGTCAGACATTGTCTTGTTTATTTCATCCAGATGTTTCTGTAGAGTTTGTAACTGTGTGTTTTTCATCTCATCAACTTCAGCTTTAAGTTTCTGGACAAGTTTGTCAATTTCTCTGTGCAAGTCCTCTCCATGTTTTGTTATGGCTGTTGAGAGATCTTCATATTCCTTTTCTAACTGACTCATTGTGTTTTGTACATCAGATGCAATGTCCTTGTAGGTTGGATAAATTGTCTCATGTAGCTCATTTTTTTCTTTAATAATGTTTTCCTTTTTATCATCGAGAACTTGTAAGATTTTTAATAATTTATGACCTAGATGTTGATCAGATGCAAGGCAGGTGTCACACACAGGAATGTCACATTGATTACAGAACATGATGCATTGTTGTTTATCATGAATTTTACACCCAGGGTAGAGGGGGGTAGTTTTTCTAAGAGTAAATCTAACAATTTCATGTTTCTTGGATTCATCAGATATCATATGTTTCCCTACACAAGCTGTACACAGGTTGACAAGACATGTATCACAGTGCATCTGTACCACAGCGGTCTCACACAGATCACATCGCATCACGTCCTGGGCACTGGTACGGGGGTCCATGATCAGACTAGCCTTTAATGTAGATCAAATGACATTGTTAATTCTAATATACTTATGACACCTCAGTTTAATGACTGAGTCTCACTAATCATTGCAATCAATTTAAGTCAGATGAATTTATACCTGCTAAAGTCCAGTAGAATGAAAATAGTAAACTAAATTGACAGATTCTTGACTAATTGATTTGCAAGGTCTCCTGATGACAATTTTTTTTAAATAGCGTACCTGCCTTTGTAGTATATCCATGACATTGAAAACATGATTTTGAAAGGCGTACAAAGTCATATGAATGTATACTCACCGTCAATGGAAACGCAACACCCTAATTTTAGGATGAAAATTATATACAGGTTATAATTATGTACCAAAAAAAGTTAGGACATCTTTTACTTTGACAAATCAGTTATTTAACGGTTGAATGAATTTCTTTCCATTACCGGAAGTTGCTTTTTAGCCCTCTTAACAGAATTGAAAATTTTCCATTTTTGATAAAATTTTTACAATATTTTGGGTTTCCAAGGTTTTGAAACTGTTAATCATAAGTATTGTTCTAAAAGGCCGGGAAAAATCTTTCTTTCTTTACCAGATGTGATGCCTTTATTTCCTCAAAAATCACTGAATTTCATTGCTAATGTTAGAAATTTTCAAAATAAAGAAAAAAAGAGCTGCAGATGTAAATATACATTATATAATGACCCATCAGGTTCATGTGTTTCAATAGCATAAATGGCAGTTTCTTGACCGGAAGTCAAAAAGTTGCTACACTACGCCTGGTTAGAGAAAATTCGACCGCAATATCTGAAAAACATGTATTTAAAAATGCCCAAGAATATTAATTTCGCTTAGATTAAGACATAATTAAACTAAATGCATGGTAGAAATCTGGCTGCATTTGTTGTATATGACGTACTAGTACGTTTTCATTAAATGGTCGGAAGGCGGACGTTTTAAGATTTAACAGGTAGTTGTTTCTTTCTAAGGGCTAAAAATAACATTAAATGTTTAAATGGAGCATTATTTTTTTGTAAATTTACTTTTTACCTAAATATATTTATTTTTGATGTTATCATTAAACTTTTGAAGTTAACACATAACTCATAAAACATCCCCCCTTCTTGCTATCAGTCATTTTGAGGAAATATAGGCAGCACATCTGGTAAAGAAAGAAGGATTTTTTCCCGGCCTTTTAGTACAATACTTATGACTAACAGTTTCAAAACCTTGGAAACCCAAAATATTGTTAAAATTTTATTAAAAATGGAAAATTTTCAATTCTGTTAAGAGGGTTAAAATGCAACTTCCGGTAATGGAAAGAAATTCATTTAACCGTTGATTTACTGATTTGGCAAAGTAAAAGAAGTCCTAACTTTTTTCGTACATAGTTATAACCTGTATATAATTTTCATCCGAAAATTAGGGTATTGCGTTTCTATTGACGGTGAGTATATTAGTCGATACCCAGGTCTTCAATTAAGTTCAAAACAATCTTGTCAAAACAATGTTTCCTCTTTTTTATGAATTATATTATATTACATAGTTTCATCAAATGAAATCATTCCATAATTATTACCTGACTTAAATGGCGCCTGTCTTGTCGGCCAAATAATATCCAAATCAATATATTGGATCACATGACCCACTTACCTGCTCACCTGTCTGTGCAATATCTACCTGTCAGGTAATTATACTTCCTGGTTCGAGTAAAATAGCGATTTAAATCATTGGCTTACACTGCCTAACATTTAAGAATCCCAAACTCATTAGAAAATGGAGTATTTTAACTCGTTATAAACAAGGGGGGACTGCAAGTGTAAATTTATGCCAAAACTCTGTAGCTTTTCAATTCAATTCAATTTATTCACTCAAAACCATGTAAATGGTACATGAGGTACAAAAACATATAAAGCATAGATACATATACTACAGTGGGTCAAACACAATGCCGATAATTAAGGTTTCGTCTAAGGTGAACATGTCCAAATATTTTTTTTTTTACAATAGCCCCAAAACTATGTGAGGTATAAAGTTAAGACTTTCACATTTTCTATTTTTTTTTTATTGATAAACAGATAGAAAGTATCACTTGATAAAAAAAAAATACTTGGAAAATATATTGAGAAAAATTCTTTTTAAAAATGCATATATTTAATAAAAAATACAACTAATTAAATTCTGTGTTCTTAGTGAAAACCATCATTACAGAAACAAAATATGTTTATCAATGAAGGGCAAATTGGACTTGGATAGCCTCTGGAAAGTTAATTTCCCTGTTTATATTGTCCAAATGTTAAGACTTGCAAGTGAAAGTACATTGCATATGGCAGATTCTATAGGGATCTTGTCTTTATACATGTCAAGCTTTTAATAACAGCCTTTCGGAGAACAATCACGTTCAACTTGCCCTTCCATGATAAACATATATTATTTCTGCAATTATGGTTTTCACAAAAAGGACAGAATTAAGCAAGTGCATTTTTCTTAAAATATGCACATTTTCTGATACAATTTTCTTAAAAAATATCTTTAAAAAAATATTTGTTATCAAGTGATATTTCTTTCTATTAATCAATGATATATTTATAAACTGTAAACGTTTTGACTTTATAACACAAATAGTTTTGGAGCTATTGTAAAAATATTTTTTAGACATGTTGACCTTTGACGAAAGCTTGAAAGTGACAATTCAGTATTCTGATGCAAGCCTTTCAGAATGCTTCTTACATGATTGTATTCCAGCTTGCATATATGGAGAGGGGAATAATCCACCATAGAAACTAAAGAAAGATAAACATGATTTTTTTTTAAAAAATAACACGTGTTTGGTGAGTTTTGCGGCATTTTGCTTAATAAAGGAAATACGTGGCGTTAAAAAAGAAAGTGGAATAACGGGAGCATAAAAGTATCAAAGAGGATTTTTTTCAGGGAACATAAGAAAGTTTCAGTATTTATATCCAGAACTGGTGAAGACAATATGAGGAAGCATATGAGCATGGACGAATGCTCCAGGAAATGGGGATGTTGGATCCACGCAAAACGCAACGTCACATTTCAAAAAGACCGAATGTTTTCCAAACTTTATTGAACTGATATTGCAGGCAGTAAATTGGAAAAGATGGCCAAGATGGGACGTCCAAGGTGTACGACAGTCTGTGAGGACCGTTATTTGGCCAAAGTTGCAAAGTGCCAAAGCTTTCGAAGTGCTTTAAGCTTAATACTGAGCTTCAGAGAGCAACGGTAAGAAAGATTTCTACCCAAACGGTTTGAAAGGGTCTTTATGGAGAAAATCTTAATCCATCTCGACCAACCGTAGGTGTTAAAATAAGAGTATCGCAGAAATCGACTAGAGTGGACAACAGAACACAGAAAATGGCAATAACGCCACTGGTGTTCTGTTCTCTTCTCAGAGGAGTCGTGATTTTGTTTTGACTTCAATGATGGCAGGATACTTGTTTGGAGAGCAAGTGGGGGGGGGGGGGAGAGATGTTTGTTTCATTTCAAAGCATGACATATTAAATACAAGTTCAGTGATGGTTTGGGCAGACATATACCCTGTGTTGATTGGAAAACTGATCTGGCCATTCCACCGTGTATATCTCAATATGCAGGGTGTATATTATGTTGTGCACGGGGTGCTGGCTTTAAAAGCGAAAGAAAGGGGGTCGGGGTACCTTTTTTGTCCATTTTCTCAACTTACGGATATTTTTCGCCAGATAGCATGTGCCTACGAAAGGGAGCATTATCTAAGGAGTATATGGATACCTATGAATCCACTGTCAAGAGATTATTAAACACCTCAACTCAATTTCGAGGATCATTCCATTTCAGCCCTGGTACTACATTTGGAATTTCCAGGGTCTATGTTTTATGTCAGGTACTCACAAATCTGTACTGATTGTAGGTTTTTTTGGAGATCGATATCTGTTTGTTTGGTTGTTTTTTTTATAATTTTCATTCTGTTCTCATCTGAGTTGTTGAAAATTGAATGCCTTTAGTTACCTACAAAGTTTTTAAGAAATATTAGATAGCAGGTTTAAATCGTTGTCGGAAAAAGATCCTAAGTCAATTGTTAAATTTGTAGAAATTTGCGGTCGTGAAAAGGAAAATTAAGTATACTAAAACTAATTGCATCAGGTTTGGTTTATCACAGAAATTGCCTATGTCTACACTAGAGAATAACTTTCATCTCTGATATTAACCTGAGGATATAAAATCTAAAACTTGATATCACGTTGTATCAAGATTGTCACGATTTCTTAAAATCTTGTTATATGAGATACAGTTTGGGTAGCAACTGTACTGCAAGATATTTCAAACCATTTCTTCGAAATTAAGGACAATCGTTTCCAAAACATTTTGTCAATAGGAATACTGCAGTATTGTTAATGACAAGTCATTATCGCTACAAATCGAATTATTTAGCGATGCAATTGAATATAAGTTCATTATGATTCATTATATTAAGATATTTCCAGAGAACAGTACCTCACAGCAAATGGCCCTCAAAGTTCTACCATTTATGTAAAGACTGTGTAACTTATTTATGAACAATACTCCGTTTTAAAACCTTTCAAATTTCAATCAAATAAATATATTTTGCATAAAAATTTTGAAAACAAAACCCATCCTGCTCGAAGTCTTACTTTCACCTCCCCATGGTGAGCAGGAGAATCATGTTTTATGCACATATTATTTTGTACTTTTAATCAGCCTGTCCATACATAAGCCGATGGCAAAGAGAGGCAATGTGGCGGCAATACAAACATATAAATGTAGCGATCATGTAATTTTTTGTAGCGGTTTTGTGTATGTAGCGGTAAATGAAAATTGTAGCGGTTAATTTAATGATAATTCAAATCGATAGATATACATTGTAGATCATTCAGAAGTTAAACTCACTGCTTAAATGTAAAACATGGTTATAAACATTAGGCTAAGTTAAACTCAGCACTTCATATAACAGAGTATATATATATTCCCTTTTAGCTCATCTAAGCCAAAGGCTCAAGTGGCTTTTCTATTAAAATTTGTCCGCTGTCTGCCGTCGTTGGCGTTGTCATAAACTTTTCACATTTTCATCTTCCTCTAAAGAACCACTGGGCCAATTTCGACCAAACGTGCTACAAAGTATCCTTGAGTGAATGGAATTCAAGTTTGTTCAGATGAAGGGCCATACTCTCTTCCAAGGGGAGATAATTATGAATTAGTGAAAAAATTTATGGCATTTTTAAAAAATCTTCTTCTCAAGAACCACTGGGCCAGGAAAGATAAAACTCATGTGTAATCATCCTCTATAGATTTAAGTTTGTACCCCCGGGGGTAGGGTGGGGCCTCAATGGACTATCAAATTTTACATAGAAATTTTTAAAAAAATATCTCAAGAACAGCAAAGCAAGGAAAAATTAATATGGAAACTTCTTCAGGTAGTGTAGATTCAAGTTTGTTCAAATCATTACTCCGGGGGTAGGGTGGGGCCAAAATGGGCGATCAAAGTTTGCATAGGAATATATGGGAGAAATCTTTAAAAATATTCTTCTCATAAACAGTAAAGCCATGATTGCTTATATTTATATGGAAGCTTCCTCAAGTGGAGTAGACTTAAGTTCTTTCAAAACGTGGATAGGGTGGGGCCTCTATAGACTACCAAAGTTTTACATAGGAATATATAGAAAAAATGTTTTAAAATCTTCTTCTCAAGAACAGCAAAGCAAGGATTTGTAATATTGATATGGAAGCTGGAAGTTTGTTCAAATCATGTTCCCCGGGGATAGGGTAGGAACGATCAAAGTTTTACATAGGAATATAAAGGACAAATCTTTAATAATCTTCTTCTCAAGAACAGCAAAACCATGATTAGTAAATAAATATTTATACAGAAGCATCCTCAGGTTGTGTAGATTTAAGTTCGTTCATGACCTCTAGGACCCCTTGGGATACAGTAGTGCCACTATAGACTATCAAAGTTTTAACCAAGGAATTATGTAGGAAAAAAATCTTTAAAAATCTTCTCAAGAACAGCAAAATCACGACTGGTAAAATTTATATGATCATCCTCAGGTGGTGTAGATTCAAGCTTAATTAAATAGCAATCCCCCCTTTACCCCTTCTACCTTTAAGGAGTAGGTTGGTACCACTTATACATTGACGTTTTTTTTAAATACTTAACTGATTTTTTTTATTTTTCCTAACCAAAGTACAGAGGTGAGCAATGTGGCCACTTGGCCTCTTATTAATTATATAATGAATATACCAACAGATACACATGTACATGTATTATATAATTAATATTACTAATCGTTTATGTAGCAATATAGTTTTATTTAAATTTCAGTACATGTATTTAAACTAAATGCACAAAGTGCACTGATACATACATATTCGTTTAATTTACTTTCTTTTAGTATATTTATGGTAATGGTTTCACTGCATATATTTGATTTTCTTCACTTGACTGTCTCCAATCTGAACAAGAAAGAGATTGTCACTTGTATCTATACACAGTCCCCAGGGATAACTCTGTTCACAGTCTATGTAACGGAGGAACTGTCCATCCTGGTCTATGATGTGGACACAGACATTGTAATTATCAGCTGTAAGGATGTGACTTTGACTGTCTGTGGTGATTCCTATGGGACTGAATTTCGTTCTTTAGAGCAGGACTATGTCCAGTGTACCAGAATCTCAGTTCCCCGGCCTGATTGACCACCACTACTGCTCCAGCTCCACTGTCAGACACACAGACATCCAGGTTCCTGTTTTCAGTTATATATCTGTAATAACTACTAGATGAATAGAGAAGTTTACCTTTATTATCAAACTGAATGGATTGTTTTTCTGTGGATCCAGAGTAACAGACAACTTTTGTTTGTTTGTAATCATCACTGATCATGATAACCAGGAGGTCACCTGAAGAGGTACTACAGATACCTTGAGGTTTCCAGTTCTGTAGTCTAATCACCTCCTCTATCTTTTCGTCCTTCACAATGTTCACAGTTCTATCCCAGTAATCAGTATAAACTAGATCTCTTCTTTTTGTCACTGCTATGGTATCTGGCGTGTACCTTGACTTGGTTGTGATTGACTTGAGTAGGGGTCTATGATTAATGCTATAGAGTTTTAAAGCGCTGTCATTTCCTCTTGTCCAGATTTCTTCATCACTCAGACAGGCAACATTGTAAAGTTCTGTATACCCAGTGACTATGGTGGTGACAGTCTCTGGTTCATCAAGCAGCTGTTTGACTGGAGGAGAGGATCCAGCTTCTGGTGATTTTTGTGTCGTCTTCATGCTGTAGCCATGCTTATCTGAAGTGAGAGAACTTAGCAATTTTGATGTTCCAAATATTCTACAAAGTCCTTCTCCTTCAATTTTTCCTTGAGTAAATTTAGGTAAGAAGGCCACAATTTTTTCTGGAAGATTTCTGTGTTTTTCTATGTCAGGCGTAAAACTGAATAGTTTCAAAATGTCTTGAGAATCTACATTAACATCAATTGAACTGATTTCATCCTTTCATGTTTTCAAAACAACCGTGAACAAATAACCTTAATAGATAGTTTATTTTGTTATTAATTAAAAAGCAAAGTTTCTCAAATAAATCACAATTATTACCTGACTTTAATGGATTCTTTTATACAAAAAACTAACTTTCGCTTATACCACTAAGTATTATGTAAACACAAGTCTGAGGGCGAAAGGAGAATTATAGTGTTGTACCATGGAATGTCGGTTCTATCTTTTATTTGTACGATTTTTAGCTCACCTCGACGAAGTCGAGATGAGCTTATGCTATACCCCCGGCGTTGGCGTCGGTGTCGGTGTCGGCGTCGGCGTTAGCGTCGGCGTCCCAGGTTAAAGTTTTAGGAGCAAGTCCATTCCCAAGTAACTATAAGCCCTATCTGAACCAAACTTGCATGGATGATGTATCTAGGGATGAACACTACCAGACTTGCTTCGGATTCTGGATCTGACCTACATTTTCTAGATGAGTGACCAGGTTAAAGTTTTTGGAGCAGGTCCCTTCCCAAGGAACTATAAGCCCTACTCGGACCAAACTTGCATGGATGATGCATCTAGGGATGTACACTACCAAACTTGCTTCGGATGCTGGATCCGGCCTACATTTTCCAGATGAGTGACCAGGTTAAAGTTTTTGGAGCAGGTCCATTTCCAAGGAACTATAAGCCCTACCGGGACCAAATTTGCATGGGTGATGCATCTAGGGATGTACACTACCAGGCTTGCTTCGGATGCTGGAGCTGACCTACATTTTCCAAATGAGTGACCAGGTTCAAGTTTTTGGAGCAGGTCCCTTCCCAAGTAACTATAAGCCCTACTCGGTCCAAACTTGCATGGATGATGCATCTAGGGATGGACATTACCAGACTAGCTTCGGATGCTGGATCTGACCTATATTTTCATTCCCAAGTATCTATAAGCCCTAGCTAAACTAAACTTGCATGGATGATGTATCTAGGGATGAACACTACCAGACTTGCTTTGGATGCTGGATCTGACCTTTATTTTCATTCCCAAGTAACTATAAGCCCTACCTAAACCAAACTTGCATAGATGATGCATCTAAGGATGGACACTATCAGACTTGCTTCGGATGCTGTATCTGACCTATATTTTCCTTACAAGAGACTTGGTTAAAGTTTTGGGAACAGATCAATCCGAATGAACTTGAAGACCTTGATGCATTATTAACAGTTATGAATATTTGTTTACACTATACATATGCATATTTTTCACGCTACAGGCTTAGAAATGTGTATATGCCATGTAAGGGGTTAAACACAACTTGCAAGAATATTGTTGTTGGGATGAATACTAAATATAAGAAAATATGATGTAGGATTTGCATTACTTAAACTGATAACATTCGTCGAGGTGAGCTTCGTAATCTTTGATTACCTATGTTTTTACTCTATTACAAGCCTGAGAATAGCATCTATCAACCTTTTGTGGGATGGGATGACATGAGATTTTTACCCCAAGTTACGTATATACAATTAAGCAGAATCAATAACCAAGTAAAATTGATTTAAAGCATCAAATCGGATGCAAACAAAATTTAGCATTAAAAAAAGTTCTTTTACAATTTTTAAAGCGTTTATGCAAGGAAAGCACGTCAAGATCTTCAAAGGTGAAAAAGCTGAATTATTTATTTCTGAGGCTGTCTTCAAAGCAAAATAAATAATTTTAAAGAATTAAAAACATTCTACCGCGTTTGCTCATAAATAGATTCATCGATGTAAAAAAAATCAATGATCATTGATGAATGATAAGAATTTATTGTCATCAAAAATGAAGATGTAGGCCTCTCAAAATTAACCACGTTCTGATACCCTGGAATTTGGTCACGTGATAATTGCCAATGATGGTTCTGCAGAATTAACAGGCTATACTGCAAGCTTTAAGCCACGATGCAAAATGTAGAAACATATTTTTGTGCTATTTGCAGCTGTAAAACATATTCAAAACAATTTCAACTAAGCAATAACTTATTTCATATTTTGTCCTTACAGTTTTCTAAATACAGATCATTTAAACTTACCTGCCCTTGATTGAACATTTTTTATGAATGAGAGGCGGAGCTAACATATCGTAAGAATGAATCTAAAATTAGACTGGATGAATTCCAATAACATGTATTAAAAAATACGAGAACTCAATTTTCCATCTTCCAATTTATTTATAAAGGTTTGAAACGTATGAACCCGTCCATGTAAGTAAAGAATATTCTAAATCACGGTAAATTTACCATTTAACGTGTTCGAGCACAGTGTCCTAGTTAGCTAAAAACGTGCTGCCTATATATCACGTGGTATTCACACAATTACCTGGGGAAAGATATCACGTGGGGCGACTTCGATTCATACTCGAATATTAACTCTTGATTGACGTCACATGACCGGATGTTTACACAAACATGTGCTTTTCAAGCGAACTCATATGAGTTTGAAGGGTAGCGAAAATAAAATAAATTTCCTCTATGAGTTTTAAGGGGCGGTCGAATAGGTCCATTTTGACATCATCTGTTGAGTTAATTTTTTCGATAGCTTTTGCTGCAGTTGAAATGTTTTTCTTTTTCAGCTCTGAACTTTTTGGGTTTCGATTTTGAATTTATGTCTCTGCTGTTATCGGGCAGTAAGCCTGAAAAATCTAATCAAATAAACATTAAATCATATAAATTATAAAGCGTTTATGTATAAAGTGCGTTTCGAAGTTTGCTTTTAAGGATAAGCGATGCTAAACATAATATTTAGTAAAAAATAATTCCTACGTTCGGGTTTTTCTTTCGATGCCGCCATATCGAAAATCTATAATCCTACTGTATCAGTGGCTGGGTTAGCTTGGGTAGAGTTCATAAGGTCATATGACGTATTTTGAGTAGTAACTATGGTCGTTCGATTGAAACTCAAGTAACTCGATATATAATATTCAACGTGTCACAGTTACTACATAGAGAGTGACTGTAAGAAGAAGCAGTTTTTTTTCTCTTTTAAAGGGGCATGGACACAGTTTCAGCTAAAATTTCAAAATGTATTTTTC